>NC_133136.1:90477650-90777650 GCF_048418815.1 Hemitrygon akajei | reverse complement strand
TAACCATATAACAATTACAGCACAGAAACAGGCCATCTCGGCCCTTCTAGTCCATGCTGAATGCTTACTCTCACCTAATCCACTGACCTGCACTCAGCCTATAACCCTCCATTCCTTTCCTGTCCATACACCTATCCAATTTTGCTTTAAATGACAGTACCAAACCAGCCTCTACCGCTTCTACTGGAAGCTCAATCCACACAGCTACCGCTGTCTGAGTAAAGAAATTCCCCTCATGTTACCCTTAAACTTTTGCCCCCTAAGTCTCAACTCATATCCTCCTGTTTGAATCTCCACTACTCTCAATGGAAAAAAGGCTATTCATGTCAACTCTATCTATCCCCCTCATAATTTTAAATATCTCTAACAAGTCCCCCCTCAACCTCCACTCTCCAAAGAATAAAGACCTAACTTGTACAATCTTAGCAACTTAGGTACTGAAACCCAGGTAACATTCTAGTAAATCTTCTCTGTACTCTCTCTATTCTGTTGATATCTTTCCTATAGTTCGATGACCAGAACTGTACACAATACTCCAAATTCGACCTTACCAAAGCAATCTTAACATTATATCCCAACTCCTATACTCAGTGCTCTGATTTATAAAGGCCAACATACCAAAAGCTTTCTTTACCACCCTATCCACATGAGATTCCACCTTCAGAGAACTATGCACCATTATTCCTAGATCACTCTGTTCTATTGCATTCTTCAATGCCCAACCATTTACCATGTATGTCCTATTTGGATTATTCATACCAAAATGTAGCACCTCACACTTATCAGCATTAAACTCCATCTGCCATCGCTCAGCCCACTCTCCTAACTGGCCTAGATCTCTCTGCAAACTTTGAAAACCTATTTCATTATCCACAACGCCTCCTACCTTAGTATCATCTGCATACTTACTAACCCAATTTACCACCTCATCATCCAGATCATTAATGTATATGACAAACAACATTGGACCCAGTACAGATCCCTAAGGCACACTACTGGTCACTGGCCTCCAACCTGACAAACAGTTATCCACCACTACTCTCTGGCATCTCCCATCCAGCCACTGTTGAATCCATTTTACTATTTCAATATTAATACCTAATCATTGAACCTTCCTAACTAACCTTCCGTGCGGAACCTTGTCAAAGGCCTTACTGAAGTCGACATAGACAACATCCACTTCTTTACCCACATCAACTTTACTAGTAACCTCTTCAAAAAATTCAATAAGATTTGTCAAACATGACCTTCCACGCACAAATCCATGTTGAGTGTTCCTAATCAGACCCTGTCTATCCAGATAATTATATATACCATATATACTTTCCATTAATTTACCCACCACTGATGTCAAACTGACAGGCCTATAATTGCTAAGTTTACTCTTAAAACCCTTTTTAAACAATGGAACCACATGAGCAATATGCCAATCCTCCGGCACCATCCCCATTTCTAACGACATTTGAAATATTTCTGTCAGAGCCCCTGCTGTTTCTACACTAACCTCCCTCAATGTCCCAGGGAATATCCTGTCAGGACCCGGAGATTTGTCCACTTTTATATTCCTTAAAAGCGCCAGTACTTCCTCCTCTTTAATCGTCATAGTTTCCATGACTTCCCTACTTGTTTCCCTTACCTTACACAATTCAATATCCTTCTCCTTAGTGAATCCCAAAGAAAAGAAATTGTTCAAAATTTCCTCCATCTCTTTAGGCTCGACACATAGCTGTCCACTCTGATTCTTTAAGGGACCAATTTTATCCCTCACTATCCTTTTGCTATTAATATAACTGTAGGGTCTCGGCCCGAAACGTCGACATCGCTTCTCCCTATAGATGCTGCCTAGCCTGCTGTGTTCTAGCATTTTGTGTGTATTGTTGTTTGGATTTATTTTCACCTTACTTGCCAAAGCAAGTATCTTCTTTTAGCTTTTCTAATTTTGTTCTTAAGATTCTTTTTACATTCTTTATATTCCTCGAGCACCTCATTTACTCTATGATGCCTATATTTATTGTAAATCTCTCTTTTTCCTAATCAAGTTTCCAATATCCCTTGAAAACTATGGCTCTCTCAAAGTTTTAACCTTTCCATTCAACCTAACAGGAACATAAAGATTCTGTACCCTCAAATTTTCACCTTTAAATGACTGCCATTGAAATCTTCCTTTCTTTTTAAACCATTGGCGCTACTTCACGTGCCTGTGCAGTCTAGCCTGTTTGCCGCGATCTGTTAAAAAAACAGCTTCTGTCCGAGCTTCTTTTCCCTCCTCCCTCTCTGCCTTTTGCTTCGATAACAATGTCGGGTTAAAACGCCAATGTTTATTCCTCTGAGGGAGACCGGGAAGATTTAAAGACAAAGTGACTGGAGCATGACAGGAAATCAGTATACTCTGATAATCACAAGAGTAAACAAATGAAATAAGTTGGTTATCAATTAAAAATAATCAATTCTAGTAAAAGTATGATGAACATGTGAAAAAAAAGAATAATCTCTCTCAGTAGGATGAAGGAAATGACATATATCAGAGATACCATAGTTAGAAAGCAAAAAGTGAATAGCTAAAGCAGATTTAGTAGGTAATCTAGGAACAGAGGACGATCGATCCAAAGCTGGATCTAACCAGCAAGTAAAGTCACCACCCAGTATAAGAGAATATAAATTCAGATCTGGTAATGAAGAGAAAAAACATTCAAAGAAGTTAACATCGTCGGAATTGGGAGCATACAAATTAGCTAGTACTACCTTAGTGTTATTTAATTTGCCAGAAACAATAATAAAATGGCTATTTGTATCAGATATCTTACTGCGGAGTTCAAAAGAAACACTTGAATTAATAAGAATTGAACCCCCCCCCCCCCCCAGCTTTGGCCGGGAAGGATGAATGAAAATGCTGACTCACCCACCTTGACATAAGACGAGAGTTATCAAAACTATGAATATAAGTTACTTGGAGGAAGGCAATGTCAGCTTTAAGTTGCTTATTATGGGAGAAGACCTTCCTTCTTTTAACAGGATGATTCAATCCCTTTACATTCCAGCTTACAAATTTCAATTGTCTAACCATTATCAATTATTGAAACATAAAAGGTAGTAGGCATATATAAGGTCAAACATTGAAATAACAGTTTGGGAGCAAAAATATAAACATAAATCAATAAAATCAAAACACAGACAAATCCTGAATAACAAGGAAAAGCGATAAAGACATTAGATAGTGTTGGTACTAGAGAACCCACCCCAGCCTAGCAACCCAAAACTAGATGGCCACCCAAAAAAGCAGCTAGCTCTACAAGAAAAAGGACACCTCAAAAGCCAACTTCCAGTTCCGTAACATTGACATATGCTCCGTTTAAATATAGCAAAAACTAGCTATCTTATGCACTACAAATATCATCATAAAAAATATAAAACTTAATATAATAATGGAGAAATAATCTACCCACGAGAAACTATAAAAAAATGAACAAAAGGTAAATTTAAGAAAAAAAAACAAAGGGAAAAAAAGAGAAGGGAAATTTTATATATGAAGAAAGTACATATCAGCCATTTGGAAAAAAAAAGCAAGTCAGATACAATAAATTGGCAGGGAGACCTTCAATAAAAACTCTAAGCCTCCCAAATAAACTGTGACCAATTATGGTTCTCAGTAGATAAAGTTATTCAAAAATAAACTAAATTATACAGATTAAATCTGAGTCCACAGGAAAGCTTTTTTATCGACCATTTAAGAAAGTCACACCAAGTCCGAAGAGAAACCGACTAAAAACATTTATGGTTCTCAGTAGTTAAAGATATTCAAAAGTGGACTAAATTATTCAAATAAATTCTGAGTCCGCAACAAGTCTTTTATTTTATAAAGTACTTATCAGCCATTTTAGAAAGTCAAACCGGGTCCAAAGAAGTCAAAATGTCTGGGAGGCCTTCAATAAACTTCTCGTCTCCTTGACCGACTTAAACCATTTGTAGTCTCCAGTAGTAAGAGTAATTCGACGATTGGCAGGACTACAGAGAGAAGGTTTGAATCCACGATTAAAGAGCTCTTTCATAACACCTTTAAACTCGGCACACATCTTCAAAACCTGGGGCGCGTAGTCTTCAATGATACGAACGGTATTACCTTGGTAATCCAAAGTACCTCTCCGGCGTGCCTCCATGATCAGAAGGTTTTTCACCTGATATTGATGAAAACTCAGGATAATTAGGCATGCTCTAGAACCCAAAACAGCTCGAAGAATAAATACTGTATGGGCTCTTTCTAACTCAGGTGGAGTCGGAAGAATTTCTTTCCCGAAAATCTCACAAAGGAAAGAAGAGAAAAATTCAACAGGAGAACCCGTTTCAGTGGCCTCTGGCAAACCAAGAATTCGTAAATTATTACGTCTGCTCCGATTTTTGAGATCCGCCATTTTGGAAGTAAGTTTGCTGTTTTGCTCCGTCGCTCCGTCAAATTGGAGCAAAGGGTTTCCAGCTGTTGAACGCGGCGCTTTAAATCTTCGGAAGTTAGGTCGATGAGAGATAGTTATTCGGCTTGATTGTCCACTCTGGCATTAATCTGATCCAATTTTGACTCCAGCTGACTGACTGACTGACTAAAATCACTCTTGATATCAGTTATAATGTCTTGTCGATTCTGTTCCAGGATAGAGAGAATCTCGGCAGACAGAGATGTGGAAACTTCTTTTTTCCCAGATTTAGGAATCTTTGTAGCCATTGTGAGATAGACAGATAAAAATTAACAAACTGAAATTTAAAAATGGAGATACATAGTGCAAAGGCAGGAAATGTAACAGAGCGAAAGTTTGAAGTGACTAAACAATCGCCATCTTACCGGAAGTCCACTGCCAAGAGTCTTGCCATTAATATTATATTCCGTCTTCAAATTTGACCTACCGAAATCACTTCACACTTACCTGGGTTGACGTCCATCTGCCACTTCTTAGCGCAGTTCTGCATCCTATGCCCGACAACAGAGAGTTCTTGCCATTTGCTTTATTCTTCCTCATTTCCAGTCACCACACCATTCTTGTCACGATAATAACCCATTTTATTCAACACTAGTAAATGTGTGGTACATAAATACAAAACATGAATAGGATTTATTTGCTGGAAATTGATGCAGAATGAATAAGGATGAAAAATAAATTAACTTCAACTACTTCGACAAGTCCGTCAGGACTTCCCGGTACAGAAGAATGGAATGTTCTGGAAGTTTGCAGGGATAAGTTGCACCTTCAAGTCAATATAATCACACTTCGTATATTATCCACGGGACAGCTTTTAACAACTTACATACTAATACCCGTGAATCTAATCATTTCAATCGAAGTGATTTCCCAATAACTCGATATGGCGAAATGCTCACTTCATTTTGTCACCTGATCTCCCGACTTTTGTCCAAATCATGCAATGACCTGTCAATCTCCGTCTACACCACGAATTATGGAATAAAATTACCAAATCAACAATTCCAAAGAATCACGACACCTGAGAAATTAAATCCTTCCTTACCTTTCCCTGTATTGGCAAAACGTTTACATAACCATCCGCCCTATTAGAGATGTTTTCAATCACAGAAGCAAGTCATTAACATCAAGTCTATGACTCCTGACCTGAACTCAATAAAATCCTTAATGAAGATGGAAGAAAGAGGAAGAGAATGAGGAAAATAAAAGAGGCCTTTGGGCCCTCGTCCATTCTCGATTTCTCAAAAATATACCAGCTGATTATTTGTTATTGTCCCATAAATTATTCGAAACCATCGTAAATGGCATCACGTTCATAGGTTAAACTTCCACCCTGCTGCCAAATCAAGAAGAGATTTTTTTTTAATCCTGTGAGTGAAGCTATATTTCTCTATCTAGCCATAGCAAATTTGGCATTCTGGGTACAGTAATTCAACATTATTATGGTTCGGTTATTAGCTGAGGGTGCATATGTTGTGTTTCTTTAGTTTGAAGTGAAGGACACTCAGTTAAGTGGCCTATTAGAAGTACACCAAATTTGAGGTGTATATATCAAGCAGTTATTGGGAAACATTTATCCGTGTGGGAGTTGTACCCACAGCTGACACAGGTTTAGGTTTGCATGATGTTTTGAGGTGTATGCAGTAGCTGAGAATGTGGTTACGGTGAGATGATCTTCCAATATTGAAGCACTTATTGAAGCACCCAGCTTCAGAAAGCCGGAAATGAGATTAGTAGAGAGAGATAACTTGTGACTGACATAGACATAATAGGCTGAATGATCTTTAACTGCCATGTCTGACTTTATGCCACCACCCCTCTACCTGTTGTTCAGGCCAATAGGAAGACATTATGCCAAGGGTGACAAGGCTCACCAACAGGCACCACAATTTGGTTCTCAAGTGGATTCTAGACTGGAGTTGTTAAATGAGAAAAAGAGTATCAAATACAAAACATAAGAGCTTTTCCAGGTTCTGGGATCCAGATTCACACGAAAAATGTTAGTGGAATTCAGTAGATCAGGATGCATCTACGGAAAGAAATAAATAGTCAACGTTCGGGTCCAGAACCTCATCAGGGTTGCAAAGGGAAGGCACCGGTTGGGGGTGGGGAAATGAAGAAAGGATAAGAGAATGGCGGGGAGTGCCAGGGGGGGTAAATGAATACAAACAAGAATGTGGGGAAACCGGGTGAGCGTGTGGGGAACCCATGTTTGACGTCAGTTGCGTGGGGGCGCCAGTGTGACGTCACATGTGTGGGATCTCTTGTGTTTGAAACCCCTCAAAGGACGTTTCTTATGACTTCAGTGGAACAAACAGAAAAAAACCCACAGATTTCATCACTGAATCGTATGTTGTGTGATGTAGAGACCTTGCTATGTGCCTGGCTGTGCTGGTTTTTGGTAGAATGGGCAGTGTGGTATTTATTTCGAGTGGGGTGATAGAAGCACAAATGATTTTGGGGACGACTCTCCAGAAGAGAGCTGATTTGGGCTGGATTCTGTCAGTGCATTTTCTTGATGCTTTGTAGCTTGATAAACTACAGTTTTAATAATACTAACCAAAATTGACTCGGGGTCAACAGATGGGATGGGAAATTGTGAAGGAGAGGAGGGTGTGGGAGGCATTGCTGGACGTTAGAGAAGTCAATGTTCCTGCCATAACTTTGAAGGCTACCCAAGTGGAATATGAGTTGCTGTTCCTCCAACCGAAGTGTGGTGTCATCACAACAGTGGATGAGGCCAAAACTGGACATATGGGAATGGGAAGTGGAACTAAAATTGGTGGCCACTGGGAAATCCCACTTATTCTGGCAGATGGGGCATAGCTGCTCAGCAAAGCGATCTTTCAATCCACGTTGGGTCTCAATGATAGGCAGCATGGAGTAAATGAGGTGCTCAAGGAAAATAATGTCAAAAGAATGTTAAGAAAGAAATTAGAAAAGCTAAAAGAAGATATGAGATTTCCTTGGCAAGTAAGGTGAAAATAAATCCAAAGGGTTTCTACAGTTATATTAATAGCAAAAGGATAGTAAGGGATAAAATTGGTCCATTAGAGAATCAGAGTGGAAAGCAATGTGTGGAGCCAAAAGAGATGGGGGAGATTTTGAACAATTTCTTTACTTCGGGATTCACTAAGGAGAAGGATATTGAATTGTGTAAGGTAAGGGAAACAAGTAGGGAAGTTATGGAAACTATGATGATTAAAGAGGAGGAAGTACTGGCGCTTTAAGGAAAATAAAGGGTATAAGATGGCGGTGTGACGCAGCTTGCAGCGGCCACTCCGGAACTGATTATCTGTTATTTGTGAAGTGGGGTGCCGTGCGCAATCATAATCGATTGAAAACGGATGTGGGAGCACGGAGGAACATCGGGATATCTCCAGCAAGACCTTCTTCGTTGCTGCTGCTGTGAGGTCTCGGACTCTGCTGGGAAGAACAGGCCTCCAGTCCTCGGGGTCGCGTTGCCGATGGCGGGGTCGTCTTAATACGCTCGGCAGAGGATGGTGCTCGGAGAAGCTGTGCCGCAGGGGATGGTCTTTGGCTCAGAGTTTCGACGGACACAGGTCGCTTTCGGTGTGTGTTGCGTCTGCGAGGCTGAGTTGGGCGGTGCTTTGGAAGTCCATAGCGCGAGTACTCCCTTCTGCCGCCGGCGTGGGATGGCGAGTCTGTCGGGACCCTGGGGACTTGTGGAAACTGTGGTGATTTCTTTTGAACTTACAGTCCTTTAACATCCTGGACTATTTTTACTGTGCCCATAGTCTGTTTTTTTTTTTAAATCAATTATGCTATTGTTTGCACTGTTGTAACTATATGTTGTAATTATGTGGTTTTGTGCAGGTCTTGTAGCTTTAGTTTTTGTTCTTGTTTGTCTGGTGGATTTGGATTTGGAGCTCCTTTCCGGGGAACGCGCTAGACGGTAGCGCGATATCAATACGCAGCAGCCGCTCCGGACTCTGGATTGGGGATTGCCAAAAGTTACGTGGATTTTCTGGTGTAGTCTGTTTTGTCATATGCTTTTGTGATGTCATTCTGGGGGAACATTGTCTCATTTTTTAACTGCATTGCATTTGTGGTTTCTAAATGACAATAAACTGAATCTGAATAAATCTTTGGCTTCTGACAGTATATTCCCTAGGACCTTGAGGGAAGTTAGTGTAGAAATAGCAGGGGCTCTGACAGAAATATTTCAAATGTCATTAGAAACGGGGATGGTGCCGGAGGATTGGCGTATTGCTCATGTTGTTCCATTGTTTAAAAAGGATTCTAAGAGTAAACCTAGCAGGTGGGTAAATTAATGGAAAGTATTATTAGAGATGGTGTATATAATTATCTGGATAGACAGGGTCTGATTAGGAACAGCCAACATGGATTTGTGCGTGGAAGGTCGTGTTTGACAAATCTTATTGAATTTTTTGAAGAGGTTACTAGGAAAGTTGATAATGGTAAAGCAGTGGATGTTGTCTATATGGATTTCAATAAAGCCTTTGACAAGGTTCCACACGGAAGGTTGGTTAGGAAGGTTCAGTTGTTAGGTATTAATATTGAAGTAGTAAAATGGATTCAACAGTGGCTGGATGGGAGATGCCAGAGAGTAGTGGTGGATAACTGTTTGTCAGGTTGGAGGCCGGTGACCAGTGGTGTGCCGCGGGGATCTGTACTGGGTCCAATGTTGTTGGTCATATACATTAATGATCTGGATGATGGGAGTGATAAATTGGATTAGTAAGTATGCAGATGATACTAAGATAGGTGGCTTTGTGGATAATTAAGTAGGTTTTCAAAGCTTGCAGAGAGATTTAGGCCAGTTAGAAGAGCGGGCTGAAAGATGGCAGATGGAGTTAATGCTGATAAGCTTGAGGTGTTACATTTTCGTAGGAATAATCAAAATAGGACATACATGGTAAATGGTAGGGCTTTGAAGAATGCAGTAGAACAGAGTGATCTGAGAATAATGGTGCAAAGTTCCCTGAAGGTGGATAGGGTGGTGAAGAAAGCTTTTGGTATGCTGGCCTTTATAAATCAGAGCATTGAGTATAGGAGTTGGATGTAATGATAAAATTGTATAAGGCATTGGTAAGGCCAAATTTGGAGTACAGGTAGTCCCCGAGTTATGAACCTCTGACTTATGGACAACTCGTACTTACGAACCGAGGAAGGAAAATGCCGTCCACCATTTTAAGTTGTTGCCATTGACAGTATGTTGAGTGTTTAACTTTGTATTTGGATTCACCCTGACCCCGCTCCCTGCCCATTCTGGTCGGCTGGTAGCGCTGTAAGATCAGCGCCGGGCTCGGGACAGAGGTTCCCGAGTTCGATTTAGTGATAGACGCTCCTGTGCTGGGTTAATGTCGATCCAGTCACTCCCGTATCATCCGTGCCGGGTTGATGTCGAGCTCACAATTCGACCTCGTAAAAAATGCACTGCCACCTTCAGTTTAAATTCCCACGTGGAATATTGTGGAGGATCAAGTACCAAATGCAGCACAGCCCCCACTTATCCCATTTAGCCTGTCTCAGTGCGGTGGAGTTTAGGATCCGGGGAAATCAGTGCAGTGGTCCTTAGGACCCAGTGCAGCTCGGGACCCGCTGCCCATAGTTTTTCTGTTCCATTGACGGGAAGCAATAGGGATTGAAAATAAAGTGGAAATAATAAAGTTTGGAAAGAGGTGAAATGCCATTGGTCATTGGAAAATCGTTAGGCTACAGTCGGTCAACGATCAGAACAATTTTAAAGGATGAAGTGAGAATAATGGAGCATGTGAAAGGCCCTGCCCTGATGAAAGCTACGATTATTACTAAGCAATACAGTGGTTTAATTATTGGAATACATACATTTCTTAAGTGTCTTATAGACATAGAAAGGTAAAATATATACTATATACTAAGACGTTTGACTAACTGATGCTAAATAATACAAGATGTACCTGTTCCGACTTAAGTACAAATCCGACTTCAAAGACGGACTCAGGAACGGAACTCATACGTAACCCGGGGACTGCCTGTATTGTGTACAGTTCTGGTCACCAAATTATAGGAAAGATGTCAACAAAATAGAGAGAGTACAGAGAAGATTTACTAGAATGTTACCTGGGTTTCAGCACCTAAGTTATAGAGCAAGGTTGAACAAGTTAGGTATTTACTCTTTGCAGCGAACAAGGTTGAGGGGGGACTTGATAGAGGTATGTCAAATTATGAGGGGGATAGATAGAGTTGACGTGGATAGGTTTTTTCCGTTGAGAGTAGGGGAGATTCAAACAAGTGGACATGAGTTGAGAGTTAGGGGGCAAAAGTTTAGGCGTAACATGAGGGCAAACTTCTTTACTCAGAGAGTGGTAGCTGTGTGGAACGTGCTTCCAGTAGAAGTCGTACAGGCAGGTTCATTATTGTCATTTAAAGTAAAATTGGATAGGTATATGGACAGGAAAAGAATGGAGGGTTATAGGCTGAGTGCAGGTTGGTGGGACTAGGTGAGAGTAAGGCTTCAGCATGGACTAGAAGGGCCAAGATGGCCTGTTTCCATCCTGTACTTGTTATATGGTTATATGATATACAGGAATCCGCACCAGAAGCACCAGACACAGTGGATGACCCCAATAGACTCAAGGGTGAAGGGTCGCCTCACCCGGAAGGACAGTTTAGGGCCTTGAATGGTAGTGAGAGAGTAAGCATAGGGGCACGTGTAGCACTTGTTCAACTTGCAAGGATAAGTGCCCAGAGGGAGATCAGTAGGGAGGGAAGAATGGACAAGGGAGTCGAGTAGGGAGAAATGCCTGTGGAATATGGGGCATGGTGCAAAAGATGTAGAACCCTATCCCTGTTATGGTGGTGGGAGGATGGGTAAGATGTGTGAAATGGAAGTGAAGCCCCTTTCTCTGAAACCGGACAGCTTCTTCATTCCAGAATGCCAAGCCTCATCCTGACAGCAGATGCGGCAGACACGGAGGAATTGAGAGAAATGGATGGCATTTTTTCAAGAAACAGGGTGGGAAGAGGTATAGTCTACATAGCTGTGAGAGTCCGTGGGTTTGTAAAAGACATCGGTGCATAGCTGTCTCCGGAGGTAGAGACAGTGAGATTGAGAAATGGGAGTGAGGTGTTGGAAATGCACCAGGTAAATTTAAGGGCCAGGTGGAAGTTGGTCTGTAAATGTTGAGTGTACTATTTTTCATAGATATTGCCTGGCCTGCTGAGATCCTCCAGCATTTTGTGTGTGTGTTGCTCAGATTTCCAGCATCTGCAGGTTTTTTCTTGTTTGTGGGATCAGGTAGATGAGGGTTCCCAAGCTGGGAACAGGTTTGGGGTGAAGGGGATCTGTCTGTGAGCAGAAATAAGTTATGGATGGACGTGAGTGTGGGAGGGGTGCAGGGGTAGTGGGGGGGGGGGGGGAAATCACTGCATGACCCAGGGTGGATGGGTCCCAGGTCAAATTAAGTTGTACCTCGGGAGGATCTGGTCCATTGGATCAGATGGCATGCATGTCCTTTCAGGAAGCAACAATTCTTTCTTTATATTAATTACTGTCTGATCTTGCTGTTATCATTGTGTTTGGTACAACAGAACCCTTGAGTCTGGGAGCAACCGTCACCATCGTGGGCTGCGTGCAGATTGGGGATGGTGGGGGGGGGAGTCAGTGACCTCTGCATCAGAGAAGGACATGGGTTTGTACAGAGTCTTGTGAGATATAAATGTCCTTACAGTGGATTCAGATCTGCTTGCATTTCTGGAGTTGGCAAAGGGAATAGGGAAGGGGCTCAGGAGAGGGAGTTTTTACTGGAGAAGCATGGTCAGGTGGTGGAGGAGTACAGCAGCTGTCTAATAGATCATTTTAGTTGTTTTTTTTTGTGATCTCACAGATGGTGACGGAGGAAAGTGAGCCAGGAGAATACCCAGAGGTGAGCAGGTCAGACACGGTAACAGGTTTCCAATTGTCCTGATGGTAGGAAGCAGAGAGTGATGGTGGGATGCTGTTTATTGTACTTGAGGCCCATGTCCAGCGATGTTCCCCAGGGTTACACCCATTCCTACTTGTCATATATGTCAGTAATTTGGTTGAGAATGTACAGGGTATTGTTAGTAAGTTTCCAGCAAGTTCAAACAGTTACTTTCTTTGAAACATAGTAAATATAATCTATCCCCTCTGTTTTTCTCTCCCCACACTGCCGTCTCTATCCTCTCGCACCTTCCCCTCTTCCCACCCACCTTCACTCTCCACCCCATCTTCTGCCTCATGCACCAGTGGTCATAGCTTAAAGGTGAAATATTTTACAGGAACCTTGGGAGCAACTGCTGAAAATGTGGAACGAGCTGCCATCAGAAGTGGTGGGTGTGGGTTTGAAAGGGGCAGAGTTTTGCTGATAATGACTAAACCCTCAGTATTGCACTTTGGAAGGACAAACCAAGGTAGAACATACAAGGTCAATGGTAGGGCACTGAGGAGTGCAGTAGAACAGAGGGATCTGGGAATACAGATACATAATTCCCTAAAAGTGGCGTCACAGGTAGATAGGGTGGTAAAGAGAGCTTTTGGTACATTGGCCTTTATAAATCAAAGTATTGAGTATAAGAGTTGGAATGTATGGTGAGGTTGTGTAAGACATTGGTGAGGCAGAATTTGGAGTATTGTGTGTAGTTTTGGTCACCTAATTACAGGAAAGATATTAATAAGGTTGAAAGAGTGCAGGGAAGGTTTACAACAATGTTGCCAGGACTTGAGAAACTGAGTTGCAGAGAAAGTTTGAATAGGTTAGGACTTTATTCCCTGGAGCGTAGAAGAATGAGGAGAGATTTGATTGAGGTATATAAAATTATGTTGGGTATAGATAGAGTGAATGCAAGCACGCTTTTTCCACTGAGGCTGAGGAGAAAAAAAAACAAAGGACATGGGTTAAGGGTGAAGGGGGAAAAGTTTGAAGGGAACATTTGGGGGGGGGGCTTCACACAGAGAGTGGTGGAAGTGTGGAATGAGCTGCCAGTTGAAGTGGTGAATGCGGGCTCACTTTTAACATTTAAGAAAAACTTGGACAGGTACATGGATGAGAGAGGTGGATGGTCCAGGTGCAGGTCAGTGGGACTAGGCAAAAGGCCTGTTTCAGTGCTGTAATGTTCTATGGTACAGTAAAACAGCACAGTGCACTGTAAATCACATTGAGACATTGTAGACTGAACAATATTATTGAACAGTACAGGAACAGGCCTTTCGGCCCACAATATTGTGCTGTACTAATTAAATTGGGAACCAAGTAGCCAACTGAACTAATCTCTGTCAACATAATGACCAACTTCCTCCAGTCTCTTCACATTCATGTGTCAGTCTAAGGGTCTCTGAAGAGTCCAGAATCTATCTGCCTCAGCCACCACCCAAGTGCTCATTCCAGGCTCCAACCAATCTCTGTGTAAAGGAACATGTCTCTCACATCTTCAGAAAGGGCTGCGGAAAGAGAGAGAGATTTAACTGGGGAAGCATGGTCAGGGGTGAAGGGGTACAGGAGCTGTCTAATAGATCAGTGAATGAGGTGGAGACTGGGCCTGGAAGATATCTGGAAGTGAGCAAGTCAGACCTGATATCAGGAGAGCGACAATGATGTGGCTCCCTGTCTCAGGATGATGAGCAGTCTCCTCCAGTAAGGAGTTTGTGTGAAGATGCAGCATCCCTGGAGGTGGAGGAGAGAGGACTCAGCAACAGGTGGAACCAGCTATGCGAATGCATGGTTTGTCAGGTCTGATAATGAGCTGAATGTACCTTCACCTTCAGTCTGAATCAGAAAACAATTCTGAGTTTATTTGAAATGTCGGAAGCAGGGAGATATGACCACATTTGCAGAGGACAGGAGTAGGATCTCCATCAGACCCTCAGTGAGATGGTTCCAGTTACAATGCACAGGGATGAAAGCACAGTGTTTGGGGCTGGATTTAATCACTGATTCTGACACAGTGAGAGCGTTAGTTTTCCAGTAAGGGAACAACATTCATGAAAGAAGAAACAGGAGCTTCATCAATTGCCAATTGTTTAGCAGAAGTGACTAATCTGTATGTTACCTTGACAGAAACAGATATTCACGTGGTGACAAGAGGTGCAGTCTGGTTTATTTCAGGTTGGAGAGGGGTGTGGAGTTTTGAAATCAACCGTCGTTAATTTAGCATGTCCGGAGTGGTGGATCACACAGCACGGAAACAGGCCATTGGCTGGCCATACCTGTTCTGACCATCCACTCACAGTCTACACTGGTCCTATTTATCAGCACTTGGTTCATAGCCAACCGTACTTTGGCAGTTTCAATGCTCATCCAGTTTGTAGATGTTGTGAAGGGACCTGCCTCCACCACCACCTCAGGCATTGTGTTCCAGATTTCACCTACCCTCTGAGTGAAAGATCTCTTCCGCAGATCCCTCTAAACCTCTTAGTTCTGTGCTTAAAAATATGCCCTCCGATCTTTGACACCTCTGTCCCAGGATTGTGTCCGGCATGGACTACAGTGAGGCCTTTGATGATGTCCAACATAGTAATTTTCTATGGAAGGTTAGTTCACCTAGGATCCAGGGAAAGCTGGCTAACTTGGTGCTCAGTTGACTTCATGACAGGAAGCAAAGAGTGATTGTGGGAGGCTGCTTCTTGGACTTGAGGCCCATGCCTAGTGATGTTCCCCAGGGTTACGGCCATTGCTACTTGTCATCTGTATCAATAATGTGGTTACTATCAATAACATTAATTTGTGAGTGTACAGGGTACACTCGTAACTTTGCTGCAAATAAGTTTAAGCCATTACTTTTTTTTTGAAAGATAGTAAGTATACACACCCTCTCTGTTTCTTTCTCCACACTTGCTCTCCTCTAGACACCAGAACATAAGAACACGACAGCACAGTACAGGCCCTTCGGCCCTCGATGTTGTGCCAACCCATATATTCCTTAAAAAAAAAGTACTAAACCCCCCACTATCCCGTACCCCTCTATTTTCCTTTCAGCTGTGTACCTGTCCAACAGGCTCGTAAATACCCCTAATGTTTTGGCCTCCACCACCATCCCTGGCAAGTCATTCCAGGCACCTACTACCCCCTGCGTTTTAATAAAAAAAATTACCCTCATGTCTCCCCTAAACTTCCCTCCCTTAAATTTATACATATGCCTTCTGGTGTTTGCTATTCATGCCCTGGGAAACAGGTACTGGTTATCCACCCTATCTATGCCTCATACTCTTGTAGACCTCTATGAGGTCCCCTCTCATTCTTCTATGCTCCATAGAGAAAAGTCCCAGCTCTGCTAACCTTGCCTCATAAGACTTGTTTTCCAACCCAGGCAACATCCTGGCAATTCTCCTCTGCACCCTCTCTATATCTTCCACATCCTTCCTATAATGAGGTGACCAGAATTGAACACAACACTCTAAGTGTGGTCTCACCAGACATTTGTAGGGTTGCAACATGATCTCTCTACTCTTAAACTCAATCTCCCTATTAATGAAGCCTAGCATCCCATAGGCCTTCTTAACTACCCTTTCAATCTGTGCAGTGACCTTGAGAGATGTATGGATTTGAACCCCAAGGTCCCTCTGTTCATCCACACCGTATCCGACCATTAACCCTGTAGTCAGTCCTTCCTAAATGCATCACCTCACACTTATCCAGATTGAACTCCATCGGCCACTTCTCTGCCCAACTCTGCATCCTGTCTATATCCTCTTGTAACCTTCGACAACCTATAGCTCCATCCACAGCTCCTCCAATCTTTGTGTCATCCGCAAACTTACTCATCCATCCTTCCGCCTCTTCATCCAGGTCATTTATAAAAAATCACAAATAGCAGGGGTCCCAGGACAGATCCTTGCGGCACTCCACTAGTCACCAATCTCCAGGCAGAATACTTTCCTCCCACTACTACCCTCTGCTTTCTTCCTGTAAGCCAATATTTTTATCCAAACATCCAAGGTTCCACTACTCCCATGCCTTATTACTTTCTGGATGAGTCTCCCATGAGGGACCTTGTCAAATGCATTGCTAAGATCCATGTAGACCACATCAACTGCCCTACCCTCATCAATTTCTTTTGTTACCTCTTCAAAAAACTCCATTAGGCTCGTGAGGCACGATCTTCCCTTCACAAAGCCATGTTAACTCTCCTTGAGTAGACTGTACTTCTCCAAATGCTCATAGTTCCTATCCTTAACAATCCTTTCCAATAGTTTGCAGACCACTGATGTAAAACTCACCGGTCTATAGTTCCTGGGTTTCTCCCTATTACCTTTTTTAAACATCTGGCATTCCCCAATTCTCCGGCACCTCCCCTGCAGCCAAAGAGGATTCAATGGTCATAGCTACTGCTCCAGCGATCTCCTCTCTCACTTCCCACAGCAACCTGGCTGTCTGGCCCTGGGGATTTATCAATCTTAATGTTTTTAAGAAGATCCAATACTACTTTTTCCTTAATCTCCACATTGTCCAGCACACAGGCCTATTCTATTTCGAACTCACACTGTCATGGTTCCGGTTGGCTGTTCCCCTTTAACGCCCCTTTCTCCCTGATTATGCCCTAATTTCAGTCATTAGATCTCCAATTGCTGCTAGTTTACTTAATTACAGTACACCTGGTTTTCATCAGAGACTGTGAAGTAAGTATGATGGAGTCACTGTCAGAGATTGCCAGTTTGTCGGTCTATTCCCATGTGATAACTTTGTTTCTCGACTGCTTAGAACCGTTTGTTCTAAGTTCAGCTCCAGTTTCAAGATATTCCATGAAAACCCTGTCTCCGTGTCAAGACTCCACATCTGAGCTCCGTGTCAAGATTCCTCCTGTTTGCTGTTCAACATTCACATCTACACCAGTGTTCCCAACTCAATCTCCGTGCCTGTGTCCTGCACTTGGGTTCTCCTCAGTTGCTCCGTGCAACACACCCTGATCAAGATCCTTTTCACTTGTGAACACTGAAGCAAAATGTTCATTTAGGTCCTCCCCAACCACCTCCGCCACCAGGCACATGTTGCTTTCTTTATCCTTTAGGCACCTTCATTCTTGTCACCCTGTTCTTCACATACGCATAGAGCGCCTTGGGGTTCTCCTTAATCCTACATGCCAAGGCCTTCTCATGCCCCCTTTGAGCTCTCCTAAGTCCTTTCTTAAGCTCCTTTCTGACTACCCTATATTTTTCATGAGACCCTCCTGCTTCCTGCTTCTTACTATCTAACATATGATTTCTTCTTCCTCTTGAAGACTTGCCTCATGTGGTTTGTCAGCCACAGTTCACTTTTCCTACCATTTTTTCCCTTGTCTCAGTGGGACAAACCTATCCTGAACCCAGCACAAGTAGTCCCTAAACTTCCTCCACATTACTTTGTACTTTCACCCTGGAACATCTGTTTCCAATTTACTCTTGCTAGTTCCTGCCTCATCCCTTCATAGTCAGCCCTTCCCCAGTTAAGCACTTTCTCATTTTGTCTGTTTTTATCCTTTTCCATAGCTATGCTGAAGCTAAGGGAGTTGTGGTCACTCTCACCAAATGCTCCCCCACCAAGAGGTCTGCCACCTGACCAGGTTCATTACCCAGAACTAGATCCAGTATGGCCTCTCCTCTTGTCGGCCGGTCGACATACTACGTCAGGAATCCTTCTTGAACACACCTGACAAATTCAGCCCCATCTATTCCCCTTGCAGTCAGGAGGTGCCAGTCAATATGAGGGAAGTTGAAATCACCCATAACTACAACTCTGCATTTCCTGCACCATTCTAAAATCTGCCTGCTTATCTGCTCCTCGGTGTCCTGAGGGCTATTTGGGGGCCTATATACTACTCTCAGCACAGTGATTGATCCCTTCCTATTTCTGACTTCCACCTGCACCGACTCAGTGGACACTCCCTCTGTAGCGTCCTCCCTTTCTATAGCCATGATACTGTCCCTGACCAGTAATGCTACTCCCCCCCCCCCCCCCCCTTTTCTACCTCCCATCCTATTCCTTTTAAAACACCTAAACCCCGGTACCTGCATCAGCCAATCCTGCCCTTCCTCCATCCAAGTTTCAGTAATGGCCACAACATCGTAGTTCCACGTACTGATCCATGCTCTAAGTTCACCCCCTTTATCCCTAGTACTCCTAGTGTTGAAATAGACATATTTTAACCCCTCTAACTGGATACATTTATGTTTTGCCCCTGCCTGTCCTTCCGCACCAACTGAGAACACATAGCATCATACCCTTGTCCTTCTACCCTAATCTCTGCACTCATATTCTGATTTCCCACCCCCCTGCCAAACTAGTTTAAACCCTCCCCAACAGCTCTATCAAACCAGCCCACCAGGATATTGGCCCCTTTCCAGTTCAGGTGCAGCCCATCCTTTTTGTCCAGATCAGACCTTCCCCAGAAGAGAACCCAATAATCCAGAAATCTGAACAACCTCTGCCCCCTGCACCAACTCTTCAGCCACACATTCATCTGCCATGACTTCCTGTTCCTACCCTCTCTGTCTCGTGGCACAGGCAGCAATCCCAAGATTATCACCCTTGAGGTCCTGCTTTTTAACTTTTTTCCTAACTCCCTTTATTATGTCTCCAGGACCTCATCCCTACTCCTGTATATGCTATTGGTCCCCACGTGAACAATGACATCTGGCTGCTGAGAATACTGAGAACTTGATCAGAGATATTGCAGACTCTGGCACCAGGGAGGCAACAGACCATCTGGGATTCTCGATCTTTCCCACAGAACCTCTTATCTGTCCCCCTAACTATCAAATCCCCTATCACTACTGCTCTCCTCTCTTCACTCATTCCGTTCTGAGCTGAGGATCCAGTCTCGGTGGCAGAGGTGCGACCACTACAACTTGTCCCTGGTAGGTTGTCCTCACCAACTGTATCCAAACATGGAGAATTTCAATACAGGAACAGGCTACCTGGCCCATCTTGTCAATGGTGAAAAACATTTAAGCTGTCTAATGCAACTACCTGCACAGGAACCATCACCCTCCATACCCCTACCATCCAGGCTCCCATCCAATTTCCTTTAAATGGTGAAACCGAGCTCATTCCCACACTCTCATGACCATTTCAGTGAAGAGCTTTTCCAAATGCTCCCATTAAATTTTCACTTCCCCACTTACCCAAATTGTGTGAGGGAGGATAGGCAGGTGATAGAGAAGGGGAGCGCTCAGACCAAA
The DNA here is from genome assembly GCF_048418815.1 of Hemitrygon akajei. NCBI lineage: Eukaryota > Metazoa > Chordata > Chondrichthyes > Myliobatiformes > Dasyatidae > Hemitrygon > Hemitrygon akajei. The sequence continues at coordinate 90,758,048 of NC_133136.1, read as the reverse complement.
GATGTAGGGAAGAAGGAAGAAAAAGATAATAAAGTTGATCACATCGTTAAGGATAAACAGAGAGGAAGAGGTGGAGAGTTTCTTAAATGCATCTACTTTAATGCTAGGAGCATTGTAAGAAAGGTGGATGAGTTTAGAGCATGGATTGATACCTGGAAATATGATGTTGTAGCTATTAGTGAAACATGGTTGCAAGAGGAGTGTGATTGGCAACTATATATTCCTGGATTTCATTGCTTCAGGTGTGATAAAAACAGAGGGGCAAGAGAAGGAGGTGTTGCATTGCTTGTCCGAGAAAACATTACAGCGGTGCTTTGGCAGGATAGATCAGAGGGCTCCTCTAGGGAGATTCTTTGGGTGGAATTGAGGAATGGGAAAGGTGTAGTAACACTTATAGGGGTGTATTATAGACCAACAAATGGGGAGCGAGAATTGGAGGAGCAAATTTGTAAAGAGATAGCAGATATTTGTAGTCAGCACAAGGTTGTGATTGTGGGAGAGATTAATTTTCCACACATAGACTGGGAAGCCCATTCTGTAAAAGGGCTGGATGGTTTGGAGTTTGTAAAATGTGTGCAAGATAGTTTTTTGCAGCAATACATAGAGGTACCAACTAAAGAAGGGGGCAGTGTGGATCTCCTGTTAGGGAATGAGATAGGTCTGCTGATGGACATATGTGTTGGGGAGCACTTCAGGTCCAGTGATCGTAATACCATTAGTTTCAATAAAATTATGGAGAAGGATAGGACTGGACCCAGGGTTGAGATTTTTGATTGGAGAAAGGCTAAATTTGAGGAGATGCAAAAGGATTTAGAAGGAGTGGATTGGGACAATTTGTTTTATGAGAAGGATGTAATAGAGAAATGGCGGTCATTTAAAGGTGGAATTTTGAGGGTACAGAATCTTTATGTTCCTGTTAGGTTGAAAGGAAAGGTTAAAAGAATGAGAGCACCATGGTTTTCAAGGGATATTGGAAACTTGGTTAGGAAAAAGAGAGATATTTACAATAAATATAGGCAGCATGGAGTAAATGAGGTGCTTGAGGAATATAAAGAATGTAAAAAAAAATCTTAAGAAAATTAGAAAAGCTAAAAGAAGATACGAGGTTGCTTTGGCAAGTAAGGTGAAAATAAATCCGAGGGGTTTCTACAGTTATATTAATAGCAAAAGGATAGTGAGGGTTAAAATTGGTCCCTTAGAGAATCAGAGTGGACAGCTATGTGTGGAGCCAAAAGAGATGGGGGAGATTTTGAACAATTTCTTTTCTTCGGTATTCACTAAGGAGAAGGAGAAGGTAAGGGAAACAAGTAGGGATGTTATGGAATTACAGTTGTCATCCTTAATCAACTTGATCTGCAAGCAAACCTTCAAGGACTCCTGCTCAAGGACTCCCAAGTACCTACGCAGCTCCGATTTTTGAATTGTCTCCCTTTTTTTTCCTAGCATACAAGAGTAAGGATGTGATGCTGTTGCTTTATAACTCATTGGTTGGATCGCTGTTGGTGTATTGTGAGCAGTTTCCAACTTCCTGTCTGAGAAAAAGATGTGCTCGTATAGGAGCGGGTCCGGAGAAGGTTCACGAGAATGATTACAGGGATGAAAGGTTTAATATATGGGGAGTGTAAAACGGCTTTGACCGTCTACTCACTGGTCCAGAAGAAAGAGAGGGGATCTCATTGAAACCTATTAAATATTGAAAGGCCTCGACAGAGAGCCACGGCCTCAATTTTTTAGGACACCCACTGACAGCAGAGATATGGAAGAATGTCTGTAGTCAGGGAGTGCTAAATCTTTGGAATTTATTGCCATGGGCAGAATAGAGGCCAAGTAATTGAGTGTATTTAAATGGATGGTGAAAGATTATGGGGAGAAAGATGGAGAATGGGGTTGAGAGAGATAATCAATTGTACATGAAGGAATGACGGAGTAGACTCAATTGGCTGAGCAGACTCTGTTTGATATCTCATGCCTCATGGTCTGAAGAAGAGGCTAGTGAGGTTGCATTAGGGTTAGGGTGTCCGTGCCTCGATTATTTCATTCAGTTTTGGTCAGTCTGCTATGCGAAAGAAGACGTCAAGCTGGAATGAGTGCGGGCAGATTTACGACAGTGGTGTCGTTAATTGAGGGACTGAATTCTGGAGAGAGGTTGGGCAGGTTGGGGCTTCATATCTTGAAGTGCAGGAGATTGAGGCTGACCTTATGCATGTATTCCGAACTATGAGTGTACAGAGATGGGGAATGTGCGCTGTCCTTTTCCCCTCTTTTGTGGAATCAACCAGACAGCACTGGATTTATTTAATAGGGATTCCAGAGGAAAATTAATAATCCACTCTCCCTTCTGGTTCATTGTTTAACTAACACGATAAGTGCACTCGCAGGTTGGAGGAGCAATACCTCATATTACATAGGATAGGTTACAACCCGATGGCATGAACATCGATATCTTTAACTTATACATCCACCTTTTCTTTTCATCAACCCACATGCCCGTCACCTCCATTCTGTCTCCCCACTTCTCTCTTCTCCACTGCGGATCATCTCCCTCGGGTTCCTCTTTTGCTTCCTTTTTTCCACATGGTCCGCTTCCTATCCTATCAGAATCCTTGTTTTCAGTCCTTTGCATTTTCCACCTACACCTCTCAGTGACTCACTTCATCTCCCACCTCCCCCACACACTCACCTTCACTCTTATCTGGCTTCACCGATCATCTACCAGCTTGGACTCTTCCATCTAGGTAGATGGACCATCTACCTGCACCATCTTATTCCAGCTTCTCCCCATTTCCAGTCACGATGAAGGGTCTCGGCAGGAAATCTCTGTTTTGCTTTATCCCCCTCTGTAGAAGCTACCTGACCTCCTGACTTCCTGCAACATTTTGTGTATTGAACTTGATGATGGTGAGGACAATATGAGTGAGGTTGATGTTCTGGAGCATGTTGATATTAAGGAAGAGGAGGGGTTGGAGTTGTTTAAATACATTGGGATGGATCAGACCCTGGTACTTGAGGGAATATTCCCCAGGCTGCTCCATGAGGCAAGGGAAGAGATTGCTGAGCCTCTAGCTAGGATCTTTATGTCTTTGTTGTCCATGGCAATGGTACCGGAGGATTGGAGGGAGGCAGATGTTGTCCCCTTGTTCAAAAAAGTTAGTAGGGATAGTACAGGTAATTTCGACCACTGTGGTGGGAAAGCTGTTGGAAAAGATTCTTAGAAATAGGATCTATGGGCATTTAGAGAATCATGGTCTGATCAGGGACAGTCAGCATGGCTTTGTGAAGGGCAGATCGTGTCTAACAAGTCTGATAGAGTACTTTGAGGAGGTGACCAGGCATATAGATGAGGGTAGTGCAGTGGATGTCATCTACATGGATTTTAGTAAGGCATTTGATAAGGTTCCACATAGTAGGCTTATTCAGAAAGTCAGAAGGCATGGGATCCAGGGAAGTTTGGCCAAGTAGATTCAGAATTGGCTTGCCTGCTCAAAGCAGATGGTCGTGGTGGAGGGAGTACATTCGGATTGGAGGGTTGTGACTAGTGGTGTCTCACAAGGATAGATTCTGGGACCCCTACTTGTGATTTTTATTAACTACCTGGATGTGGGGGTAGAAGGGTGGTTTGGCAAGGTTGCAGACGACACAAAGTTTGGTGGTGGTGTGGATAGTGTAGAGGATTGTCGAAGATTGCAGAGAGACATTGATAGGATGCAGAAGTGTGCTGAGAAATGGCAGATGGAGTTCGACCCGGAGAAGTGTGAGGTGGTACACCTTGGAAGGACAAACTACAAGGCAGAGTACAAAGTAAATGGCAGGATACTGGAGGAGCAGAGGGATCTGGGGGTACATGTCCACAGATCCCTGAAAGTTGCCTCACATGTAGATAGGGTAGTTAGCTTTCTTAAGTCGAGGGATAGAGTTTAAGAGTTGCAAGGTAATGATGCAGCCCTGTAAAACTCTGGTTAGGCCACACGGAGTACTGTGTCCAGTTCTGGTTGCCTCATTATAGGAAGGATGTGGAAGCACTGGAAAGGGTACAGAAGAGATTTACCAGGATGCTGCCTGGTTTAAAGAGTATGCATTATGATCCGAGACTAAGGGAGCTGGGCTTTACTCTTTGGAGAGAAGGAGGATGAGAAGAGATATGATAGAGGTATACAAGATATTAAGAGGAATAGAGTTAACAGTTGACAGCATTATATGGTAAGCAGGGTTTATGGGTCGGCATAACATTAAAAATCCCAGCAAGAGGCGGAGAGGGAAGAGGTAAAAGAAGCTTGGAGAGAAGCTTTTTTTTAACTGATCTCAGCAAAGAAGCTAGACTGCGCAGGCGTGTGACGTAGCACGCCAAAGGTTTAAAAAGAAAGACCGCCATATACAGCGGCCATCGACGGAGTGGGCTGAGGCGGAGTGGGACGTCTTTGGCTCAATCAGCCTTCGGCGAGAACAGGCAGAGGCGAGGTTTGAACGGGGCACAACTGCGCAAGCGCGTGTAAGTTGGCCTGTGAGGCAGCGGGCAAATTTAAATAGCGAGCAGAGGCTGAGTACGAGCTTCATTCCAGGTGAGGTAAAGCCGGGTAAGATCCTTTAATTAATCCATTTAGATTAGGATTAGGTAATGGGGGCAGCAGTTAGAACAGTTGAGTGCTCCGTTTGCAGTATGTGGGAAGTCAGGGTGAGCACGACTGTCCCTGATGACTACATCTGCAAAAGGTGCATCCAGCTGCAGATCCTGACAAACTGTGTTAGGGAACTGGAACTGGAGCTGGATGAACTTCGGATCATTTGGGAGGCAGAGGCAGAAATAGACAGGACTTTCAGGGAGATAGTCACTCCTAGGAGTCAGGAGACAGGTAGCTGGGTGTCTGTCAGGAGAGGGAAGGGGAATAGACAGGAAGAGCAGAGCACCCCTGTGGCCGTTCCCATCAACAATAAGTATACCGTTTTGGATACTGTTGGTGGGGACGACCTAACAGGGACAAGTTGCAGTGGTTGTGTCTCTGGCACCGAGACTGGACCCTCAGCTCAGAAGGGAAGGAGGGAAAAGAGGACAGCAGTAGTGATAGGGGATTCAATAGTTAGGGGACAGATGGGAGGTTATGAGGAAGAGATTGAGAATCTCGGATGGTTTGTTGCCTCCCTGGTGCCAGGGTCCGCGATATCTCGGATCGAGGTCTCAGTATTGTCAAGAGGGAGGGTGAGCAGCCAGATGTCGTGGTCCATGTAGGGACCAATGACGTGGGTAGGAAGAGTGAGGAGGTCCTGAAAGGTGAGTTTAGGGAGCTAGGTGCCAAGTTAAAGGACAGGACCTCCAGGATAGCAATCTCAGGACTGCTACCAGTGCCACGTGCAGGTGGGTTTAGAAATGGTAAGATAGTGCAGATCAACACGTGGCTGAAGACATGGTGCAGGAGGGAGGGCTTCAAATTTATAGATAATTGGGCAGTTTTCCAGGGAAGGTGGGACCTGTTCCGGTGGGACAGTTTACATCTGAACTGAAGGGGGACAACTATTCTTACAGGTACTTCACTCCTGATGAAGGGTTTCGGCCCAAAACGTCGTCACTACCTCCTCCCATAGATGCTGTCTAGCCTGCTGAGTTCTACCAGCATTTTGTGTTTTTATTCTTGCAGGTAGGTTTGCTAGAGAGGCTCCAGCGGATTTAAACTAGATATAATTGGGGGAGGGGAACCAGAGTGTAGGAACAGATGTATGGGAGACGGAAGAAAAAGAAGACAGTAAAGTTCTTTGTACTGTCAGAGATAAACAGAGAGGAAGAGGTGGAGAATTTCTTAAATGCATTTATTTTAATGCTTGGGGAATTGTAAGAAAGGTGGAAAAGCTTAGAGCATAGATGGTTTGGAGTTTGTAAAATGTGTGCAGGATAGTTTTTTGCAGCAATACATAGAGGTACCAACTAGAGAAGGGGCAGTGTTGGATCTTCTGTTAGGGAATGAATTAGGTCAGGTGATGGAGGTATGTGTTGGGGAGCAGTTCTGGTCCAGTGATCACAATGCCATTAGTTTCAATATAATTATGGAGAAGGATAGGACTGGACCCAGGGTTGAGATTTTTGATTGGAGAAACGGGAAAATGCACAATGGAAATATGGAAACATTGTAGGCAGCACTTGCATGAGGTCCTGGATAGGTTTGTCCCATTGAGGCAGGGAAAGGAGTCATGGTTGCCAAGAGATGTGGAACATCTGGTCAAGTGGCTGATTTAAGGTTTCAGAAGCAATGCTCAGACAGTGCTGGAGAGAGTTACACAGTAGTCAAGGACGAACAGTAGAATGGAATTAGGAGAGCAAGAAAGGACTTAGCAACTAAGATTAAGGAAATGCCCAAGACGTTGTTACTTTATGCGAAGAAGAAAAGGATGACTAGTTTGAAGATAAGAACTGGTCTGGGATAGAAAATGAAGCATGTGCTGGTGTCGGGGAAGGTAGGGTAGGTCTTGAATGAAGACTTTACTTCAGTATTTTCCAGTGAGTGGGATCATGACGTTTGTGAGGACAGCGTTAAACGGGCTGATGTGAGACAACATGTCAAGGTTAAGAGAGAGGATGTGCTGGAACTTTTGAAAATCATCAGGATAGATAAGTTCTCTGGTGCAGTCATGATATACCCCAGGTCACTGCTGGAAGTGTGGCTTAGAGATTGCTGCACCCTTGGCTTTATCATTGGCCAGAGAAGTAGTGTCAGAGCTTTGCAATGTGGAAAATATTATTCCTGTTCTGTTTTAAAAAGAAAAAGTAGAGATAACTCTGAAAATTATTGTCTAGTGAGTCTTACCTCTGTGTGCAAATTATTGGAAAAGATTCTTAGAGCCATTATTTCTGAGAATTTGGAGACCTGATTTGAAATAGTTATGGCTTTCAGAGGGGCAGTTCATGTCTCAGAAGCCGTGTTGCATTTTGTGAAGATATGACAAAGCACATTGATAAAGGTAGAGACGTTGATTTGGTAAAAATGGATTTTAATAAGGCATTTGATAGGTTTCACCATGATAGGCTATTTCGGTATCCAGGGAAAGTTGTCTGGCGTATTCAAAATTAATTTTTATCCAGAGAAGGCAGAAGATATTTATGCAGTTAGTGTTTTCTCCTTGGAGGATGGTAACCAGTGGTGACGTGCATGGATCTGTTCTATGATCCCCTGTTTTTAGTGTTTGTTTAATAAATGATTTGAGGAAGTGGAAGGGTGGAATTCGTAAGTTTGCAGATGATAGGGTATTGCTAGAGTTGTGGTTAGTGTAGAAAATTGTCGCAGGTTACAACAGGATGCAGAATAGGGATGAGAAGTGCCAGATGAAGTACAACAGTGAAAAGTGCGAAGTGATTCACTTTGGAAGGACGAATTTGAAGGCACAGTACAGGGTTGACAGCAGGATTGTTAGCAGTGTTATGTAACAGAGGGACGTTAGGGTCCATATCCACAGATCCCGCAATGTTTCTTCCCATGTTAATAAGCAGCTTAAGAGGACAAATTGGGTGTCAGCCATATTCGTCAGGGGATTGAGTTCAGGAGCCACAAGGTCATGCTGTAACTCTAAAGATTCTGGTTAAACCACACTTGGGAATACTGTGTTCACTTCCGACCACCTCATTATAGGAAGGATGTGGAAACGATAGAGAGGGTGCAGAGGAGGTTTACCAGGATGTTGCCTGGATTAGAGAGCATGTGCTCTGATGATACTTTGAGTGAGCCAGTGTGTTTCTTTTTGGAGCAAAGGTGAAGGAGAGCTGACTTGATAGAGGTGTACAAAATGATCAGAGGCATACAGTAGATTGAGAGGACAGATAGACATTTTTCTCCAGGGTAGAAACATTTTATGGTGAATGGAGGAAAGTATGGGGAGAATGAACAATACAGAGTGGAATAGGCATAGACCTTGTTGGTGAGTATTAAACTGGAGCAGGGCAAATTACGAGAGATTAGGCAGGAAGGAGGGAGAGTTAACAGGGAACAGCTGTTTTTGGCCAAGTCCATAACCAAAATGTGGAAGGTGTCCGAAGTCTAACTACACAGAGTACAGGACAGGTATGTTCCAGTCAGAAGGAAGAACAAGGATGGCAAGGTACAGAACCAGGGATGTTGACAGATGTCATGAATGTAGTCAGAATAAAACGGAAAGTAGGTAAAGCTTAGGAAGCTAGAATCAAACAGAGATTTGGAGGATTAATATGAAGCCAGAAAAGAACTCCAAAAATAGAAAGAGAAACTTGAGGAGAATTAGGAAAGCCATGACGGCCCATAAAAACTCCTGGGCAAGTATGATTAAAGAGAATGTCAAAGCATTCTAAACATACATCAGGAGCAAAAGGATAAGAAGGGGGAGGGTGGGACCACTCAAGGACAAAGTGGGAGGGGAACATTTGGTTGGATACAAAGGATGTGGCTGAGGTTTATAACGAGTACTTTACATCGATATTTACCAAAGACAATGATGTGGAGCATGTGGAGATCAAGGCAATGAGTATTAATATGCTCGAGTATTTTGAAGTAATTGAGGAGGTAGCTTTGGGCTTTTAAATAGCATTAAGGTGGATAAACTCCAGGGCCTGATGGGATACACCACAAATTATTGACAGAGGCAAGTGAAGAGATTGCTCAGGCTTTGGCCAATATCGTTGTGACCTCCCTAGCCACTGGTGAGGTCCTGGAGACTGGTGAGCGGCCAGTGTTGATCTATTATTCAAGAAAGGAACCAGGGATAATCCTGGAAGTTATGGACTGTCAGTGGTAGGGACAGGATTTATGAGTACTTGTAAAACCATAGTTTTATTATGGGACCAACATGACTTTGCTTGGAGCAAATTGTGTCTTACTAACTTGATTGATTTTATTCATGTGGTGATGAAGATGATTGATGAAGGTTGAGCTCAGGAAGTTGTTTTCACACAGTTTTGTGAGGCCTTTGACAATGTCCCACATGGGAGACATCCAAAAGATTATGATGTACATGTACGGGATCCATGGTGAATTGGATTCAGAACTGGGTTAGCCATGGAAGACAAAGAGTGGTGGTTGAAGGGAACTATTCTAACTGGAGGTCTGGGTTAGTGGTGTTCTGCAGGGATCTCAACTGGGACCTCTGCTGTCTGTGATGTATGTAAACAACCCAGATGAAACTGTCCATGAGTGTGGATAGAATAGATAACAGTCAAAGAATACAGTGGGATATCCTGTCCATCAGTTGCAGATATTGACAGAGAAATAGCAGAAGGAGTTTTAAACAGGCCAAATGTGAAGTTGTGCTCCTTGGTAGGACAAATGTAAACAGACAGTACACTATTAAATGCAACAGTGTTGATCAGCAGGGGGATTTTGAAGTCCAAATTCATCACTCCCTGAAAGTGGCTGCACAGATTGACAGGGGGTTAAGAAAGCAAATGGCATACTTGACATTATTAGCTGAGGCACTGAGTTCAAAAGTCAGGAAGTTATGTTGCAACTTATAAAACTCTAGTTAGACAGCATGTGGAGCATTTCATACAGTCCTGGTTGCCCTTTTCTAGGAAGGATGTAGAAGATTTGAAGAAGGTGCAAATGAGGTTTACAATTATGTTGCCTAGGTTAGAGGGCATGTTTTTGGACAAACCTGGGCTGTTTTCTCTGGAGTGATGGAGACTGAGAGGAAATCTGAGAGATTTATAAGATTAGGAGAGATACAGATAGAGTTGGCAGACAGTATCTCTTTTCAGGGGTTGAAATGCCCAATACCAGAGGGCATGCATTCAATGTGAGAGGAAGCAAGTTCAAAGGAGAAAGGCAACCTCTGTATGAAAGGCAAGTTCTTTTACTCAGATTTGTTGGTGCCTGGAATCAGCACCTGGGGTTTGGTAGAGGCAGACCCAGTAGGGACCTTTGACAGACTCTTAGACAGGCACATGAATGTGAGGAAAAATGAGGGATATGGATATTGCATCTGAATATTGGATTAGTTTAGATAGCTGTTTGATGATTAATTCACTTGGCCACTTTCAGGGAGCTAAGAACATTGAGAGTTGAAAGGTCTGTTCCTGTGCTGTACTGATCTATGTTCTATGTCTATATTCTGTAATATAGTTACGCCTACAATGTTTCAATGTGATTTTCAGTTCAGTGTATTATTTTAACTTACGGAGCTCCAGAACTTCTTTCAGCATTTTGTTCAACTTTGCCAACCCATTCCTCATTTCCACAAAGGATTCCCACAACACTCCCTGGGACTGGGAACCTTGCCCAATCACCAGGCTGAGGAAGAGCAGGGAATCCTCTGTCGGGGTTCCCTTCTCTGTGAGTTCTGTGATCTACTGTAGACAATGAACTTGTTGAGTGACAGACTGAGTGAAAGAGAATGGAGAAGACAATACTTGCTCAGTGATGGGACGTCCCAGTGACTTGAGCACAGGAACAGCCACTGGGCAGCCTCTTCACCCATTCTGTAAATTTCTGGGTTCAGTCATTAACAGCAAAGCACTGACTGTGGAAATTACAGATCAGAATATTATTGGAGTCACAGAGAACAAAACAGAGAAATAGGCCCTTCGGTTCATCTAGTCCAAGGCAAATGATTTTTATGCATAGACCCAACTGCATGCATCATAGCCCTCTGCACCTCATATTCTGTATGGATATGTTGAAATCAAATCTGCATCTACCACTTCCAATGGTAGTGCATTGCATGCTCTCACCAACTTCTGAGTGAAGGAACTCTTCCTTCAGGTTCCCCTAAAATATTTCACCTCTCACCCTTAACCAATGACCTCTGGGGGATCAGGAAAAAGCTGCATGGAGAGGGAAGGTGGGTGAGGATGAGGAAGGCGTGAGAGGAAGGAGAAAGCTGTGGTGGTATGGGGAGATCAATTGGGAGGGGGAAATGGGGAGTGTTTACAGAAACATGGAAAACCTACAGCACAATACAGGCACTTCATTCCACAATGCTGTGCAAAACATTACTTACTTTACAAATTGCCTCAGATAACCCATAGCCCTCTATTTTTCTCAGCCCCATGTATCTACCCCAATTGTATCCGCCTCCACCACTGTCACCAGCAGCCCATTCCAAACACTCACCACTCTCTGTGTAAAAAAACTAACCCCTAACATCTCCTCCGTACCTACTTCCAAGAACCTTAAAACTGTGCCCTCTTGTGTTAGCCATTTCAGCCCTAGGAAAATGCCTCTGGCTATCCACATGATCAATGCCTCTCATCATCTTATACACCTCTACCAGGTCACCTCTCATTCTCTGTCACTCCAAGGAGAAAAAGGCCAAGTTCACTCAACCTATTCTCATAAGGCATGTTCCGCAATCCAGGCAACATTCTTGCAAATCTCCTCTGCACCCTTTCTACAGTTTCCGCATCCTTCCTGTACTGAGGTGACCAAAGCTGAGCAGAGTTCTCCAAGTAGGGTCTGTACAGGGCCCTATATAGCTGTAACATTACATCTTGGCTCTTGAACCCAATCCCACAGTTGATGAAGGCCAATACAATGTATGCCTTCTTAACCACACAGTCAATCTGTGCAGCAGCTTTGAGTCTCCTATGGATTCAGCCCCAAGATCTCTCTGATCCCCCACACTGCCAAGAGTCTTACCATTAATATTATATTCTGCCATCATATTTGACCTACCAAAATGAACCACCTCACGCATATCTTCATTGAACTCCAACTGCCACTTCTCAGCACAGTTTTGCATGCTACCGATGTACTGTTGTAACCTCTGACAGCCCTCCACACTATCCACAACACTCCCAACCTTTGTGTCATCAGCAAATTTACTAACTCATCCCTTCACTTCCTTATCCAGGTCTTTTATAAAAAATCATGAAGAGAAGGGGTCCCAGAACAGATCGCTGAGGCACACTACTGGTCACCAACATCCATTCAGAATAGGACCTGTCTACAACAACTCTTTCCTCTCAGTGGACAAGCCAATTCTGGATCCATAATGCAAGGTCCCCTTGGATCCCATGCCTCCTTACTTTCTCAATAAGTCTTGCATGGGATACCTTATCAAATGCCTTTCTGAAATCCATCTACGTCTGTACCTTCATCAATGTGTTTAGTCACATCCTCAAAAAATTCAATCAGGCTTGTAAAGCACGACCTGCCTTTGACAAAGCCATGCTGACTATTCTGAATCATATTATGCCTCTCCAAATGTTCATAAATCCTGTCTCTCAGGATCTTCTCTATCAACTTAGCAACCACTTAAGTAAGACTCACTGGTCTATAATTTCCTGGGCTATCTGAACTCCCTTTCTTGAATAAAGGAACCACATCTGCAACCCTCCAATCTTCTGGAGCCTCTCCCATCCCTATTGATGAGATCATTGCCAGAGGCTCACCCATCTCTTCACTCATTTCCCACAGTAGCCTGGGGTGTACCTTGTCTGGTCCCAGGGACTTATCCAACTACTTGCTTTTCAGAAGCTCCAGCACATCCTGTTCTTAATGTCTATATGCTCAAGCTTTTCAGTCCGCTGTAAGTCATCCCTACAGTCACCAAGGTCCTTTTCCAAAGTGAATACTGAAGCAGGTTTGTGGGGTTTCACAGTTTTTTCAGACAGTACCTGAGGTTTGTGGTGTCTCACAGTGTGTCAGGACCATCCCAGGGTGTGTGTGGTCTCACAGTGTATCAGGATGCATCCAGGGATATCTGAGGTCTCACCTATGTGACCCCTATGTGGGATGTGTGGGGTCTCTCGGTGTGTCAGGACACTGCCAGGGGAATGTGGGGTCTCACAGTGTCTCAGGAACCTGTCGGTGTGTGTAGGGTCTCACAGCTGATCAGGACATGGTGAAGTGTGTCAGGGAGTGTGGGGTCTCAGTGTGTCAGGACCCTGCCAGTGGTGTGTGGGGTCTCACAGTCTGTCAGAACCCTTATTATCTTTGAATAAAGGTCATTGTTTGAACTTACTTGCTGCAAATTTACTATGCATACCCTGTACATTTCCAACCACGTTATTGATATAGATGACAAGTAGCAATTCGCATAACCGTGGGGAACATCACTAGTCACAGGCCTGGAGTCCGAGAAACAGTCTCCCACTATCATTCTCTGCTTTCTACCATCAAGACAACTGTGCATCCAGTTTGCAAACTCTCCCAGGATCCCATGAGATCTAACTCTCCACAGCAACCTACCATGCTGAACCTGATCAAGGGCCTCACTGATGCCCATATAGGCCCCGATCCTGGAACAGTGTCAAACATTAGAATATTGAATCAGAGGGCAAAGAGGTTTAGAGGGATATGAGGAAGAGATTTTTCACTCTGAAGGTAGTTGAAATCTGGAACACATTGCCCGAGGTGGTGGAAGAAGCAGATCCCCTCAGAACACTTACAAAATGGATGAGCATTGAAACTGCTCGGCTACGCTCGGCATTGATACAGTCGGCTATGAACCAAGTGCTGATAAATGGGACCAGTGTAGACAGTGAATGGATGGTCAGGACAGGTAAGGCCTGTTTCTGTGCTGTGTGATCCACCACTTCGGACATGCTAAATTAACGATGATTTCAAAACTCCAACCCCCTCTCCAACCTGAAATAAACCAAACTGCACCCCTTTGTTACCACTGAATATCAGTTATAGTCAAGGTAACATACAGATTGGTCACTTCTGTTAAGCAACTGGCAATTGATGAATTCTTCTGTCTTCTTCCATTAATGTTGCTTCCTTATAGCAAAACTAAGCCTCTCACTGTGTCATAATCAGTGATTAAATCCGGCCACAAACATTGTGCTTTCATCCCTGCACATTGTAACTTGAACCATCTCACTGAGGGTCTGATGGAGACACAACCCCTGCCCTCTGCACATGTGATCACATCTCCCCTGCTTCTGACATTTCAAATACCCTCAGAATGGTTTTCTGATTCAGTCTGAAGGTTCTGGTACATTCAGCTCGTTGTCAGATCTGACAAACCATGTCTTCCCACAGCTGGTTCCACCTGTTGGATGTGTCCTCTTTCCTCCACCTCCAGGGAAGCTGCATCTCCACACAAGCTCCTCACTTGTCTATACCCATGACACAGGAAATCACATCACTGTCACTCTCCTGATACCATGTCTGACCTACTCACCTCCAGGTATCCTCCCTCAACAAGCTTCTTGCTTGGTCACCATCTGTGAGATTATATAAAAATACAATTAAAACGATCTATCAGGCAGCTCCTGTACCCCTCCACCCCGGACCATGCTTCTCTGCTTAAAACTCTCTCCCCTCAGCCCCTTCCATATTCCCTTCTCCTTTGCAAACTCCAGATATGCCATCAGATCCGAATCCACTGTGTGGACATTTATATCTCACAAGAGGCTGCACAAACCCATGTCGTTCTCTGATACAGAGGTTTCTGACACCCCAGACCCCGCTTCCCAATCTGCACTCACAGCTAATGACGGTGACAATACTTTCCAGACTCTGGGGCTTTGTAACAAACACAATGTTAACTACACACACAAAATTCTGGTGGAACACAGCAGGCCAGGCAGCATCTAAAAGGAGAAGAACTATCAATGTTTCAGGCCGAGACCCTTTGTCAGTACTAACTGAAAGGAAAGATACTAAGAGATTTGAAAGTAGTGGGGGGAGGGTGAAATGCGAAATGATAGGAGAAGACGGGAGGGGGTGGGATGAAGCTGAGAGCTAGAAAGGTGATTGGCGAAAATGATACAGAGCTGGAAAAGGGAAAGGATCATGGGACGGGAGGCCTCGGGAGAAAGAAAGGGGGAGGGGGAGCACCAGAGGGAGATAGAGAACAGGCAGAGAGAGAGAGAGAGAAAAAAAACAACTAAATATTGTCAGGGATGGGGTAAGAAGGGGAGGAGGGGCATTAACGCAAGTTAGCGAAGTCAATGTTCATGCCATCAGATTGGAGGCTCCAACCTGAGTGTGGCTTCATCTTGACAGTAGAGGAGGCCATGGGTAGACATATCAGAATGGGAATGAGACGTGGAATTAAAATGTGTGGCCACTGGGAGATCCTGCTTTCTCTGGCGGACCGAGCGTAGGTGTTCAGCGAAATGGTCTCCCAGTCTGCGTCGGGTCTCACCAATATATAAGAGGCCACACCGGGAGCACCGGATGCAGTATACCACACCAGCCGACTCACAGGTGAAGTGTCGCCTCACCTGCAAGGATGGTCTGGGGCCCTGAATGGTGGTGAGGGAGGAAGTGTAAGAGCAAGTGTAGCACTTGTTCTGCTTACAAGGATAAGTGCCAGGAGGGAGATCGGTGGGAAGGGATGGGTGGGACGAGTGGACAAGGGAGATGCGTACGGAGCAATCCCTGCGGAAGGCGAAAGATGTGCTTGGTAGTGGGATCCCGTTGGAGGTGGCGGAAGTTACGGAGAGTTATACGTTGCATGTGCACCCACATGGGTCCCAGTTATGCCTGCTTTTTGTTGGCTTTGTGGAACAGTCCATGTTCCAAGTCTATACGGGTATCCGTCCCCCTCTTTTCCTTCGCTACATCAACGACTGCATTGGCACTGCCTCCTGCACGCATGCTAAGCTCGTTGACTTCATACACTTTGCCTCCAACTTTCACCCTGCCCTCAAATTTACCTGGTCCATTTCTTAAACCTCCTTCCCCTTTCTTGATCTTTCTGTCTCCACCTCTGGAGACAGCTTATCTACTGATATCTATTATAAGACTCCAGACTCTCACAGCTACCTGGACTATTCCTCTTCCCACCCTGTCTCTTGCAAAAATGCTACCCCTTTCTCACAATTCCTCCGTCTCTTCCGCATCTGCTCTCATGATGAGACTTTTCATTCCAGGACAAAGGAGATGGCTTCCTTTTTTAACAAAGGGGCTTCCCTTCTTCCACCATCAACTCTGCTCTCAAACGCATCTCTCCCCTTTCCCGCACATCTGCCCTCACCCCATCCGCCCGCCACCCCACTTGGGATAGGGTTCCCCTTGTTCTCACCTACCACCCCACCAGCCTCCAGGTCCAACGTATAATTCTCCGTAACTTCCGCCTCCTCCAACGGGATCCCACTACCAAGCACATCTTTCCCTCCCCCCTTCTTTCTGCTTTCCGCAGGGATCGCTCCTTACGCGAGTCCCTTGTCCACTCGTCCCGCCCCATCCCTTCCCACCGATCTCCTTCCTGGTACTTATCCTTGTAAGCAGAACAAGTGCTACACCTGTCCTTACACTTCCTCCCTCAGCACCATTCAGGGCCCCAGACAGTCCTTGCAGGTGAGGCGACACTTCACCTGTGAGTCGGCTGGTGTGGTATACTGCGTCCGGAGCTCCCAGTGTGGCCTTTTATATATTGGTGAGACCCGACGCAGACTGGGAGATCATTTCGCTGAACACCTACGCTCGGTCTGCCAGAGAACGCAGGATCTCCCAGTGGCCACTCATTTTAATTCCACGTCCCATTCCCATTCAGATATGTCTATCCATGGCCTCCTCTACTGTCAAGATGAAGCCACACTCAGGTTGGAGGAACAACATCTTATATACCGGCTGGGTAGCCTCCAACCTGATGGCTTGAACATTAACTTCTCTAACTTGTGTTAATGCCCCTCCTCCCCTTACCCCATCCCTGACAATATTTAGTTGTTTTTTTCTCTCTCTCTGCCTGTTCTCCATCTCCCTCTGGTGCTCCCCCTCCCCCTTGCTTTCTCCCGAGGCATCCCGTCCCATGATCCTTTCCTTCTCCAGCTCTGTATCACTTTCGCCAATCACCTTTCCAGCTCTCAGCTTCATCCCACCCCCTCCGGTCTTCTCCTATCATTTCGCATTTCCCCCTCCCCCCCACTACTTTCAAATCTCTTAGTATCTTTCCTTTCAGTTTGTCCTGATGAAGGGTCTCGGCCCGAAACATCGACAGTGCTTCTCCTATAGATGCTGCCTGGCCTGCTGTGTTCCACCAGTATTTTGTGTGTGTTGTTTGAATTTCCAGCATCTGCAGATTTCCTCATGTTTACAATGTTAACTGCAGCAAGATTAATCAGTAATTCACATGAAGAGGGAATTGTTGCTCACTGAAAGGATACCCGAGCGTCTGATACAACAGAGCAGATCCTCTCCTGTTTATAACTTTATTTGACCCGGGTCACGGAACGTCCGATCATCCCACTTTCTCACAGCAGCAACCCCACCCTCACTCCCCCCCGACTACGATCCCACACCCATCCCTCCACTCACCCCACACCCGCAGTCCACCCACACACACAGACAGATCCTCTTCACCACAAACCCCCAACCAGCTTGGGAACCACAACTAACTGATCTCACAGCCCAGTCTTGGGCGCAAAGCTGAACCAGGGCTGCAGGATTGGAGAGCCCGTAGCCTCCGGCCATCCGGCAGAGCTCGGTCCCGGCTCTTTCCCACTGCAGCAGGTCCCCGATTTACACAATCCCGGGATCAACCTCAACTCACCTGCCGCCTGAACAGGAAAACCGCCTTCTACAGTCGGCACTGGACCTCCATTTAGCGGCAGCGCCACCAGTAGTCGGAGGTCCATAGAGCGCCAACGGTGGCTGGAGATCCATAGAGCGCCACTGCTGGCTGGGGGTCTGCACATCACCTCCGGATGCCCCTATAGAGTTACCAATGACTGGAGGCGGGAGGGACAATGGAGAGGTAAATAACAAACGTGATGAAGTCTGCAGATGCTGGAAATTCAGAGCAACACAAACAAAATGCTGGCGGAGCTCAGCAGGCTGGGCAGAGTGTATCGAAAAGAGTCAACAGTCAACGTTTCCAGTTGAACACTCCTTCAGGACTGAGATGGAATTTGAGAACTGCCGGAATAAAAATGGGGCGGGTGAGGAAGAGATACCTGTGGTCTACATTGTCAGGGTATTGAGTTTACCAGGAGACAAAGATCGCAGGAACGAGAGGTTTCCTGTTGACTAATACACTGTGTGTGGACCCCCGCTGGCAATTATGATGTTGTGACCTGAATCGAGATAAACACCACGCTGCCCACTCCACCAACAACACGGCACACCCGGACACCTAATAGGGGACTTTACATCTCACAACACTGGATTCAGTGATGAAACCCGTGATTAATGTTGTTGTCCCACTCAAATCATAAGAAACGTCCATTAAGGTGCTTTTAATGCAAGCACTCTCCCACAGTTGACGCCACACAGCACCCCCCGCGCTTGACGTCACACATGGACTCCCCACACCGGGATCTGCCCTCATGTGTGTGGTGTCTTACATCACTCATGCACTGGAGAGCTCGAGCTTTATTGGTTTAACGGCCGGGCTTACTAATCAAGTGACCAGCCCCCCCCCCCCCCCCCCCCCCCCCCCCCGACTACTGCCAAGAGAGGATTCAGGAGCTGCGCTATTCCCATTGGTGCGCAGCGATGTCAATCAATGCTTACAACCAGTTGCGGAAGCAGATCAGCCAACAGAGCGTTACCCACGCAGGGCCATCTCCCACTCTGGCTACGAACTCTCCATCAGAGCCAGACAAATCTCGAAGTAAATGTCCCCTTTTTTGATTTATTTCCATTTCCATCAGAGGGAAGTTGGGGGCGATTGTGAAGCGTTTCCTGTGGCCGGAGTCTGATGTATCGCTGAGAGGTAGGAGGAGACCACTCGGCCTGTCGGTTTGGTGCTGGTTCCCTGGGGTGGGAAGGGGGGGATTTCATTCGAAGGATGAAGATGGTGTGAGGTGGGGACAGGAGGGGCTCATCTGTGGAAATGTCTGAGCCCACGCTTGTGTCAAGCAGAGGGATTCACCACATTGGGGGGGCAAACACCGGCAGACTGTTGACCTGAAAACAGGGCCAATGGTCCGGCAAAGTGACAATTATTTGGGCTTTGTTGATATTGTAACTGGAATATGTTGTAAAATCCCGCTCCCCACACTAACACGGGTTATACAGACCAAAGAACAAACTACCAGAGGAACTCAGTGGGTCGGGCAGCATCTGTGGAGGGAAATGGACCGTCAACATTTCAGGCTGAGACCCTCCCTCTGGACTGAGAGTGGATGGGAAATAGTCAGAGAAAAGAGGTGAGGGGTGGGGATGGAGAAGAACTTGTGAGTGAGCGGTGGATCCAGGTGAGTGGGAAGGTGGGAAGGTGAAAATAGTGACAGGGTGGGAGGTGAGTGGTTGGAGCAACACGGGGCTGCAGAAGCTGCAAATTAATTCCATAGAGGATTAACAAAGAGGTTAGAGAGTGTAACGAAGATTCACCAGACTGATCCCTGGAGTGGTGGGGTCATCATATGAAGAAAGATCAAATGCAATCACCCTTTCATTTAGAGAATCGAGGACCAAAAGGTGAACACATTGAAATGCACAACATCATTACCAGTTGAATCAGGGATCCCAGTCTCTGAAAAAGGAGGTGGACTGTCCGGGAATGAGATGAGGGGAAATGTCTCCACTCCCAGAGTGGTGAATGTCTGTAAATCCCCACCACAGCTGGTGGTGAAGACTCAGTGATCATCCTCACATTGAACAGAGGCCGGCAGATGTGTGCAGATGGAAGGGATCGAGGAAATGAGGATCGGGCAGAAACATGTGGCTGAGATGGGAAAGCAGCCACCATCTTGTTGATGGTTAGAGGGGCTGAATGGCCACTTCCTGTTGTTTCTCACTTGATGTTTCAGTGTTCCTGTCCAGTGAGGCCCTGGTGGAATGTGAACAGAAATGAGTGTTTATAATCATAGACTGATTTAAATGAAACCTGAATAATTCTGGTTTGTGTCTGAATTGTGTGTTGGACCGGGATGGTAATCCAGCCCATGACTGTGACCTGGAGCTGGAGGGAAAGAGACAGGGAAGATATGGAAGGAAACACTAAATATGTATCTGGTGGAAATATGGAAATAATGTGGGAAATAATGAATTAATGTGGGGAAATGCGGCGGTGGGTCGGGTAGCGTGTGATGGGCGAGGAGCAGAGTGGCCGGGTCACGTTGGAAACCCTCCACCCGTCACGTGATCCCGTTTTAACCGCAGTTGTTTGTTTGCGAGGCTCCGCCCACATCGCGCATGCTCGGTCCTGGATGGTCAGTGGTATTTATCGTTTTTTGTGGAAGCGGTACGGCGGTGGAATCAGCATCGGGAGAGGTCTTCACCCCCCGGGGTGGTTATCCGGGGACGGATTATTCTCTGTCGGGCGACATCAACAATTTCCCTTCGGTGAGTATTGAAGCCGGTCCCGAACGGGGAGTTCTGATGTTGGGCAGAGAGTCCCCTTAACTTTCCCGAACTCAAACAAGAGAAAGTCTGCAGATGCTGGAAATGCGAGCAACACGCAGAAAATGACGGAGGAACTCAGCAGGCCGGGCAGCGTCCAGGAAAGGAGTACAGTCGACGTTACCGGCAGGACTGGAGAATAACTGCTGGGGGTGGGGAAGGGAGAGAGAAACACAAGATCATCGGTGAATCCTGAAGAGGGAGGGGATGAACTTTCCCGAACTGGCGGCCTCGCCTCGCTTCGCTTCCTTCACAGAATCTGCCAGGGTCGTTCCGGGTTGTGAGACCTTCACACTGGATCTTCTGAGATGAGCCGCCGCTTAGCCCCTGTTGTTCTGGTCCTATTAGCAGGATGACGTAAAACTTATTTCTATATTGTTACTGACGGAGAATTGTACTATTCATGTTCCGTGTGTTATCTGAATGTACTTGCCTGTGATACTGCTACAAGTCAGTGTTACTCTGTACCTGTACCTTCCCGTCGTTGCTCACCTGGCAACAAATTCGACAGGACCTGAGAAAACTCGGTGAGATTTGATTAGTGATGGTCATCTTGGCAGCTCGGTGGGTGGAATGTCAAGGGACAGGACACTTTAAAATACAAAACCTTGAACAGTGTCGATGATCAGAGGGATCTTCAGACTCCAAGCTCATCGCTCCCTTAAAGAGACTGCACAGATTGATCGGGTGGTTAAGAAGGCTAATGGCATGTTTGTCTTTATTAGTTAAAGCATTGAGTTCAAAAGTCGGGAAGTTGTGTTGCAGCTTTATAAAACTAGTTAGAAAACATCTGGAGTGTTTCATACAGTTCTGGTCGCCCCCATTCTAGGAAGGATGTCGGGGCTTTGTAGAGGGTGCAGAACAGATTTACCAGGATATTGCTTGGATTAGAGGGCATGAGCTACAACGAGAGCTTGCCCAAACTTGTGTTCTGCAGAGCCGTGCAGGCTGGGGTGAGACTGGATGGGCTTTTACAAAAATAGGAGAGGAATAGATAAGAGTGGATAGATGATACCTTTTACCTGGGGGTTGAATTGTCTAATACATTTAAGGTGAGAGGAGATGTGAGGGGCAAGTTTGTGGCAGACATCCCACCATGCAAAAACTAATCTCAGGGAGGTAACACCACCATCCCCCCCCCCCGCAACCCCATATCCCCCCCCCCCCCAGTCGACCTCCAAGGGTGTATGTATACAGGACATTTGATTACAAGAACACAACAATTTATTTGTTCTCATATTGAAACTATTTACACACACAGACACATACACACATACATATATTCATGTGTTTTGTGAGAAAGCTGACTTCTGAATTCTGTCTTAATGTGACTCGCCATGCTGAATGCCCTTTCTACATCACAATTACAATTTGGCAGCACCACAAGCAGCTTCATCAACTGGCAGAGCTCTTTGAATCTCAACTGCCCTATGCTCACAGATTTTAATTTGTACAGCTTCCCCCAGAACTCATCACTGGCAAACTTTTGTAGTTTGGCACCAGTCCTTCAAGGTTAGTGGAGACACTAAACTGAACTGATGGACAATAAAAGAGAGAGAGAGGTCAACTGTAAAGCCCGCCCACAGAGAAACCTGATAGGTCTATTTAGCACAAAGAGAGACCAATCAGGATGCTCTCTCTCTCACTCTTTTGCTACGTCTGTCACTCGCTCTGTCTATCTGTCTCTCTCTGTCCCTCTCGCTTGCTCTCAAAAAAATCAGGATATTGTATATAATTTGCGGATGTCACGGAGCCATTATCAATATGTGGGAGACTCCTGGAAATACCGGCAGAGGAGGGATGTCTAGAGTGGTGGGTAGCTGGGGTGCTGTGTCTGGGGTGGGAGTCCCCACCAGTCATGTGATCCTATTCTCCCCTCCCATTTAACTGCAGATCGGCAGCATCTGTGCGTCTGTTTCTGGGGCCCTGCCCTCCAGATGATGCAACTATCACTTCACGCATGCTCACTGTCTCCAGGTGGGCAGTGTTTTCCTTTCTACTCAGTGCTAAAGTGGATCGTCTACAGGGTCAGAATAGGATTCTCACCTCCTGATTCGGGGAGACAAGGGTCGGGATCGCTGTCTGTGGGCCGAAGATATCATTTTCCAATCAGTCAGTATTGAGACCGATCCCAAGCAGGCAGATCCGATGTTGGCCATGAGCCCCGAATCGAGGGCCAATTACTCATTTATTTTCCGGTTATCTGGGCTCACCGAAAATTTGCAGACTTCACAATCTGCATTGAATGATCCAAACTAGGAGCCCAGGCTGCCTATTTCCGCAGAATTGAAATGGAACTTCTGCCAACAGGTCACGTGAGGCAGTTTACCGCAGATCTGCCCCGCCCTCCGCATTGTGATGCAAGATCACGTGGTTTGTGCTCACAGTCCCTGGATGGGTGGTGATGCTGCCTCCATGTGTTTGGGAAATCTGATGTTGGTCACTGAGTCCCGTTAACTTCCCCCAACTCGCTTCGTTTCCTGAGGCTCCTCACATTTGTCCTTGAGCTTTATGGCTGTTGTGTCTTCTCCCCAATTGGGGTGGGTGAGAAAAGAGAACGTTCCAGGTTGTGGGGATCGTGTGGATAGTCACAGGCTTTTTCCCAAGGCTGAAATGGTTGCCACAAGAGGACACAGGTTTAAGATGCTGGGGAGTAGGCACAGAGGAGATGTCAGGGTAAGTTTTATTTATTTATAGAGTGGTGAGTGCGTGGAATGGGCTGCCGGTAGTAGTGATGGAGGCGGATGCGATAGGGCCTTTTAAGAAACTTCTCGATAGGTACATGGAGCTTAGAAAAATAGAGGGTTATGGGTAAGCCTAGTAATTTATGAGATAGGGACATGTTTGGCACAACTTGGTGGGCCGAAGGGCCTGGATTGTGCTTTAAGTTTTCTATGTTTCTATGTTCGATTTCACTGCCTGTTTTACCAAAGGACTGGGAAGTCTAGAAAGATGTTGCCTGGCCTGCTGCATTCCACCAGCATTTTGTGTGTGGTAGGGGAGAATGGTTTTTGTAATATGTTGATCTGTATCCAAAGGTTTCTTCAGTTCCTCACAGTTACGGGTAGAGTAGTTACCATGCAAAGCGTGAAGAGTCCGGATGGGAAACTTTCTCTGGTGCATTGATAAAAATTTGTTGAGGGTCAATGTATATATGCCAAAGATCATATTGTTTTTTCTAACTTTGTCATTTTAGAATCTTTTATACAGTAGTATGTACTATTCATTCAGTATCTGTGTATTGCTGGAGAACCATCAGTGATTGTTCTTGATCCCTTCTCCGAACTGGTTCCATCTGCTCATCCCTGCCCATCTTGTTCAACCTTTGTCCAGTCTCTCCCCTCCCCACCCCCTAGCTTCAGTGATGTATATCAAGCATCTGGGTCAACCTTGGTCCAGCCTGTATCCCGCCACCTCAATGTTATATATCAGCAATCTTTCTTCTGACCTTTGTCTTCATTGTGAAGTGTTCTTTTGCACCTTTGGCCTTGCTGAATTATTTCCAGAATCAGTTTTTGTTAGCTGGAATGCCAGTGAGTCATCAGGTACCAGTTCCGTTGTGTATTGGTGTGGAGGTGCTAGTTTTTGAACAGTGACTGGCTGACATCAAAGAGTACTGGGAGAGTTGGTGCTTGAACTATAATCCTGTGATCGGCATTCCATGCAAATAGAAATGTCAGTGTTTTGCCTTTGACTTTGGTTAGTGCTTCTACAGATGGAGCTGGATGGCCGTCCTTCTGCAATGAAACACAAATTTTGAGCAGCTGGACATTGGTTGTGGGGAAATCCCGGTTTGCACTACCTAGTGTGAGATGCGGGGACGATGTGTGAGACTCTCAGGGTCAGTGAGTGGCAAATTCAGCTGTGTGACTCTGTGAAGTTGGGTCCTGGGATATCACAGTTTTTGATTCAGGTAAAATGGACCTGGGGATTGAGCTGCTTGGGTTTATGAGGTGTTGAGTGAGTATTTCTGTTCTGGGACCAGATGCTTGTCTCTGGAGTTCCTTAGGAAGCAATGTCTGCTAATCTGAGGAGAGGATGAGTTCCCATTCCATCCTCACAGGGAGAGGCTATGAGTAAAGGTGCTGTTCTATGTTTACAACAGTAGAAATAGACCCGTGAGTTTGCTGTTCAAACTGTGTTTGGAAATCCACCCCCCTCCTCACTGTCACATGTCTGTCACTCGGTGGAAATCAAGCAGAATCTCGTTGCTGGAGATCTGCACTAAAAACTGAAAATGTTGAAGTAATTCTGATGAAATGTTATTAACCTGAATTGTAAAGTTTGTTCCTCTCCCCACAGCTGTTCCTTACCTGCTGAGAGTTTCTGGTAATTCCAGTTTCTTCTTATTACATTCACCCTGGAATTGTTTATATTTCCTGAAATGGACCTGTTTTGAAATGGAAATGGCTCGTTCTGTGATAGTAGAACAGTAAAGAAACCACAACTTTTCCCTGTAAATTATCCTGGTACCAATTTGTCTTTTATTCTGTTAAATGTGTTCATTACAGTTGTTGCTAACAAGGTTTACAAGAATAAATTCAGGAATAATTGGCTTTATGTATGAGGAGCATTTTGTCGTTCTGGACCTGTGCTCAATGGAATTCAGAGGGACGGTGGGGTTGAGGGGGGAATGTATAGTTAAGTAAACCTACTGAATGCTGAAAAGCCTGGATACAGTGGACAAGGAGAGGATGTTTCCATTAGATGGAGAGTCTGCGATCTGACAACACAGTTTCAGAATAAAGATCCTTTCCTTTAAAACTGAAAAAAAAAATTTAGTGAAAAGTTGTCTGATCTGTGGAATTTGTTGCCGTAGAGGTAGGTTGAGGCTGCCATTTGGGTATGCTTATGACAGAGATTAATATATTCATGATTGCTAAGTAGCTTCAGAGTTACAGGAGGAAGGAAGGAAGGAATACGGTTTTGGAATAAATATCAGCCATGGCTGGGTGGTGTGGCAGACCAGATGGATTGAATCACCTAATTCTGTTCCTGTGTCTTATGTGTCTATTACTGAATGATGGCTCCTTCTTATCACATATTGTTTTGTGATGTGTGAGGGACAATAAAAGATTGTTCATTGAGATCATTATATTTCCCTTCAGCATTTAAATTTCAACGAGTTTTGTTCTTAATGACATGAAGCAGAAATGTTTGGTTCTCCTTTTTGTTGTTAACGTGCTTCATTATCTTTCATGTTAAGGTTAGACCTGCGGTGAGAGATTTATTGGAAGAAAAACCCCAACTGGAAGCAAATCACGACTGAAGATGAGGGAAAAGCAATAAGTGAACCAGCCTGAGGATTGAGAGCATCAACTCGAGATCACCCATCTGACTCGAGGAATCCAGTGATTCAGTCAGGAGAAAATTTGGTAAGTCTCATTTACTCAAACACTGGTCCTTTAGACATTATCCATACCTGTACCAGCAGTGGGTAAATACAGTGTAAAAAAGTAATTATAACAATGATATGTACAACTACTAGGCCATAATGCAATATCATGCCCCACATATTACCGAACAGGCCTTCGAAGACCACCATTTCGACCCTTCAGTGAACACGTGTAAATCCTGCCTTACTTCCTTGTGCTGTCGATCTCCTTGGCAGTGTGCTCGGAGAGGGATGTAATGTTAGTATACTTATCAGAGATATAGGTGCAGTATTCTGTGTCAGTAATAGCACAGGTTCCCCCTTTCTCAGCTATGATAAAATCTAAAGACATATGATTCTGTAGGACTGTTTGCCGGATTGCAATCATTTCAGTGGATATTTCTGTTACTTGGGCCTGTGTTTCTGTCAGTGCTCCATTATTGTGGCCAGCTCCTCAGGTGCTGTAGCCAAATTGACTATCTCTTGTGAATTCCTACCTACTCCATAGGAGAGAAAAGTGATCATCCAAAATCGCTCAATCTCAGTTATTCCTCTCCGCTGCTGGGCACCTGCAAGTATGGCCAGGATGCAAGTTTCCCAGCATAGGAAGTTCAGTTTGGTGGGGGCCTGAGACACCATCCCTCAAAACACTGACAGCCACACTCGTTCTGACTGGACCACAGTTCCTCATCTCTCTTCCCCGGGTGTTATTTGAGAAAGTCCAGCCTGAGAGTTCCTCACTCTGGTTGAGTGGGATTACTGACATTGGAATCATAGTTTTAACATTCTCCAGAATTTCGGCACAAACCCAGCAGGCCCCTAGTTCTACCTGTTTAGCATAGGTGTGACAGAGAGACAGAAAGGTGTTAACATTTGGAGCCCCTGGATGCTGGGGTGAGCCCTCTCAAAGACATAAACACGAACACCACTGTTACATAACTTTAACGGTTCAAATGAACTAGCAGCAATAGACCACACCTGGAGTCTGGTTTTGATGTTAAAACCACTATCTTATTAGTATCTGCTTATAATATAACAACTTAAGCAAAATAATCAATACTTAACAGTTATGGTTATACATATGTGTAAATGTAACTCCCAAACCATTGAGCTGGGGTGGTCCAAAAACCTAGGTCAGGGTCTTTCTGGCACCCCATCCTGGACCACAGTTTGCGCTCCTCCTCAGAGGAGCCCCCCTGAAAAGTATGTATCTCCCGCATGTCTGGCAAACCCGTTCTGCTTAAGTCACGGAAGGTTGCTTGACGGGAACCCGAGGGGACTACAACTGCCATAGTTTGTGCCGCACTTTTCGCTGTCACATCTGCTAAAGCATTGCTTTTAGAGACCCAGTCAGACATGCAGTTGTGGGCCTCACATTTTAAAATAGCCAGAACTTGAGGTAGCTGTAGAGCAGTGAGTAAGTTGTTTACAAAGGTGGCATTACTAATCGGGTGGCCAGAGGAAGTCAGGAATCCCCATGTTCCCAGAGAGCCCCATACTCATGTGCAACAACAAACGGGAGTTTTTGTAAATGTTCGCACTTTTTTCTGTGGCTAGGATACAGGCAGGAGTCAGAGCAAACAGCTCAGCCTTCTGGCTGGAGACAGCTGCTTCAAAAGAGGCCTGCTCGACTATTTCACTGTCTGTCACTATCATATAGCCAGAATATCGTTTCCCTGCTGGATCCACAAAAGAGCTTCCATCCTCATAAAACGTTGCCTCGGGATTGAGGGGGTATTGCGGAATGGATGGGAGAATCTGTAATTCTTTCACAGTGATCTGGACAGGGCAGCAGTTGGTGCGGCCAACTTCATGGCCTGGAATTGCTCAGAAATGGGGTACAATGTCTTGGATTCAGTCAGTTTTAAAAGAATGCCTTACCAGATGTCCCGTCTTCACCTCAGAGTCCTTCCAGTATCGGAGTTGGCCAGCGGGCAAATCTTGCCAGTGTCCCTCGGTGATGGAGGCTTGTTTCGTCAGGGTGTGGGCAAGGAACTCTAGGCTCTTTGGCTTCAACCCAGGGCAAACCCTAATGGTGGTATGGGGAACCACCAGTGCTGTCTGTCGCCAAAGGAAATCCAGAACTTCGGCCAGTAATGCACTGCCCTCTCTTCCTCTGCAACCTCTCCAATCACTGTGACTGGGAACTTCTGTCCCTTGAGGGGTGCATAATACTGGCATTCCTCAGTTGAGCACCCCGTAGGTTCATAGCAGTAGGTCACATGAGGGTCAGCAGCTGGCAGAAGGGGTTGAAACACAGTGGAATCCAGATTAAGTGCCCACCAGTGGGGGCTGGAAACTTTATAAAGGGCACAAACGTATGGTTAATACAAAACATTCAGATCATATACGTCGTCACAACTCAATCTAAAGCACAGGTATAGTAATAATCAATCAGAAATGAGCTCTATCGTTGTCTAGGGGTAATGTAGATATATATTGTTTACTGGATATCTAAAAGTCTTTTGCGGTCACTGCAGTTCCACCAGCTGCCGTCATTGTGGTGTCGCGTTGGTGCACTTTTGTTAGAAAGAGAGAGAGAGATGGGGATGAAACAGTTACCTGACCGGTTTTCCAACCTGGAAGAGTTCGGTTTGTCGGAGCCTCGTTGGGGGAATGAACGCTCATCTGTGGCCTCCCCTGTAGCTAAGCCATTCTTCCGTTGTGGGGTCGCCAATCCCAGGCAAGGAAAAGACGCACACGAACCCCACCACCGGCTGTCGCTATCAAAACGCTGTCACAGGATTTCTTGCGTGTCTTATGGTGCGTCTGAAGGGGTCCTCCCCCCCCAGACCCTCCTTTATACTTCCTCACGGGATCGCCGGTGTCAATCTCTCTCTCAACCAGCCCACTTTGCCCGAGGGCTTTACACGTGGTCTTCATGAGACAATAGTCAAAGAGTCGCTTTATTCTGCTTCCCGGGGGAACGTGTTCTTCAGCACGTCTCCCTCTCTCTCTTGGGACATTTGATCCCCCCCCCCCCTTGACTAGGGCTCTTGCGAATCTCACAAAGGAGGGGGCTGGGGTCATAACCTCCCCTCTTAAAAGTTTTTTACCAGCGGTTAAAAACAAGTTGGTACAGAGTCTTATAGGATTTTTTTTTCTAACACTATACACAAGCTCCTCTCTTCACAGAGTACTACCGTTAAACATTCAAGTCAGTATCTAAACAGGTAACAATTACAGTGTCCCTTTCTTTAATATCTTAACATCGCGTACTGTACTAAAGTCTGGTAGCATCAAACTTCAGCTCAATAACCACCTATTTATTTATTTTCTTCAGCAACAAAACTAAGGAGGTGTGATCTTAGGTTAGGTGCATCTACAAAAGTTTATACAAATACTAATCATTTCGGTCGTGTTATTACACCGGCAGGTCCCCAAAGGGGTTGTCTTTATTATTTACAGGCTTTGGCGCAAACCCGTACAACTGGCGTTGCTGTTTAAAAATGGCATTTTCTATTAACCATCGCCTCTTTTCCGGAGAGTCCCCCCGTGGGGAACTTGAGTAATTTGGCGAGGTACTCTCCCGCCTTTCCTCTCCACGAGGGTTATTCTCTTAACTCCGTGTCCCCAACCTAGTCCATCATGGGAATTTCCACCCAATTCTTTAATGCTACACAGGTAGTTAACCCTTTTGTCAAGACCATGCAGGCTGATGTGTTTCAGTTCGAACCTTTTTCTCCGGCCGCATTTAAATTTCGGCTTCCTCACAGCGCTTTCTTGAATAACAATAGCGTGTGAGGCACCCTTACATTCCAAATCAACCTGTAATCGATGCGCAGGCATCAATCTAGACTTTAACTTTTTTTCATTCGATTTGGGAACTACAGATTTACCGTTCTCCTCCACAACAACAGTTATCTCCCCATTCGTAA
The DNA here is from genome assembly GCF_048418815.1 of Hemitrygon akajei. NCBI lineage: Eukaryota > Metazoa > Chordata > Chondrichthyes > Myliobatiformes > Dasyatidae > Hemitrygon > Hemitrygon akajei. The sequence goes on along the minus strand of NC_133136.1, from coordinate 90,728,610 downwards.
ACTCCACATTAACTCTGAACACCCCCTTCAGCACAACCATCTGGGAACTCACACTTCCCAAGGTTAACCCCTTTTTTTCCGAACCAAGTCTATCTGCTCCAAAAGGATGGCCATCTCGTCCAGCAGAGTCAAATGCCTCAGACTTTTTCTGAGCTCCGTGACTAGGTTCAGGACCACATGCAACCCCATCTTGGACACACTCAAACGGGGCATTGGCCTCTTCCAGGCTTTCAATACCCGTACCCTTTTCAAATTCTAAATTCCCCTGATCCTCCCAGTTACTCTCTGGGCAACTCACTTCCGGAGTAACCTCAACCCCGCGGGCTGAAACAACCCCATCTGCCAACCCAGCAGACTTCTTCAAGGTAATGGCATCCTTTTCATCTAGGACTGCCCTCATTTCATTATCGGGAACACCTTTAGAATTTTCAACTTCTTCAAACAGTCCTGCCAAACCAGACAGATCATCCATGTCCAACCCTGGACCTTTTAACAGCTTTATCTGTTTCTCATCTTTATTTCCTACCTCTAGGACCTTTTTCTTCACTAAGGGAAGATCTACCTTCTCTCCTTTATCCCCTTTTACGTTACTATTCCTCGTTTTACAACCCTCGTCGCACAGGGTCGGTAAAGACGTCTGGGCCAAATCAAAACTGGCCAATTTTAAACTGCTCCCGTTCTCAGCTGCCGCCCTCGACAGGCTGCGAGTGTCCGCGCATGCGGGATAGCTCGGGGACTCTATGGGCGGGGCCTCAACACGCACCGGTCGGCGGGTCATAGTCATGGCCGACCAAACTTTTCCTCCTGCTAAATCGTTCCCAAAGAGGACATCCACGTCAGTTCTCGGGAATTCTGATGGCACCCCCATTTCAACTGATCCATACACCAGCTCACAATCCAAAATGACCCTACGCAAAGACACCCTTTCTGTCCCTTTTCCTATTCCTCTCAGGGCTACCTCGCCCGTCGGAGGGCCGAATTGTAATACGTTACGGCTAATTAATGATAGCTCCGCCCCCGTGTCTCTCCAAATCCGTACGGGAATTGGCGGGTCCCCCTTCCTCACAGACACGGTTCCGTGTGACAGATAAATCTCCGACCCCTCGCGCTCTCTGCTCCCCTGGGACCCTCTTGCCGATTTTCTGATTACCACTGCACACCCGATAGGGATCGCTGCTTTCCCTCTCTCTGGCTCCTTTCTCGGAGCAAAGCATTTAGATGCAATATGACCCACCTTTCCACAATTAAAACAGGTCAAGCCAGGACCTCTCCTGCCGTCTTGCCTCTCCTCCTCAATTTTACCACTAGCTCCCAGCGGGATCTCCGCCTCAGCCGGCGGGCTTTCTCTACCGTTCCCACGGTCTCTCTGGTAACTTTTTTGCAGGGAAAACTTTGTCTTGTGGGTTAGGGCATATTCATCTGCGAACCTAGCAATTTCTGAGATGGACTGATTTGTCCTCTCATTCAAATACATCCGGATCTCTTCCGGAACACAACCTTTAAATTCCTCAATCAAAAATAACTCCCTGAGACGCCCATAATTCTCGGCCACCTTTTCCGCGGTGCACCAACGGTCCAAGAGCACACCCTTCTCATGGGCTAGCTCGGTATACGTTTGATTCCACCCTTTTCTTAAATTTCAGAACCTTTGTCTATACGCTTCAGGTACTAACTCATAACCTCGGAGAATGGCCTCCTTTACTTGGTCATAATTCCCTTCCACTTCTGGGGGCAGCGCGGCACATACCCGCTGTGCTTTCCCTCGTAACACACTTTGTAACAACGCCACCCACTGCTCTCTGGGCCACTTCTGATTCACTGCCACCTTCTCAAAAAGCAAGAAATAACTATCAACATCCGTCTCCTCGAGGGGGGGACCAACCTCAATGCCCGACTAACATCAAACCCATCCTCTCTCTCTTGCCCTTGAGCTCTTCGCTCTTGCTTTCGCCTGTCCAGCTCCAATTCATGGCTCCTTTGTTTCTCTTTCTCTTCTGCTTCTGCTTCTAGCTGCTTTAGCTGGAGCTCATGACCCCGTTTCATCTCTAATTCCTTTAGTTTGAACACCTGCTCCCTTTCCTTTTCCTTTTCCTTTGCAGCCCGTTCCTCAGCCTTTTCCTTTGCTTCTAGCTGCTTTACTTTAAGATCATGGTCCAACCTTACTTTCTCCAACTCTACCTGATCTGTCCCACTCGCTAATCTCTTTTCGGGGATATTTTCCAAATCCTCAGCTGCAAACACCTCCTTTTCAATGTAATACTGATTTATGACCCTTCGCACTTCCTGCTTTTTCATTGATGACCTCACCTCTGCGAGGTCCAACCCCTTTGCCAGATTTACCAAGTCTGATTTGGTAGCCTTGCCTAGCGCCTCTACAGTCGGGTTTCTCATAAATTCACCCACATCCATCTTTGCTGGTTTCCTGTCTGGCTACCTGCGTAACCAGATTTAAGTTTGGACTTACAGCCCGATTCACTGACCCTCCCCTTTGGTTTCAAATCCGGGACGAGCAACCCACTTGTTACGTTCCCCAGTAACCGGGTGACTTATCAGCAAAGATAGATAGGTCCGCTGAAGCCTGATGCTACTATTTTCAAACGTTTTTATTTATAAAGGGGCACAAACGTATGGTTAATACAAAACATTCAGATCATATACGTCGTCACAACTCAATCTAAAGCACAGATATAGTAATAATCAATCAGAAATGAGCTCTATCGTTGTCTAGGGGTAATGTAGATATATATTGTTTACTGGATATCTAAAAGTCTTTTGCGGTCACTGCAGTTCCACCAGCTGCCGTCGTTGTGGTGTCGCGTTGGTGCACTTTTGTTAGAAAGAGAGAGAGAGATGGGGATGAAACAGTTACCCGACCGGTTTTCCAACCTGGAAGAGTTCGGTTTGTCGGAGCCTCGTTGGGGGAATGAACGCTCATCTGTGGCCTCCCCTGTAGCTAAGCCATTCTTCCGTTGTGGGGTTGCCAATCCCAGGCAAGGAAAAGACGCACACGAACCCCACCACCGGCTGTCGCTATCAAAACGCTGTCACAGGATTTCTCGCGTGTCTTATGGTGCGTCTGAAGGGGTCCTCCCCCCCCAGACCCTCCTTTATACTTCCTCACGGGGTCGCCGGTGTCAATCTCTCTCTCAACCAGCCCACTTTGCCCGAGGGCTTTACACGTGGTCTTCATGAGACAATAGTCAAAGAGTCGCTTTATTCTGCTTCCCGGGGGAACGTGGTCTTCAGCACGTCTCCCTCTCTCTCTTGGGTCATTTGACCCCCCCCCCCCTTGACTAGGGCTCTTGCGAATCTCACAAAGGAGGGGGCTGGGGTCATAACAGGAACCACCAGTCCTGTCTGTCGCCAAAGGAAATCCAGAACTTCGGCCAGTAATGCACTGCCCTCTCTTCCTCTGCAACCTCTCCAATCACTGTGACTGGGAACTTTTGTCCCTTGAGGGGTGCATAATACTGGCATTCCTCAGTTGAGCACCCCATAGGTTCATAGCAGTAGGTCACATGAGGGTCCGCAGCTGGCAGAAGGGGTTGAAACACAGTGGAATCCAGATTAAGTGCCCACCAGTGGGGGCTGGAAACTTGGGAAGCTGTCGATTCTTCATTAGTCCCAGGGTGATACCCTTGTCTGTGTGTAGAATCTCGACTTCCAACAGGCAGAGCAAGTCTCTCCCTGCTAGATTACACCCCTGACTGGTGGTGACTGTAAATGAAACCTCACACTGGTTCCCCTGGAATTACACCTGCAGTGGCTGGGTACGTGAATACGTACCTTCTGTGCCTTCTAACCCAGACAGTGATTGTAGTGTCTGATAGCTGGAATCCCTTTTCTGATACTATTTCTTGATCAAGAGTGGTTGTGGTTGCCCCCATATCAATCATAAACGGAATTGGAATTGCAGCAACTTGCAATATTACATTGGGCTCTTCTTGAGGGGTGGTACTCATGGTAGGAAGCATCTTTGCTTGTCAATTTCTAAACTTGCTGTTGTCCCCACCTGTCTGTTGGTAGATTTTTGTTCCCATTTCTGATCCCAAGATATAGCCCACTGGCATCCTTCTTCCCGCTGGGCATATTCACCTTTAATATTAGTGCCCTTCGGGGTTGATCAGGATTTGAAAGTCGGGTCCGAATATTGTGTAAAAGCTTGTTGCATTCAATTTCGGTCATTGTCTGGCCAATCCATATTATTTGTTTTAATCATGTTGGCTAACTTAGTTGGTAAGCATTGGAGCAGAAAGGCATGAAAGGCTTGGTCTCCTGCGAAAGTGCCATAGCAGACCACAAATTGCTCCAAATTGTCTGATCCCGATTCCCCATGCTTAGATTTTCATTTAAGTACTTTAGTGATATTCACAGGTTGCTGGAGAGCCCTCTTCAAAGCTTGAATTATCTGGTATGTCTGTACGTTCTCATTATGGTTTCCTGCCTGTAACTCCTGATAGGTTTGGTATCCCAATTCTACCTTCAATTTCCATTTCTCATCAGCTGAGAGAATCATGCAGTGGAAACCAAATAAATCTTGCGGGGTTGCATTAAACATTTGTATAGTACTGCGGACATACTGAGCAAACTGTGCTGGTTTTTCTTTTCTATCTGGGGCCTGATTCATGATCATTATCATTTGTTGAGTCTTCCAGGGTGCATACTCAGGAATCATTGAGGGCTGTCCGTCCTGCTACTCATGGATTGGGCAGCATTCGGGTGGGCAATTGTCTTTGTGGAGCCATTATCTCTGGGGTTTTATTGGATTGTTCCCCCCCAATCTCGGAATAATCCTCGGTATTCCCTTTATGGACCTCAGGGTATAGGGACCTCCCCTTCCCTGTGCCGCCACTGTTTTACCCGAGCGGCCACTGTATCTGAGTACTGCGAGGATTGGGGATCGGAACCACTGGGTGCACTTGGCCCCTGGTGGAGGGGGGTACGGTGGGTACCCACTCCTCATCACGATCACTGTCCTCAAACAGAGTTGGTATGCCAGACGTGGGTTCGGGATCCCTTGTTTCCCTTTCAGTTTGAACTTTAGACTGATGTTCCTACCCTTCCACAGTTCTTTTCCATATCAAATTTACTGGTTGTTCTCATGAGGTAATATCCCACTACAGTCTGCTTGGCACTCCCTATATTGGGATCCTGTTTGTGATGCCAAATGTTAAAGTTGAATCTGAATAAAACTTGGGAGAGCAGCTTCTTATCATCACCACAGTTCTGCTGCAGAAGTTTGAGACCCAGTTGTCAAAGGGAAGGCACGTAAGCACTGCCACCAGCTGACAAGTGGACTGACTTAGGTTACAGCGGTATATTTATACATAGTAAGCCCCATACATTACTATTGCAAGTTGTTACTTGAACTGGTATGCCCACCAAGTCTGTTGGTACAAAACTTAGTTACTTAGATAAGGGAGTTCACTGAATCAAGGTTTTAATTGCAGATGCATGTACTGACAAGTCCTTATCAGTTATTCCCTTTACAAGGCCCTGACTTAATTACAGACAGATGTTCATTCCTGTCCTTATCGGCGAGTCCTCCTCCATTTACTAATGGGGGTACAATGTTATCAACTAACAAAGGTACAATGTATAATGTTATCAGCTCTCAGTGTGTCTCTGCAAGCTGCAGAGAACTGGTAGTGAGCCTGCCTTAGCTAACTGCGGAAGACAGTTTACATCAGTTCAAATATTCCTATTCAGTCCCAATTATTCTTTCAGGTCAGAGGTTACATAGGTTCAAAATGATATTTTTTATATATCCTCAATTCCTCAGGAGAGTTCAGGGGAAAGGTTTATGTTCAATATAGAAACTAATGTTACCTGTGTGTATTGTGGTGATGCAAAAGTTGCTGGAGAATTTACAAGTGGGAAGAAGAGTGATATTTGGAAATCTGACTTTTTAAAACTTAATTTAACAAGCAAACCACATATGGACAACGTGCAAAAGCTCTGGTGAGAATATCCTTCATTACCCGTTATAGGCCTACTACGTAGGTTGTGTGAGAGTGCAGATGAACTCGATCAAACCCAGAGGAGATCAAAGTTCTTATCAACAGTGATTTACTAGCTGTTAAAATGAATACCTCTCTATATAAAATTCACTGTGCATATGTTGTCACTGGGTTAAAAAAATACAGAGTATAAGATTTATGTGCACACTGATCATTACAAATTAAAGGGTCATTGGGAAGGTGGGTAGACCTCCAGTGTCCCTAATGCTTTCACCTACATGATGTGCATCCAGCTGCATCTTGTAACCCCGCACTTTAAGGAGTTGGAACTTGACATGGATGAATTCTAGATCATCCAGGAGTTGGTGATAGATCTGACATGAAGAGAGGTGAGTTATACCCAAGATGCAGGACACAGGAAATTGGGTGAGAGTCAGGATAGGGAATGAGTTTAAATAGCCATCGCAGAATACTCTTGTTGCCATCCCCACAACAACAGGGAAGTACAGTTCCCATACTGGGCAGTGATGCAGCCAGTCAGGAAGCTCTCAGTTGTATCCCTGTAGGAAGTTCTGAGGATCTGGGGCCCCATCCCAAATTTCTTCATCCATCTGAAGTAAAAGAGATGCTGCTGCTCATATCACAGCTGATATGTGAGACCATGTGAGATCCTCGGTGATGTTTATGCCAAGGAAGTTAAAGCTGTTCACCCTCTCAACCCCAGATCCGTTGATGCCAATAGGGGTCCATTCCTCCTGTCATCCACAATCAGCTCCTTTATTTTTGTGATAATGAGGGAGAGATGGTTTTCTTGACACCAGTCAGACATTGTTCAGACCTCAGATAGAGTCAGCAATCAAATGGTTGAGCATGGTGCGATGAATGTGCTGAGCTGTGTATATCACAATGCAGAAAACATCATAGGAAAACCAGATGAGCTCAGGACAGGGAATTATGGTATTGTAGACATTCATGGAACTTGGTTCACACCCGAAGGACTAGATGGGTAGAGTTTGTCAAATGTGCCCTTAATCAGTATGTAGAAATCCTGACGTAGAAATGTGCAATAAGCTGTAAGGAAATGATGCAGGGCTGGTGACAAAAATTAGTGATCATAATGCTATGAGATTCAAAGTAAATATGGAAAAAGAGAGGTCTGGACCACGAGTTGAGATTCTAAATTGGAGAAAGTTCAATTTTGGTGGTTTGGGACAGTGCTGTTTTCTGGCAAAGGAATACTTGGTAAGTGGAAGGCTTCTCTGTCATAGAAACATGGAGAAGTTCAATAGGGAAACAGGTTATTTGGCCCTTCGAGTCAATACCGAAAAAACATTTAAGCTGTCTAAGGCAACTACCTGCACCGGGATCATCACCCCCCATACCCCTACCATCCAGGCTCCCATCCAAACTTTTAAATGGTGAAAATTCACCACTTCTGCTGGCATTTCATTGCACACTCTCATAACCATTTCAGTAAAGAGCTTTTCCAAACATTCCCGTTAAATTTTCATCTTCCCCATTTACCCATGACCTCTGGTTGTCATCCCACCCAACCTCAGTGGAAAAAACTGCTTGCATTTACCCTATCTATACTCTCATAATTTTGTATACTTCTAACAAATCCTGAAAGCAATGTATAATTTCCTTGTTTATGTTTGGAGCCATTTTTAGTTGTATAAAATGATGAGGGGCATTGATCATGTGGATAGCCAGAGGTTTTTTCCCAAGGCTGAAGTGGCCAATACAAGGGGCATAGTTTTAAGGTGCTTAGAAATAGATACCGAGGGGATGTCAGGGCTCAGTTTTTTACACAGAGATGGTGGGTGCGTGGAATGCACTGCCGGCTATTTGTGTGAGAGTGTTGCAGTTACTGTGGAGCCAGGAACCCATGCAGGTCAGTGGGAACAGGGAATGATACCAATGGAGAGAGTCAAACAGCCATGTCACAGATTGGAGATGGCAGAGATGCCCCATTCTTATAGAGACAGGAAGATTATCAGAAAATTTGATGGTCATTCCAGATACCAGCACTGTGCCCAATTGTAGGATAATTTCTCTCCAACTTGGGTTGAACTTCACTGTAACAGTGTGATGTTAGATCACACCTTCACAACTCAAGTGATCTCATCTGCATTGTTGTCCTACACCCATTGATGTATTTTGTATATCTTTTTACAGGTTAAAAATGTCAAGGAATTTGTCTATGGGAATCTCGAACACAACACGCCAGTTTTGCTGTCTCTGTCCAGATATTTAAAAAGTTGCAACGGATTCACTTGATCATCCTTCCTGCTCAGACTGTGGGGAGGTATTCAATCGTTCATCTGACCAAGTGGCACGCCCGTCATTTTACACAGGGGAAAGGGCATTCATCTGCTCAGAGAGTGGGAATGGATTCACTCCGTCATTTCAACTGAAGGTACATCAGCTAGTTCAGACTGGGCAAGACCATTCACCTGTTCTGTGTGTGGAGGCATCCAGTTGGTTTACCCACCTGTGGACACACCAGTCACTGGGCAGAGTCTGGTCATCTGCTGAATTTGTGGGGAAGGATTCACTCAACCATCTGACCTAATGGCTCACCAGCGAGTTCACACTGGGGAGAGGCCATTCACCTGCTCGGACTGTGGGAAGGAATTCACTCGGTCATCTGACCTACTGGTACACAAGTCAGTTCACACTGGGGAGAGGCCGTTCACCTGCTCAGACTGTGGGAAGGGATTCAGTCAGTCATCCCAACTAAAGGTACATCAGCGTGTTCACACAGGGGAGAGGCCATTTACCTGCTCAGACTGTGGGAAGGGATTCACTTGCTCATCCCAACTGAAGGTACATCAGCGAGTTCACACTGGGGAGAGGCCATTCACCTGCTTTGACTGTGGGAAGGGATTCACTCTGTCATCCCACCTGCTGGTACACCAGTCAATTCACACTGGGGAGCAGCCATTCACCTGCTCAGATTGTGGGAAGGGATTCACCCGGTCATCCAACCTACTGGTACACCAGCGAGTCCACACTGGAGAGAGGCCGTTCACCTGCTCAGACTGTGGGAAAGGATTCAGACATTTAGCTACCCTACAAGCACACCGGTCAGTTCACACTGGGAAGTGGCCGTTCACTTGTTCAGACTGCAGGAAGGGATTCACACGGTTAGCTAGCCTACAAGCACACCAGTCAGTTCACACCGGGGAGTGGCCATTCAGCTGCTCAGACTGTGGGAAGGGCTTCACTCGGTCATCCGACCTACTGGCACACCTGTCAGTTCACACTGGGGAGAGGCCATTCACCTGCTCAGTCTGTGGGAAGGGATTCACTCGGTCATCCCAACTGAAGGTACACCACTCACTTCACACTGGGGAGAGGCCGTTCACCTGCTCAGACTGTGGAAAGACATTCACTCAGTCATCCTACCTACAGAGTCACCTACGAGTTCACACCGGGGAGAAGCCGTTCATCTGCTCCGACTGTGGGAAGGGATTCACTCGGTCATCCCAACTGAAGGTTCACCAGTCAGTTCACACTGGGGAGTGGCCGTTCACCTGCTCAGACTGTGGGAAGGGATTCACTTGCTCATCTGAACTGAAGGTACATCAGCGAGTTCACACTGGGGAGAGGCCATTCACCTGCTCAGTCTGTGGGAAGGGATTCACTCAGTCATCCCACCTACTGACACACCGGTCAGTTCACACTGGGGAGTGGCCGTTCACCTGCTCAGATTGTGGGAAGGGATTCACTCGGTCATCTCAACTGGAAGTACATCAGCGAGTTCATACTGGGGAGAGGCCGTTCACCTGCTCAGACTGTGGGAAGGGATTCACTTGGTCATCTCAACTACAGAGACACCAGCGAGTTCACACTGGGGAGAGGCCGCTGACCTGCTCAGTTTGTGCAAAGGGATTCACACGGTCATCTCAACTAAAGAGACACCAGTGTGTTCACACTGCATAGAGGCCGATCTCCTGCTCAGACTTTGGGAAGCGATTCTCTCAGCCAAATCAACCAAATGTGCATCATTGAGTTCACACTGGGGAGAGGTTGTTCACCTGCTGTGAATGTGGGAAGTGGTTCACTCAGTCATCTAACCTTATGTAACTCTCGCTTCATCTGGCAGCTTAATATTGTGGATGACAGCGCCTGCCTACCCACCCCCCTCCCCTCCCCCCCCCACAGCTCAGCCAAACTTAAGAAATCTTGTTTGGGTGGATGGTGCATGATGCGTCTACTGTTATAAATCAGTGCCCTGGAATAACAAGCGGTATGTAATACATGATTTATCAACTGAGCTTTATAACTCTTACTTTGACTATAGGGTTAGTAAAGAAAACAAAAAAAGAGAAAGGACGCTCTCTCTCCATTTGTGTCTTCTCATCTCCCTGCCAAAAGACTGCAAAAATCTCTCTTCCAGACTCACAAAAAAGAACAACATTTCTCTCATTGGATAGCCCCATATTCCAAAACCCTGTCGTCTCTAGTCATAACCTAAATATTGCTGCTACGGAGAAACCTTTAGTTCAACAGTGAAATATTACAGAGAGGTCATGACATTAGCAATGAAACCTTACAATATGTTACACTTGTGACACACTACCAGGTTCACACAGGGGAGAAAGTTTCAATAAACTTCATGGTGGATATGTATCCATCACTGTTGCTGAATGCAATTTTGAGAGTGACTGTCGGTGCTGAACTCTGCAATCATTGCTGCTGCTCACCACACCTAGTTCTGCACCCTGGTCACTGGGAATGGAAGGAGGAATTTCTTCTGCTGCACATTCACCTTTAATGGGACTGGAGTTTAATATTCTGCATCTGTGACAAATAAATCAGTTCTATTTTAAATTCTGTCTTTGGTACTTATAGTGAATTTATAACACAACGAGTGTACAATAGAGATTGAACGCAGGCCTGCTGTTCCACGACAGTCCTTTTAACTCCTCACCTGTTGCTCACCTCTCTCTCTCCCTGTGGGATGGGTTTCAAACAGTCACCACTCTGTGGGTGAAGAGGATTCCCTTGAATTCTCTGCAGACTGAAGAAGTCCATCTGACTGCAGTTCTGTCTGCGATGTTCTTCATCCCTCTAATCTCTGGGCTGAGGAAGAAAGACATTGGGAATTAACCTCCTTATTCAGGGCTCATTTCCACATTACTGGTCATTTTTCCCTGCTTCTAAAGGGTTGTTAGAAAACACCACTGTCCTCTAAAGACTGAAAGCAGAATGGGAAACCATCAGTTGGATGTTTAACGGAGCAGGGTCAGAAACCAAAGGCAGGTCTGCACAGGGAAGAGTTTGGGGCTCTGGACGATAGGGTAAGAACGTATGATGAGGAGAAGGGAATCAGCAGTGGGGTGTGGCAATGAATGACAGAGTAGTAACATTTGGAAGCTGACAGAGAAAATAATTTGTCTGACTGATGACACAAACAATGCCTGTGGTGAGGTGCTCCACTGGTCGAGGAACATGTGTGTGTTGGGAATGGTTATATCTACTGAGGAAGTTGTTCCAGCTTGTTTATCCTGTATTATATCTGGATGGTTATTTGTGGATTATCCTATCTGTAATAATGTATTGATTGTCATATAAAATGTGCGTTTCTGTCCCTAACTGGATCAGGCTTGAAAAAAAAAAGTTGAATTTCTCCATGGGGATGAATAAAGTATCTATCTATCTATCTATCTATCTATCTTCTGGCACCTTAATGAAGTTATGGTGGTTATTCATGAGTTTGTATTTTAAAGCAAAATTTTGGTGAATGATATTTGCCACTTGATTGTACCTGCATAAGTAATCAGATTGAGTTAAATTGCTGCAGGATCCTGGAATGTGTTGAATTGTGTCTGGTTTCTCTTGGCATATTCTGAATTTATTGCCTTGTTTGTTTGTATTGTATGTATTTTTGTTTCTTTTTCTTTCTTTTTGTTAACCACCTTGTCCTGTATTTCTGCAAGGAACCCCTCTGTTTCTGGGAAGATGTCTCCATCTCTCAGTCAGGAGCTCGATGTTTCTTTGTCAACATCAAGCCTGCTCAGATCATTGAGAGTCTCCCATGGAGGGTCATACTCATTCCACTGGTTAATGTTTTCTTCCATAGTGATGACTCATTTTTCTGAGTTAGCCTCTCATTTAAGTCTTTTGGTTTGTATTTCTTTTCATGATGCATATACACACATGGAGCATTGAATCCTGTTTATCTTTGATGAAAATATATACTGAGAACTTTTACTTGACTGCTGTGTGATTTTTTTTTCACGTGTGTTATTCCTCTTCCCCCTTCTGTCCAAGGTAGTGTTAATCTAAGTGAGTCTGACTGTTCTAAAGTAGTCATTTCAGTTCCTATTTATCTTTGTAAATTTTACTGATTGAAATGGGACCAAGACATTCTCATTTAAAAAAAAGCCATTGTCAGTATTGATGAAAGTGTTTATTGCCTTTGTTGTATTTGGTAACTATTGAGCTCTGTTTGGCAGGAATTTTTAAGCCTTGAACTAAATTTTGTCAAAGGTTTTCCCTATTTCGCACTACTTTCTATTTTCTTTGCTTGTTGATATTTCAGATAGGTGGTTATCAAGAGTCCCGATGAAGGGTCTTTGCCTGAAGTTTTGATTTCCATCCATAGATGCTGCCTGACATGCTGAGCTCCTCCAGCACTTTGTGTGTAGTTCTCTAGATTTCTAGCATCTGCAGGTCTTCTTGTTTCCCAGATACTTACAAGTTTCTTGAAAGAACAAGCCAAGAACAAGCTGGTGGTGGGGTTGTGTGGCTCTGGTGGTAAAATATTAAATAAAATCATTAGAAAGAGGTGGCATAGGATTGGAAGGTGTGGAATCTGTGGGTAGAACGACAAATGTAAAAATAATCCTTGATGGGAATTGTATAGAGACCTCCAAACAGTAGTAAGTATGTCATCCGCAAATTACAATGAGAGATAGAAAATGCGTGCCAAAAGGGTAATGTTACAATAGCCCTGGGGGATTGCCATGCAGGTGATTAGGAAATTTAGGATGGTGTTCTCAAGAAGAGGAATTCCTGGAATGCCTACAAGATACTTTTTTAGAGCAGCTCGTAGTTGAGCCCACTTAAGGATCAGCTATTCTGGATTGGGTGTTGTAATGAACCAGAATTATAAGAACCAAAATACAGGGTAACAAGAAAGGAGCTTAATAAGGGGCTGAGAAGAGCAAGAAGGGGGCATGAGAAGGCCTTGGTGAGGAGGGTAAAGGAAAACCCCAAGGCATTCTTCATTTATGTGAAGAACAAAAGGATGACAGGAGTGAAGGTAGGACCGATTAGAGATAAAAGTGAGAAGATGTGCCTGGAGGCTGTGGAAGTGAGCGAGGTCCTCAATGAATACTTCTCTTTGGTATTCACCACTGAGAGGGAACTTGATGACGGTGAGGACAATATGAGTGAGGTTGATGTTCTGGAGCATGTTGATATTAAGGGAGAGGAGGTGTTGGAGTTGTTAAAATACATTAGGATGGATAAGTTCCCGGGGCCTGATGGAATATTCTCTAGGCTGCTCCACGAGGCGAGGGAAGAGATTGCTGAGCCTCTGGCTAGGATCTTTATGTCCTCATTGTCCACGGGAATGGTATTGGAGAGAGGTGAATGTTGTTCAAGAAAGGTAGTAGGGATAGTCCGGGTAATTATAGACCAGTGAGCCTTACGTCTGTGGTGGGAAAGCTGTTGAAAAAGATTTTTAGAGATAGGATCTATGGGCATTTAGAGAATCATGGTCTGATCAGGGACAGTCAGCATGGCTTTGTGAAGGGCAGATCGTGTCTAACAAGCCTGATAGAGTTTGTAGTGTTCTCGCACAGGTGTAAAAACTCTGAACTAAACACAAAGTATAAACTGGAGTCAATGAGGCGCGATCCCAGTAAGATTAACCGTTTGCTGTTCACTCTTCCACATTAACGTATGGTGAAAACTGTTGATAAAACAATACAAAATATATACAGTATTTGTTTCCTTCTTGGCATCACATTTACATCATAAATACTTGCAAAAATAAAACGACAACAAACTATATTACATTAAAGTACAACATACAGTCAGAATCTACCTATGCCATCAACTGCTTTAAATACACTTCAATACAAACTATCCGCAACTCTTTAAATAACAAAGAACATAAACTTTATCAACTGTCATTACTTTTAACAGAATAAGCGTTAACATTTTTACTTCAACATATCGATTATCTTATGTACTTACGGCATTGCTTCTGTTACGTACCCCGTAACTGGGTGTCTGATCAGCAGAGAAAGAAGAATCCATTGGAGTCTGGTGGTACCAAAACTAAAGGTGTTTATTAGTAAAACAAGCAAAGCAATACCAATAATGCAAATATACATATAACACAAGTTAGCAGTAATAAACCTAAAAGTGTAGGAATAATAATAAGCAATAATAAACAAGCTTTATCAATGTCTAGGGGTAAATGAATTATCATAGAAAAGTATAAAGTTCAGTTCAGTTCAGTTCATACGTGCTGAGGTCGTTATGGTTGTTGTATTGAAATCGTTGGAGAGAGTGAGTGAGATGTAACAGTTGCAGCGGGCAAACCTATTTCTGATTCCGTCGTATCGTTATGACCCCTCTGTTCTACAGCTAGACCGTTCTTCTGTGGTGGACTCGTCACTCTGGCATGAGTGGACACACACACAAGTCCCCACCGGCCCTGCTGTAACACTGTGAGCTTTACTGACTGATCTCCTGGTTTGGTCTCCGAAGCCCCCACCTTTCTGTGGGTTCCCAACACTCAGTCAGTGTCCACTGGTGTGTCTGAAGGGTGTCTCTCCAGACCTGTCTTATCCCTATGAACGGGGTCTCAGCTATCCATCAACTCTGAATGACTGTGTCCATCAAATCAGGCCACTCCTGTTATCTCTTGAGGAATGTTAACGAGCAAAGTAAAGTCCTTGTAGTGAAAGGTTAATAATCCAGGAAAGAGTCAAAATACAGTAAATCAACAATCTCTCTCTCCCTCTTAACTGTAGCAGATGTTCTTGCCTGGGCTTTATCTCTCTCTCTCAGTAGCAGCATAGCAACAGCAATAGTTCGTAGTTCTCGGGGGGGGGGGGGGGGGTTGGGAATGGTTAACTCTGCACCCCATTTCCATCAGGTCTGACCATCACTCATAACAATTCTATGATGTTTCTAGTGCGTAGAAAGAAAACTTTTCTCGCGCTGATCCTGCACACACAAGCCCCCTCCTTCCCATTTCTCCAAACCGATATTTTCCCACAGGATGCAGCGAAACCGAGTGTGACATCATCGCATGCCGCGATATATCACAGACAACGAATTTACTTTCAACAACCTTAACTTTAACTAGAAAACGATTACAAACGAATTATTAAAGCGAAAAAATAATAAACGAAACGAATGCCTTAAGAGCAACACCCCATAAGCTTTCTTAACTACCCTATCTACCTGTCAGGCAACTTTCAGGGATCTGTGGACATGTAGCCCCAGATCTCTCTGCTCCTCCACATTATCAAGTATCCTGCCAAAAACTTTATACTCTGCCTTGAGGAGGTGATCAGGCATATAGATGAGGGTAGTGCAGTGGATGTCATCTACCTGGATTTTAGTAAGGAATTTGTCAAGGTTCCACATGGTAGGCTTATTCAGAAAGTCAGAAGGCATGTGATCCAGGAAAGTTTGGCCAGGTGGATTCAGAATTGGCTTGCCTGCAGAAGGCAGAGGGTCGTGGTGGAGAGAGTACATTCAGATTGAAGGGTTGTGACTATGGTGTCCCACAAATGTCCGTTCTGGGACCTCTACTTTTAGTGATTTTTATTAACGACCTGTTTGTGGGGGTAGAAGGGTGGGTTGGCAAGTTTGCAGGCGACACAAAGGTTGGTGGTGTTGTAGATAGTGTAGAGGATTGTCGACGATTGCAGAGAGACATTGATAGGATGCAGAAGTGGGCTGAGAAGTGGCAGATGGAGTTCAACCCGGAGAAGCGTGAGGTGGTACATTTTGGAAGGACAAACTCCAAGGCAGAGTATAAAGTTTTTGGCAGGATACTTGATAGTGTGGAGGAGCAGAGGGATCTTGGGGTACATGTCCACAGATCCCTGAAAGTTGCCTCACAGGTAGATAGGGTAGTTAAGAAAGCTTATGGAGTGTTAGCTTTCATATGTCGATGGATAGAGTTTAAGAGACGCGATGTAATGATGCAGCTTTATAAATCTCTGGTTAGGTCACACTTGGAATACTGTGTCCAGTTCTGGTCGCCTCACTATAGGAAGGACATGGAAGCATTGGAAAGGGTACAGAGGAGATTTACCAGGATGCTGCCTGATTTAGAGAGTATGGATTATGATCAGAGATTAAGGGAGCTAGGGCTTTACTGTTTGGAGAGAAGGAGGATGAGAGGGGACATGATAGAGGTATACAAGATATTAAGAGGAATAGACAGAGTGGAAAGCCAGTGCCTCTTCCCCAGGGCACTACTGCTCAGTACAAGAGAACATGGCTTTAAGGTAAGGGGAGGAAAGTTCAAAGGGGATATTAGAGGAAGGTTTTTCACTCAGAGAGTGGTTGGTGCGTGGAATGCACTGCCTGAGTCAGTGGTGGAGGCAGATACATTAGTGAAGTTTAAGAGACTACTGGATAGGTATATGGAGGAATTTAAGGTGGGGTGTTATATGGGAGTCAGGGTTTGATGGTTAGCACAACATTGTGGGCCGAAGGGCCTCTGATGTGCTGTACTATTCTATGTTCTATGTTCTAATTAATTAGGTCACTTAAGTTCAAAGAACCCTGAGGGGCAAGTGATCTTAATATGATCAAATTCACTCTGACATTAGCGAAGGAAAAGCTCAAGTCAGATGTGGAATAAAGAGAATTAGAGAGGTTTGAGAGAAAAACTGGTCAAAATCGATTTGGAAAGAACACAGGCAGGGATAAAAACAGAGCTGCAATGGCTGGAATTTCTGGAAGAAATTCGGAAGCAACAGGACATATACATCACAAAGAGGAAGTAGTATTCTAAAGGTAAGGTGACAAAATCGTGACTGATAAGAGAATCCAAAGACAATATAAAAACCAATGAGAGGGCATAGAGCAAAAATTACTCGTAAGTTAGAGGATTGGGAAGCTTTTAAAAACCAACAGAATGCAACTAAAATAGTTAAGATAGAATACATAGGTGAACTAGCCAGTAATAATAAAGAGGATACTAAATTTTTCTTGAGGTACTGTCCATATAGTGTAAAAGGGAGGCGGAAGTGGATATTGGATAATGCTGGAGAGGTAGTAATGTGGTGTGGATGCAAGGTGATGGCTGATGAACTGAGGAAGTATTGTACATTACTCTTAGCTGTCAAAGAACTGGAAGGAACATGGAAGTCCCAGATGTCAGTGGTCAGAATGTGTAAAGTTACGTTACTCAGGAGAAGGTTCTTGGGAAATAGAGATGGTCTGACGGCAAATAGGTCACCTGGACCAGATGGTGCACACTCCAGAGATCTAAAAGAGGTGGTTGAGGAGTTGTGGAGGAATTAGCAATGATCTTTCGAGAATCGTTAAGGAAATTATGTCCTCAGAAGTTTTTTTTCCTTCACTGCTCTCCTCTCCCAGTTTCACCTATCACCCATCATTTCTTCAACCCCTCTCACCCCCACACTTCCTCCTCTGACTTTTCATCTTTTTCCCCCCCCGGCCCTGATGAAGGGTTTCGGCCTGAAACGTTAACTGTTTACTATTTCCCATATATGCTGCCTGGCTTTCTAGGTTCCTCCAGCATTTTGTTTATGTGTTGCTTGGATTTCCTGCATCCACAAATTTTCTCCTGTTTTTGATAAAAGCAAAAGCGGGGTCATATAATGTAGCAAGAAAATATGTGAAGTTAGAGGATTGGAAAGCTTTTACATAACCAACAGGAGACAACTTAAAAAAAACACACAGGAGAGACAAGATGAAAAATTAAGGTAAGTGAGCCTATACTATCAAGTATCAAAAGTTGTTCAGATATCTTCTTCTTCATGTACCTTGCGCGTTACACACTTGGGCAATTGTGGCTTTCCATATTGAATGATCCCACGCAGCGTCAATGATATCTCGCACACTTAGATCTGTTACTTATTTCACAATGTCCATTTATTTTCTTTTTTGCCTTCCTCTTCCGCATTTCCCAAGCATATGGCTTGTAATGTAAGGCATTCTATTTCTCCCTTTCTGATTACATGGCCAGGAATTTAAATTTCCTTTCATTTAATTTTCTCATTAAAGATCTTTTTGTATGAGCACGTTGGAGGACTGTCTCATTAGTTACCCTATCTCTATATGATATTTGCAACATTCTTCTAAGAAACCACGTTTCTGTTGCTTCTAATTTTCTCTGGAGTTCTGGTGTTATAGTCCATGTTTCGGAAGAATACAGCAAGATTGTCCAGATGTAACATTTTAGTAGCGTAAGCCTTGTTGTCATAGAAATGTGTCTGTTGGTAAAAAAGCGTTTCAGTTTTTGGAAGTTGGTTTTGACAATGGCAATTCTTCTTTATATTTCTACTTTACTTCTAGCATCTTGTGATATAAAGCTACCAAGGTAATTAAAGCCGGATCTTTTTGTTCAGTCTCTTGGTTACCGATGTACATTTGACAGTTGGGAGTATCCTGCTGTTTTGATATTACCATACACTTATTTTTTGAACAGTTAATGATTAGACCAATATCTGCACATGTTTGTACTACTTTGTCTAGGAGAATTTGTAGATCTTCTGCAGCACTTGCTATCAGGGTGGTATCGTCTGCATATCTTGTTGATGTTAACACTTCCAATTTTTATCCCATCTGGGTATTCAATTTTTTGAGAATCATTTCACTACAGATACTAAATAATTCCGATGAGGCAATGCACCCCTGTCTAACTCCTCTTTGAATTTTAGTCCAACTGTTTATATTATCATCAAATTTTTACTGCCGCCATTTGGTTCCAATATAAATTTTGAAGCAGTTGTTGTTCCCTTCCATCAATGTTTATTTTAGCGAGAAGTTGAAATAATTTTTCATGTTGCACTTTGTTGAATGCTTTAGTGAAATCAATAAAACATAAAAGACATAATTTTGATATTCAACTGCCCTTTCTGAAAGCATTTGTGTACGAATAAACCCATATTGCATTTTAGAAGTTTCTAGCCTTAAATTGTTTTTATTCGACTCAGAACAATTCTCAACAAAATCATTATTATGTGACTCATAAGACTGACTGTTATATAATTTTCCAGTCAATAGCTCCAGGAATTTTTTGGCAGTGTTATAAATATTGATTTCAAGAGATCGTCAAGCAATACATCAGACTTATATATGCCATTAAATGGTTTAAAAAGAAAACTTATGCCCAGATCTCCTAGGGCTTGTATCGTTTCCACTGAAATTTCATCAGGTCTACTGGCTTTACCATGTTTCATGCTTTTCTTTGCTTCAGTTATTTCTTCTTTGGTAATAGGTGGGCCAGAATAAGGGTGTTTAATATCTGTGGATTCCCCTCTATTATCCTCAAACAGCTGCTCTGTATACAGGATTAACCTCTCACATACTTTATCTGGATCTGTTAGTATGGATCCAAATGCTGATCTGATGCATCCTGTAGAGGAGGTTTTCTTAATTTCAGTAATTATGTGTCATGGTCTGGTCCATGAAGTCTGCGTTCTGGCTCACGGTCTGGTCCGTGGACTCCTGACTCTGGGTCTACTGGCGTTCCTTTGTCTCATTTGGGCTTACTCATAGGCACCTGATTCTCGTCTTGGGGCCGGGAATATAAATGGCCCTGGGTTCGAAGCTGGTTGCTGATTATTCTTGTCAGTATCCTGTTCTTGTCTCTGTGGGGTTTGTTTCATCAGTATCCTGTCCTGGCCTCTGTGTGGGTTCGTCCTGTCGGTATCTTGTCCTTGCTTCTGTGGGGTAAGTCAGGCCGTCCTTGCCGTTACCCTACAGTGGGATCAGTCCCTCCCGGTCCTTGCCTCCGTTGGGTAAATCAGGCCGTCATTGCCATTACCCTGAGGTTGGACTGTTCCCTTCCTTCCCTCCAAAGCCCTGCCCTGCAACCCGTGTCTGGAGCCTTGTCTCGCCCTGCCTCTGCCTGGAGCATTGCCTTGCCCTGCCTGTGTCTGGAGCCTCACCCTTTTTGCAATTGTCTGTCCGTGTCCACGCCTTCAGTAGGTAGGTCTGACTGTTTTGCCGCTACCTAGCATTGGGAACTGTCTCGTCGTGTTCAGCGTTCTGTGTTATAAGTCCCGGCCCTACGTCCTGTACCCAAGGAGTGGTCCCGGCTCTGTGTTCTGTGTGATGAGTCCCAGCTCTACGTCCTGTACCCAAGGAGGGGTCATGGCTCTGTATTCTGTGTGATGAGTCCCGGCCCTATGTTCTGTACCCAAGGAGGGCTCCTGGCTTGGTGTTGCATATTCCTGTCTCTCCCTCGACCAAGGCTCTGGGTTCTCATCCTGTAGCCTCGTCTTGTCCTCGCCTGGTTCTGGAGTCCGAGCCCAAGTCAAGACCCAGCTTCCGGGTCCTTGCCCAGTCCCTGGCTCGGAGTCCAAGCCCAGGCTCCAAGTTCCCAGTTCCATGTCCTGGTTCCGCTTCCTCGTCAAGTTCTGGCCCAGGCCCGGAATTCTTGTCTCGTCTGGGACCTTTGGTACTCCTGGGCTGGGTGAGGCACATCAACAAGGTGAGAGCACAGAGCCCTGGTCGAGGGAGAACAGGAACGCAAAACAAAGAGCCTGGGTTGAAGGAGAACAGGGACACAGAACACAGAGTCGAGGGAGAGACAGGGGCATGGAACACAGAGCCGGGACTCCTCCTTGGGTACAGGACGTAGGGCCGGGACTCATTACACAGAACACAGAGCCGGGACCCCTCCTTAGATACAGGACGTAGGGCTGGGATTCATTACACAGAACGTTGAACATGACGAGACAGTTCCCAATGCTAGGTAGCCATTGCTGATTGTTTCTCACATAGACATTGTCATCTGGTTTAAACTGTGTCGTGTTGATCATGACCTTCCTTCTGCTTTTCCTGTTTCCTCTCCACGTTTGCCTTCATGTCCGGGTGCAGCAGGTCCAATCTTAACTTGTGCCTACACCCCATCAGCATCTCGGCTGGAGTGTGTGCAGTTGTAGTCTATGGTGTGAGGTGGTAATTAAACAGGAAACATGAAAGCCAAGTGCTAAGAGAGTCGCCTGTCATCTGCTTCAGGCTGTCCGAATGTGATGAATGCAATTCTGCTGCATGAACTCACTGAACAGCTCACTGGTGAATGTCGGGCCTTTATCAGTGAGCAGAGGCAAGTGCAAACACTTGCCTGAGCTTGTCTATGGTTGAGGGGGCTGTGATGTTGCACATGATATGAGCATCTATTCATTTAGAGTGCACATCCACCATTACCAGAAACATTGCCCCATAAAGGGGCCAGCAAAGTCCAAATGTAGCTTAGACCAGGGGTAAACTGGCCACTCCCATGGGTGCAAAAGAGCTGGTGGTGTCATGTTCTGATTGGTCTGTCATTGCGTGCATGAATTTACCTTGTTCTCCAGATCTTCATGCATTCTTGACCAGCAGACGTCGGATCTTGCAAGGTTTTTCATTCGAGATACCCCTGGATAAGTCTCATGAATTTACTCCACAATCTGTAAACGGCCAGGGGGAGGCACGATGACCCCTCGTCCCCCAGAAAATGCAGTCATCCTGCAACTCAGTTCTGTCTTGTGTTCGACATAAGGCCTCAGTTCCTCTCCTTCCAGGACACTGGGCCAACCTTGTAAAAGGAAAGTCTTGACTTGGGACAGGACTCGGTCGCTCTCTGTCCACTGGTTGATTTGGGTCGCCTTTGCAGGTGTCTCTGACAGCTTCTCCAATGAAAACACAGTCTCTGGAGGCACATATGTAGTAGCAGGTATCTCAGGTAAAGGCAGTCGACTCAGCGCATCGGCGTTTGCATTATCCCCACCCACTCTGTATACTATAGTGTACTGGTAGTCTGACAGTGTGAGCGCCCAACGTTGTATCCTGGCTGAGGCTTGCGGTGGGATGTATCTGGTCTCACTGAGTAGGCTCATCAGCGGTTTAAGGTCCATATAAATTGTGAATGCACGTCCATAGAGGTACTGATGAAAACGTTTGACCACAAAACAATGGCCAGACCTTCTTTGTCTAGCTGTGAATATCCCTTCTCAGCAGCCGTCAGGGTATGTGAAGCAAAACCAGTACGATCCTCCATTACATGTGAGAGAAGTGCCCCGACCCCATAGGGCAAGGTGTCTCATGAAAGGGTGATCTCCTTGTCTGGGTCTTAGTGAACAAGCAGCTTTGCTGAGTGGAGGAGTACTTTCACTTCCTTGAAAGCTTTCTCCTGCTCTTCACCCCACTGCCACTTAGTGTCATTGTGAAGCAATGGGGCCATGTTGTAAGTGAGGAAGCAGATTCGATAGGTCTCACGGACAAGGACTCTGGACACGCAGCCTTGGTGGTAAAGGATTTGATTTACAGAGGACAAACGTGGGAAAAAGGCAACAGAAGCAACATGCACACGCGCACACTTTACAGTAGGCAGATCGGCAATAAAACAGGCAGACAATAACAAACGTGGGAAAATCGCGGGGGAACAAATTACACGCACACACACACAAGGGAAAAAGGTCCCACGACCAAGGGAAAAGTCAATACGATATCCCCTGCCCCTTGACCTAGTGCAGGCACGGCTCTTCTGCTTAGGGACAATACCCACACTCCCAACCCTATTCAATGCACAACTCACCAGCAGCAGGGTGGACCCTCGGAGATTGCAAAAAAGAGAGCGGGTCAGCAGACGAGGTTTCCTTTATAGTGCAGCAGGGCTGAAAGGTCCAGCCCAGGTAATTCACAGGGAAGCTTGATGCCAACTTAGTTAAGCTGATTACAAAGGCCAATCTCCCGAGGTCAAGTACAAAGCTAATTAAACGGGCCAATGGTAAGGTGGTAAGGGCGGGGAGGGGTCAAACCTTGATTGGCAGGTGGCGTGTCTTCCGACCAGGTAATGGACAATGCTGTCACGTGACAGTCACGACCCCTCCAATACAGTCCACTCCTCGGAAGTCACGCCACCCGTCAAGGATTACATATAACACAGTGAGAAAGAAAGTGATATATCTTAATGGAAGTCTTAACTATTTCTAAGGTTAACGCTAATTGTGACTATATGGAACTAAAGAAAGGCAGACGTGCTCTTAATAAGTTGGTAAGCACAACATAGTATACACACAGCATTGATAACGAGAATGAATGCAATCGATCAGTGGATGACAGTTGCCCACCACCCCTCCAGGGACCCAAATGGCCACCAGTTTCCCCATGAGGTGTCGTGCTGGAGGAGCTGGTCCCTCGATTTTTGAATTTTAGCCACCGAGTCCCGAATGTGAGCAGCCAAGTGGGTGATGTTACTCGATTCGTCAGGGATAAACGTGCAGCACTCCTTACCAATCACTGCACAGGTACCACCGCGAGTAGATAAGACAGGGCTAGTCGGTTCTGCAGTGCCACCATCCTGACGGCCGCCAGCTCTGCCGCCGTTCGAATGAGGGCATCTTAGGTGTGTTGCAGTGCAACTGCCGTTTCATTGGCCAGCGCTTCACGCACACTGGTCATCTGGATCACCTCACGGGACTATCGGACCGTGCCATATCTGGGAAAGGCTATCATCCAGAATCTCCCCGCCTCCGTAATGGCCCTCTTGTTCCGGTAGCCACTGTATATCATGTGCTCCCCCAGATCGTTCAGGAGGTGGATGAAGGGCACTGCATATGCTGGAAAGCAACAACCGTACCAGCTCGCGGGGAGCCACGGGTAGGCGCGGTGGTCGGAAATCCAGTGGGTCCAGGGAGCCCCCAGTTTAGCGGCACCAACGGCGGTGATCACTGGAGCGCCCGGATACCAGTCTCCTTCCCAGTCGCTGTGGCCAACCGAAAGGTTGGAACTGTGCTCATTTCGGAGCCTGCACCAACATTCCCTGGGTCTGCTCACTGGCTGAGGGATAACCCTGAAGGTCGGGACTTGGGTGGAGGTCAAATTGTAGGGAGGGAAATGGCAGTTCCTGAAGCACCCACCCCATCGGGGGTCGCTGGAAGAGATGTTATGTTGTGCTGAGGGGAGTGGTGGGATACTGCCATTAGCCCCCTCCCCGCACCAAACAGATATACCAAAACCCACAGGAGCAGACAGTCCGTGTAAACCGTTCATTTTAGAGTCATCCAGCGGCATCGGCGTGAGTGGCAGGGCGTCATCAGCTTGCGCACGCGAACCTGAGGAAGGTGTTGGCAGCTGTCCCAAAGCCGATCATCGCGGTGACCAGAAGGGATGACTGGAGTAACGCCATTGTCCTGTAGGGGGTGGGGGTTGGGTGAGGAACAGACTCATTCTCATCGGGTTAGGTGTCGGGTATGTAGACAGGACAAGTCTGTTTTACCCGGAATCGCGACCCAGCGGGTGTCACCTGGACCACGTGCAACAACTTCTCCCTTCTTGGGGGTGGGGGAAGGCCATGTGGCTGTCGTAACCATACTCTCCCCAAGTCCTCGGTCTCGGGGGGTTCGGTGTTTTCTAAGTCGGGGGATGGGGAATGTGCCAGGTGGAGGGTCAGTGGGGACCCACCCTGGCCGGTGGGCCGTGCATTTAACTGGTCAACGTCCTACTGCGGCATGCTCAACCACCCCTGCAGTGTGCGAGAGGGCGCTGCGTGCGTATTTTTTTTCTTTAAGCAGGCGGTTCATCCTCTCAATGAATCCCGATGCCTGTGGCTGATCGGGTATATGGAACAGCCACGAGATCCGCGCCTCAGCAGCCCAGATCTGAACTTGGGCCCCAAAAAAGTGCGAGCCCTAATCGGCTTGTACCTCCCACGGGACCCCATAGATGAAGGAGAGGAACTTTAATCCTTCGATGGTGTTGTTCTGGTCGGCCCTCTCACAGGGCATCACCACCAGAACACCAGAGTACGTGTCCAGCATCGTCAGGAAGTACTGCTTTTTACTTTGGCGTGGGAGCGGTCCAATATAGTCAGTCTGCCATACGCGACCTGCTCCCGTGCCACGACGAATGTGACCCGGCGCCCCTGTCGGCCAGCCCCGTGGTCTCACCTGTTGGCAGATGGGACAATTGACAACAGAGGTCTTACATTGATCTAGCATGAGGGCGACCCCAAATTGCTCTGCCCAACGCCGTGTACTGTCGGCCCCTAGATGGCCAGCTTTGCGGTGCGCCCACGCAGCTAACGTACTGAGGTCGGTTTCTGGTGGGGAAGTGGTGGCGCGGCATATTTGGACAGCCTGGTCCACAGCGGCGTTATGTTTTGCTTCGTCAGTGTTTCTCTGGGTATGGGCATCCACGTGATGGACTGAAAATTTTCTGCGGGCAGCCTGGTCCCAAATGAACCGCCAGTGCTGCTGTTCCCAGAGCAAATTCATGTTGTCCATGAATTTCCCACCCCATCTCATGCCAACGGGCCATGCACACAGCCATACCGTTAGCCACTGTCCAAGAGTCGGTGTAAATGTGGACTGGGCCGGTGGTAGCCCGCTGGGTAAGGGCTATTGCCGCCAGCTCGGCAAGTTGGCTGGACCCACCCGCTCCCTCTGTGGTTAAAATTTTGCTCGTGGCGGGATGAAGTGCCGCCGCCTTCCAATACTGCTTTACCCCTTTCCAGCGGCTGGATCCGACTGATCAGGGTCGAGGGAGTCGAATGGTTGGTCCCAGGACACAGGGGAGGGCCAGAGTTCGGGTATGTCTGGGACTGGGTCCTGGGACTGCGGAAATGACATAATCTTTTCGGGGAGGCGGTTGACCCCTTCTGGACGTACAATAGGGCTGGATGAACTCAGCAGGTCGGGCAGCATCCGTTGAAAGAAGCAGTCAACGTTTCGGGTCGAGACCCTTCGTCAGGACTAAAGGAGGGGGCAGTGGCCCTATAAAGGTGGGGGGAGGGTGGAAAACCAATCAGAGGAAAGATCAAGAGGTGGGGGAGGGGAAGCAGGGAGGGGATAGGCAGGAGAGGTGAAGAAGGAATCTAAGGGGAAAGCACTATGGGTAGTAGAAGAAGGCAGAGTCATGAGAGGTGATAGGCAGCTAGAAGAGGAGACAGAGTGAAGGTGGGATGGGGAAGGGAGAGGGAGGGAATTACCGGAAGTTGGAGAATTCTGTGTTCATACCAAGGGGCTGGAGACTAACCAGACGGTATATGAGATGTTGTTCCTCCAACCGAAGTTTGGCTTCATCGTGGCAGTAGAGGAGGCCATGTATGGACATATCCGAATGGGAATGTGAAGGAGAGTTGAAGTGAGTGGCAACCGGGAGATCCTGTCTGTTGTGGCGGACGGAGCGTAGGTGCTGGACGAAGCGGTCCCCAAGTCTGGTGAGGTATATGCTGCCTCCAGTAGTCCTGGAGGCGGACGAACCTCTGGGTGGTCCTTTTATTTGAGGAGACAGCAAAGTTTAAAAAGTTGTTTTTGGCAGTCTGGGGAATGTTTCTTTGGCCTGAGTGCCATTGAATCCCGAGGAACAGGACATTCTGGCTGAGGCCCTGTACCTTTTCAATGTCAATTGCCCAGCCACCTACCTTGAGGGAGGAGATTAACATATCAAATGCCTCTGAGACAACGGTCTAAGACGGACCTTGCAGGAGGATATCATCTATATAATGGGTGAGTGAGACCTCTGGGGGAAGTTGAATTTGATGTAAATCACGAGAGATTACGCCGTGGTAAATTATTGGGTTGTGGACATAACCCTGGGGTAAACGACAGAAAGTGTATTTTCTCCCGTCCCATGTAAATGCAAATTACTCCTGGCAAACTTGATGGAGATAAATGCGTTGGCCAAGTCCACTACTGCATACCAGGTTTAAGTATCGTTAGTCCACCGTCATGCGCCATGACCCATCCTTTTGCGGACAGGCCAGACGGGACTGTTGAAGTGGGTGTGGCTGTGGGGTTAATGACACCGGCCCGTAATAGGGCTTGGTTGGCCTCAGTAATACCTTGGTGTCCCCCTGGCACTCTGTACTGACGGTTACAGATTATCTTGGGGGGGGGGGGGGAGGGCAATGACAGGTTCCCGCTGGGCCGCTCCAACTCCATTGCGACCCCGAATGTAAACCTGCCTCTGTTAGTGTCAAGGGACTATCCCTTTAAAATATTAATGCCGAGGATGCACTCAAGCGAAGCGGCTTTAAGGACTTTTCAGGTTGGGGAGGTTGGATCTCAATTGCTAGGCGGAGTGTGACCTCCTTCGCGGGTAAAAGGGAACCCCCTAAGCCCTGTAGAGTCAAGATACGAAATATTTGTCGTTTTGTGTCCAGCCAAATATTGCCGGCCGTTTGGCTCCTCAGGTGCTACCTTGTGTCAAGGTAAACATTCCCTGCTGTTTGTCTGTGCTATTTTGTGTCGAGATAAGGATTGCCAGCCATTTGCCTTTCCAGTTAATGCTCTATGGCAAAAGGAGTTTTGCCTGCCGCCTGTCTGCAATTAGGAGTCCAGCTACACCAATGCCCGGCGGTCAAGAAAAGTTTGGCCTGCCTACTGCTCCTCTGTCCATCCCCGTTGTTTGCCTGTGTTTACGCCGACTCTTGGCCGCTGAGTGTTCTATATTCCGTTCCCGCGCCGTTTGCCAGTGTTACTTGCCCTCCGTGTTAATAGGAATAGGGCATTCCGCCCTCTGTTCCTTCCTGGCCACGCTCATCCCCTGGTCCACATCCCTGCTCTGCCCAAGTCACGCCATTAAACGCCAGAGTTTTTCTGTAGTGACCCGGGTTCGATCCCCCATCCAGTTTCGCTCACTTTCGGCTCACCTCGGCCTAATCCTCGCTCACCGGCCTTCCTTGCATACACTACTACACTATTGTGTATATATACTAACACACTACTGGTAATGCTACCTACGTGTCGGTGTCCTGCACTTGGGTTCGCTTCCTACGGTCTTGTAACAATTTTTTTCAAGGTGTAGAGTTATAGTAAAGTGATGGGTTTATTGCTTATCGTTCGTATTGGGGTGGGTGTTCATTGCAGGAAATGAGTGCTACGTGTAGGCGTGTGTGGCCACCGTTTGTGGTGGTGAGTGGATTTCTGTGGAGGTTATGTTTTCTCTATGGACAGGATAATGAAAGGCTTGTCACTTTGAGGCTCCACTGTTAGGTTTTATTTTGACCATTTGGGGGGTAGATTATGTTTTGAGACCTAGTTCTTTGGCCTGACCTTACAGTAAGAGGTAATCTCCGTACATTTGGTGTTCTCTGACCTTTATGTTATATCTATGTGTGTGCGTGTTGGGGGCAGGTGCACCGAGGATTAAATTAACCGAATTTACTGGATATTCAGTGTCACTTAACCCTGCAAACTGGAGTTTAGGTGTGGCATATTTCCTGTTACCCCTTTGTATTTTTTTTTATTGACATCCCGTGGAAAAGGATAATGAAAAGCGTGTTGTCTTTGATTAGGTGCAATTATGCGGGCAGAGAGTGTTTCCTGATCTCATAATTGGACCTTCATTATCGTCACGCAAACCTGCCATATTGCTCTGCCCCACGCCTTCATTAACTAAGTCAACACTTACCTTTACTGGAATCTTTCCCTCTGGCACAAATTTTAATGAATATTCCATGGCTAACCAGTGCCCTGCTAATGTACTGTCGTGACCCTCATACTCCGTAAGGACCTGGTTTGATCAGGACTGCCCATACTGTACCTTATGCAGATAAGTGCTGGTTTTCGTTCCGTTAATAGGGCTTGCCTATTTTTGCCAGCACTGCCTTTTACTTTAACGTGAGCATTCTGCCACCGATGTCTTCTCAAAAGCTTCACACTTGTCTGGCAACCTTTACTGATATAAATCTTCGAGTTCCTTCCTTTCCACCAAAATGACGATTTGCACAATTTAGGTCTTTGACTTGATTGTCTGCTCTATCTTTTCTGTCCAACAACCTGTCAGCGGGCGGAGTGGTGGTTATTGGTCCCAAATGAATTCCCCACTGACACAGAAGCCACTTGAACAACCTCATTCCCTCACAAGTGATCGAGCGCAACCGTTTGATTTTCAGTACCTTCTGGTTCTTCACACTTAACACAATTAACCCAATCTAAATCACTGGTACTTCTACAGCCCCAGGCAATTTTAGGCAGATCATTTCACCAAGCCTTACACCGTATTATTAATTGTGATGTTGAAACATATTTCAACATGAATGGAAGGAGTAAAGTAAAGTTCATCCAGCTATGGAAGAAGCTGCAGAAGATCATGAACTTCACACAAACCAATCTTCCATCCTTGGACTCACTTTACACCACACGCTGTCGGAGCAGTGCTGCCAGGATAATCAAGGACAAGACCCACCCAGCCAACACACTTTTCGTCCCACTTCCCTCCGGGAGAAGGTTCAGGAGCATGAAGATTCGTACGGCCAGATTTGTGAACAGCTTCTTTCCAGCTGTGATAAGACTGCTGAACAGATCCTGACCCGGATCTGGGCTGTACCTTCCAAATATCTGGACCTGACTTGCACTACCTTACTTTCCCATTTCTATTTTCTAATTATGATTTATAATTTAAATTTTTATTATATTTACTTCGATTTGTACTTCAGGGAGTGCAAAGCGCAGAAACAAATATCACTGTGATGCTTGTACGTTTTAGTATCAATTGTTTAATGACAATAAAGTAAAATAAAGTAAAAGTAAAGTATTTCCACTACTCCGTCTGGCCCAGATTAAATCAGGGGATTACTGAGTGGCACAGCTTCAAGGGCCTGAAGCAACAATTTGGTGCTGTATCTTAATCAATCAATAAATCAGTCAGTCAGAAATAAATTAAAAAAAAATACCGATTGTGTTCTCCTAACATGTTCGATTACCTATTTCATGTTTATAAGCTGTTCCCAGAGGACGACGCCGTCCTCTGTGATATACGTGTTTCCTGTGAACTGCCATGATTTTCTCTCCAGACGAGAATGCAACTCTCCTCCAGTTTATTTCTATCAAGGCAGTGCGCTGTCATGCTCGGTTATCTGCCTCGTATTTTGTCTCACCACAGATCACTACGGAGTAAAGATACAGAGATAGGGGGTTTCGCAGCTTAACGTATCTCAGTGGTAAAAACAAAATAAATGAGGCAATAATTGAAATAAATTCTCTAAAAAGCAGCAAATAAAAATATTTAGTTACAGCAACCTGGTCCCAGAACGTGCAGGGTCAATAAACCTGCATGATTTCAAGTTCATTAGAATCATAAAACGCTGCGGTAAAAATCGACCCTATGGCCCACTTAGACCATGCTGAAGTATTATTCTGCAGGGTCCCACTGACATGCAAGCAGACCATTCCCGTCCATAACCTTCCCAGCTTTGCTCTAAGCTACCTGCCCGGCACCTACCTTCATATCAACAACAAATCTGATCACCAAGCTATCAATTCTGTCATCCAGATCATTGCTATCTAACATGAAAACAAGTGGTCTCAATACTGACCGCAGCGGAATGCCAATAGTTACCTGCAGCAAACAGAATAGGCTTGCATTGTTCTGGCTCTTTCCCTCCTGCCAGTAAACCAATCTACGATTGATACTGATATCTTCCCTGTAATACCATGAGCTGTGATCTTGTTAAGCAGCATCATGTGCAAGAACTTGAAAATCCAATCAAACAACATCCACTGTCTTTGCTTTGTCTATCCTGCCTGTTATTTCATCAAGTAATTCCAACAGATTTCTCAAACAAGTTTTCCCCTGAAGGAAACCATGCTGACTTCAGCATATTTTATCATATGCTTCCAAGTTCCCAGAAAAATCTCCTTAGTGGACTCCAGCCACTGAGGTCAGACTAACTGTCCTATCATTTCATTTCTTCTGCTTCCCTCCCTTCTGACATTTACAACTTTCTAATCCACCAGAAACATTGTGATTGTTGAGAGGTCATCGCTTATTCTTTAAGAGAAACATGAGGGGGAGCTTCTTCACTCAGAGCCGGTGAGAATAAGGAATGGGCAGAGGCGATTTCAACATTTCTGAGAAGTTTGGATGGGTACATGGATGCGAGGGGTACGGAGGGTTAAGGTTACGGTGGTGGTTACTGGAACTCGACAGATTAATAGTTTGGTTCAGACTAGATTGGCTGAATGGCACTCTCCTGTGTTGTAGTGTTCTATGACTCTGATGCCTTCACAAACTCTTCAGCTACCTCTTTCTGAACTCTGGGGTGTACTCCATCCAGTCCAGGAGTCTTCAGGCTTTTCAGCTTCCAAAGCACATTCTCTCCTTAGCAATAGCATCCATGTTCTCTTTTGCCCTTGATACTCTTGAATTATTGGCATTTTTAAAAAAAAGATGATGTCAGAGTAAGAAATGTAGGGGACAGCAGAGGAAGAAGAGCGATGAATAAGAAATATCCCCGCGATTTCAGCAGACAAGTTCTTAGCAAACTGAGAAATGTGTATGCTCTGCGATGCTTGTACCTCAAGTTTTACCAGCTGGAGCTGAGAAACAAAAAAATGTATAATAATTATTATTATAGGTTGACAGATCCTCTGTAGATGGATGATCGTGTCTTCATCGTCAAAGGTAGAACAATTAATTTAAATAGTAGAAATATTTTCTAAAGATAGAAACATGAACGTTGGACAGGATAGGCGCAGAGCCAAAAAGCATGGAAGTTGCAATAGAGCTGGTAGAATAAGAAACACAGCAGCAAGGCATAATACAACTGAGAGATGAATATGAAACAGAAGACCATAAGAGGTAGGAACAGAATTAGATTATTTAGCCCATCGAGTCTGCTCCGCCATTTCATCATGGCTAATCCAATTTTCCTCTCAGCCCCCATCTCCCGCCTTCTTCCGGTATCCCTTCATGCCCTATCCAAAGAAGGGTCTATCAACATCTGTCTTTTTGAGAAACATACAAGTGTACAGGACACAAGAAATACCGCAGATGCTGGAAATCTAGAGCAATGCACACAGTGTGCTGGAGGAGCTCAGCAAGTCAGGCTTGGTTGGGAATAAGGTTTCAGGTCAAGACCACTCTTTAGACAATAGACAATAGACAGTAGGTGCAGGAGTAGGCCATTCGACCCTTCTAGCCAGCACCGCCATTCACTGTGATCATGACTGATCATACACAATCAGTACCCCATTCCTGCCCTCTCCCCATATTCCTTGACCCCGCTATCTATAAGAGCTCTATCTAACTCTCTCATGAATGCATCCAGAGACTTGGCCTCCACTGCATTCTGCGGCAGAGCATTCCACATATCCACCACTCTCTGGGTGAAAAAGTTTTTCCGCATCTCTGTTCTAAATGGCCTACCCCTTATTCTTAAACTGTGGCCTCTAGTTCTAGA
Organism: Hemitrygon akajei; assembly: GCF_048418815.1. NCBI lineage: Eukaryota > Metazoa > Chordata > Chondrichthyes > Myliobatiformes > Dasyatidae > Hemitrygon > Hemitrygon akajei. Next base: position 90,696,291 of record NC_133136.1, on the reverse strand, counting down.
CTGACCCATCAGCGGGAACATGCTTCCTGCTTTCAGCGTGTCCAATCCCTTAATAATCTTATATGTTTCAATCAGATCCCCTCTCATCCTTCTAAATTCCAGTGTATACAAGCCCAGTCGCTCCAATCTTTAACATATGACAGTCCCGCCATTCCAGGAGTTAACCTTGTGAACCTATGCTGTACTCCCTCAATAGCAAGAATGTCCTTCCTCAAATTTGGAGACCAAAACTACACACAATACTCCAGGTGGGGTCTCACCAGGGCCCTGTACAGCTGCAGAAGGACCTCTTTACTCCTATACTCAATTCCTCTTATTATAAAAGCCAGCATGCCATTAGCTTTCTTCACTGCCTGCTGTACCTGCAGGCTTGCTTTCATTGACTGATGTACACGAACACCTAGATCTTGTTGTACTTCCCCTTTTCCTAACTTGACTCCATTTAGATAGTAATCTGCCTTCCTGTTCTTGCCACCAAAGTGGATAACCTCACATTTATCCACATTAAACTGCATCTGCCATACATTTGCCCACTCACCCAACCTGTCCAAGTCATCCTGCATTCTCATAACATCCTCCTGACATTTCACACTGTCACCCAGCTTTGTGTCATCAGCAAATTTGCTAATGTTACTTTTAATCCCTTCATCTAAGTCATTAATGTATATTGTAAACAGATGCGGTCCCAGCACCGAACCCTGCGGTACTCCACAGGTCACAGCCTGCCATTCCAAAAGGGACCCGTTAATCACTACTCTTTGTTTCCTGTCAGCCAGCCAATTTTCAATCCATGTCAGTACTTTGCCCCCAATACCATGTGCCCTAATTTTGCCGACTAATCTCCTATGTGGGACTTTATCAAAAGCTTTCTGGAAGTCCAGGTACACTACATCCACTGGCTCTCCCTTGTCCATTTTCATAGTTACATCCTCAAAAAACTCCAGAAGATTAGTCAAGCATGATTTTCCCTTCATAAATCCATGCTGACTTGGACTGATCCTTCCACTGCTATCCAAATGTGTCGTAATTTCCTCTTTTATAATTGACTCCAGCATCTTTTCCACCACTGACGTCAGGCTAACTGGTCTATAATTCCCTGTTTTCTCCCTCCCTCCTTTCTTGAAAAGTGGGACAACATTAGCCACCCTCCAATCAGCAGGAACTGTTCCTGAATCTATAGAACATTGGAAAATGATTACCAATGCATCCACGATTTCTAGAGCCACCTCTTTAAGTACCCTGGGATGCAGACCACCAGGTCCCGGAGACATATCAGCCTTCAGACTCAACAGTCTATCCAACACTGTTTCTTGCCTAATATAAATTTCCTTCAGTTCATCCTTTACCCTAGTTCCTTTGGCCACTATTACATCTGGGAGATTGTTTGTGTCTTCCCTAGTGAAGACAGATCCAAAGTACCTGTTCAACTCGTCTGCCATTTCCTTGTTCCCCATTAGGACACTTGATACCCAGGTATCTGGAATATCAGCAAGAAAGAAAATAGAAAATAGTGTCAAATAGTGAAAACTAGTGACAAAATATACTGCAAGCCTGACGGAAATCTGCCCAGCAGAACTCAATATAATAACAAACACAACAACTGGAATAAACACTTTGACTATACACATGTTAATGCCTTCTTTAGGAAAAATACCCTGGCCCATTCTGATCTGGAAAACTTATAAAGAATAAAAGCTACTGAAATGATGAATTTAGAAAGCAGTATTTACACTGAAACACACATCGATCAACACTACCTAGGACAGAAGGAGGATGAGGAATTACAGACAATAAAAACTGATACAACAGTCAGATAAAATTCCTAAATATATGTTTTCTTCAAAAATAAGCAGGATTCAGCACACCATGTGAGCATGTGCAATTGTCACACCAGAAAACTTAAATGAGAAGTCAAATCAGAAAAGTGAATAATCACTTGAGGAAAATGTTAACCAGTGGAATGAGTGTGACCCTCCATGGGAGACATCCCAATGATCTGAGCAGACTAGATGTTTGTCAAGGAAGCATCAAACGCCTGCCTCAAAGTGGGAAACATCTTTGCAGAAAGAGAGATTCCTTGTGGAAATACAGGACAGGGTGGTTAACATAAAAATTATCAAAAATACATGAAAAACTATAAAACACGGTGATAAATGCAGAAAATGCCAAGAGAAACCACACTCAATCCAACACATTCCATGATCCTGCAGCAGTTTTACTCAATCTGATTTCTTACAGATGGCAAATATCATTCACCAACATCTTGCTTTAAACTCATGAATGACCACTGTAACTTCATAAATAGATAGATAGATAGATAGATAGATAGATAGATAGATAGATAGATAGATAGATAGATAGATAGATAGATAGATAGATAGATAGATAGATAGATAGATAGATAGATAGATAGATAGATACTTTATTCATCCCCATGGGAAAATTCAACTTTTTTTTCCAATGTCCCATACACTTGTTGTAGCAAAACTAATTACATACAATACTTAACTCAGTAAAAAAATATGATATGCATCTAAATCACTATCTCAAAAAGCATTAATAATAGCTTTTAAAAAGTTCTTAAGTCCTGGCGGTTGAATTGTAAAGCCTAATGGCATTGGTGAGTATTGACCTCTTCATCCTGTCTGAGGAGCATTGCATCGATAGTAACCTGTCGCTGAAACTGCTTCTCTGTCTCTGGATGGTGCTATGTAGAGGATGTTCAGAGTTTTCCATAATTGACTGTAGCCTACTCAGTGCCTTTCGCTCAGCTACCGATGTTAAACTCTCCAGTACTTTGCCCACGACAGAGCCCGCCTTCCTTACCAGCTTATTAAGACGTGAGGCGTCCCTCTTTATGCACCATAAATTCAAGCTTGATCCAGTTTTAGAGTCAAAATCTTACAAATTATATGATAATCAATACAATGCAGATAGGGCAGTCCATAATAACCATCCAGATATAATATTACAGGATAAACAAGCAGGAACAACTCCTGCAATAGACATAACCATTCCAACATACACACATTCCTCAACCAATGGAGCACCTCACAACAGGCGTTGTTTGTGTCAGCAGTCCGGCAACAAAATTATTTTCACTGACAATCAGCTTCCAAATGTTGTTATTCTGTCATTTGTTGCCACGCCCCGCTGCTGATTCCCTTCTCCTCATCATACGTTCTTACCCCGACCATCATCCAGAGCCCCAAACTCTGCCCTGTGCAGATCCGCCTCTGGTTTCTGACCCTGCTCCATTGAACATCCAACTAATAGTTTCCCATTCTGCTTTCAGTTTTCTAACAACCCTGACAGCTACATAGGACCCTGGTCAGACCTAACTTGGAGTACTGGGCTCAGTTCTGGTTGCCTCAGTACAAGAAGGATGTGGAAGCCATAGAAAGGGTGCAGAGGAGATTTACAAGGATGTTGCCTGGATTGGGGAAAATGCCTTATGAGAATAGGTTGAGTGAACTTGGCCTTTTCTCCTTAGAGTGAAGGATGATGAGAGGTGACCTGATAGAGGTGTATAAGATGATGACAGGCATTGATCATGTGGATAGTTAGAGGCTTTTTCCCAGGGCTGAAATGGCTGCCACAAGAGGGCACAGGTTTAAGGTGCTTGGGAGTAGGTACAGAGGAGATATCAGGGGTATATTTTTTTACACAGAGAGTGTTGAGTGCATGGAATGGGCTGCCAGCAACAGTGGTGGAGGTGGATACGATAGTCCTTTTAAAAGACTTTTGGATCGATACATGGAGCTTAGAAAAATAGAGGTCTATGGGTAACACTAGTAATTTCTCAGGTAGGGACATATTCAGCCCAACTTTGTGGGCCGAAGGGCCTCTATTGTGCTGCAGGTTTTATATGTTAATCCTTTAGAAGCATGGAAAATGACCCATAATGTGGAAATGAGCCGAGAATAAGGAGGTTAACTACCAATGTCATTCATCCTCAGCCCTGAGATTTAAGGGGTGAAGAACATGTCAGATAGAACTACAGTCAGCTTGACTTCTTCAGTCTGCAGAAAATTCAAGAGGAATCTCTTCACCCACAGAGTGGTGACTGTTTGGAACCCATCACCACAGAGATAAGAAGATGGGAACAACAGGGGAGGACTTAAAAACACCGTCGTGGAACAGAATCAATGGCAGGGTCCAGCTGGCCTGAGTTGACTCTCTACTGTACACTAGGTGTGTTATAAATTCACCAAGTACCAGAGACAGAGTTTAAAATAGAACTGATTTATTTGTCTCGGGTCCAGAATATTAAACTCAAGTCCCTTTAAAAGGTGAATATGCAGCAGAAGAAACTCCTCCCATGCCCGGTGACCAGGGTGCAGAACTGGATGCGGTGAGCAACAGTAATAATTGCAGAGTTCAGCACCGACAGTCTCTCACAAAATTGCATTCAGCAACGGTGATGGACAAATATCCAGCTTGCAGCTTATTGAAGCTTTCTCCCCAATGTGAACCCAGCAGTGTGAGTGAATCCCTTCCCACATTCACAGCAGGTGAATGGCATCTTCCCTGTTTGAAGTGACTGGTGTGCCAGGAGATCAGATGAACAAGAGAATCCCTTCCCACATTCTGAGCAGGTGAATGGCCTCTCCCCAGTGTGAACTCACAAGTGTGCCAATAGGTCAGATGATCAAGTGAATCCCTTTCCACAGTCGGAGCAGGTGAACAGCCTCTCACCAGTGTGAACTGACTGATGTCTCTGTAGGATGGATGACTGAGTGAATCCTTTCCCACATTCTGACCAGATGAATGGCTTCTCCCCAGTGGGAACTTGCTGGCGACTCTGTAGGTTGGATGACTGAGTGAATGTCTTCCCACAGTCTGAGCAGGTGAACGGCCTCTCCTCACTGTGAACTCGCTGGTATCTCTGGAGGGTGGAAGAGAGAGGGAATCTCTTCCCACAATCTGAGCAGGTGAAATCCCTCTCTGTAGTGTGAACTGACTGGTGTCTCAATAGGTGAGACGCCTGAGTGAATCCCTTCCCACAATCAGAGCAGGAGAACGGCTGCTCCCCGATGTGAACTCGCTGGAAGCCATTAAGTCAGATGACCAAGTGAATCCTTACCCACAAATTCACAGATGACCAGACTCTGCCCAGTGTGAACTGACTGGTGTGTCCACAGGTGGGATGACTGACCGAATCCCTTCTCACACACAGAACAGATGAATGGCCTTGTCCCAGTGTGAACTTGTTGATGTACCTTCAATTGAGATGACCAAGTGAATCCATTCCCACTGTCTGAGCAATTGAACGGCTTTTCTCCTGTGTAAAATGATGGTCATGCCAGCTGGTCAAATGACGAGTGAATCCCTTCTCACAGTCTGAGCAGGAAGAATGGTCGATTTAATCCCTTGCTCCACTTCTTAAATATCTGGACAGAGACAGCAAAGTTGGCATGCCGTGTTCCAGACTCCTGGAGACAAAATTGTTGTTGTTTTTAACCTGTGAAAAGATTTACAAATTCCATCAATGGGTGTAGAACAACATTTCAGATGAGGTCACTTGAGTTGCCAACATGTGATCTGGTATCCCACTGTTACCATGAGGTTCAACACAGTTGGACAGAGAAATCATCTTCTAACTGGGCACAGTGCTGGTATCTGGAATGACCCTCAAACTCTCTGATGCTCTTTCTGTCTCTATAAGAATGGGGCATTTCTGCCATCTCCAATTTGTGACTTGGCTCAGTTTGACTCTCTCTATTGGCATTATTCCCTGTTTCCACTGAGCTGGATGGGTGCCTGGCCAGACAGTAACTGAAACACTCTCATGCAAATAACCTTTGTTAATGTGCAGCTGGGATTTTCTTTTATGTACTATTAATTTAAAGTGCCACAGTTTTAACACCATATAAAAATTTCCTGCTGAGATGAATGGTTTGTCTGCACAACTGTTTAAAGAACTTCGGGTGAATATCAGTATTATTTCAGATTCTTGTCACAGCCACAGAAAAATACAACACAGAAACAGACCCTCTGGGCCATCTAGTTTGTGCTGAACTATTTAAACTTCCCACTCCCATACCCCTACCATCCAGGTACCCATACAAACCTCTTAAATGTTAAACTCGAGCTCCAGTTGTTCTGGCTGCTCATTCCACACCCGGATGAGGGTCTCTGTGAAGAAGTTTCCCCTCATGTTACCCTAACATTTCACCTTTCACCCTTAACCCATGGCCTCTGGTTGTAGTCCCACCTAATCTCAGTGGAGAAAGCCAGTTTGCATTTACCCTATCTATACCCAATCAAATCTCCTATCTATCACAATCAAATCTCCCCTCAATCTCCTACATTCCAAGATTAAAGTCCTGATCTGTCCACATCTATCCAAATACTTATATATCTGGTTCCTGCAAATATGTTCCAATAACTTTCCCACTACTGACGTATTATTCCCTAGTTTATTTTTAAAGCGTTTCTTGAACAGTGGAACAACATTGGCTATCCTCCAATCCTCAAGGACCTCACCTGTCACTAAGGATGATTTAAATATCTGTGCTTGGGCCCCGACATTTCTGCACTTATCTTCTGCAGGGACCTAGGGAAAAAACTTGTCAGGACCAGGTGCTTTATCCACTCTAATTTGCCTTAAGACAGCAAACACCTCCACCTCTATAAGCTGTGCAGCGTCCATGAAGTTAATGCTGCTTTGCCTCAATTCTGTAGACTCTGAGTAAATGCAGATAGAAAAAAATATATATTTTAATTCTCTCCTGGTCTCTTGGTATGGATTACCATTCTGATCTTCCAAAGGACCAGTTTTGTCCCTTGCAATCTTTTCGCTCTTAACATATCTGCAGAATTACTGAGGATTCCCCTTCATCTTGTTTGATGGGGCAACCTCATGCCATCTTTTATTTCTTTCATAACTGTTCGCTTGAATTTCCTATAACTCATATGTACCCCATTTGTTCCTATTTGCCTGTACCTGGTATGCACTTCCTCGTTCTTTGATCTTGGTGAGGAAAGCCAAAGGGGTGATAGAGGATCTGTTAATTTGGAGAACAACATCTGAAATTATGACACTAGGATCTGGCAACTGTGGACTGGGACAGGCGGCTTTATGGCAATGGTGTGCTTGGTAAATGGGAGGCCTTTGAAGCATAATTTTGGAAGTACAAATTGGATATGTGCTTGTCTGAATAAAAGGTAAATATAGAAACTGTAGGGAACTTTGGTTTTCAAGAGATATTGAGACCCTGGTGAAGCACAAAATGGAGTTGCATAACAGGGATAGACAGGTAGGTTCTTATGGAGTATAAGAAATGCAAGAGAACACATAAGAAATAAATCAGGATGGCTAAAAGAAGGCATGAGGTTGCCTTCTCAGAAAAGATGAAGGATAATCCTCAGGGATTCTAGAGATAGATTAAGAGCAAAAAGATTGTAAGGCACAAAATTGGTCCTCTGGAAGACCGGAATGGCAATCCACGTGTGGAACCAAAGCAGTTGGGGGAGGTCTTAAATATTTTTTCAATTCTATTTACTCAGGAGATGGACACAGGATCCATGGGAGGCTGGGAAAGTGTCATTGAAATTGTGGACCCTGTACAGATTAAAGAGCAGGAGATGTTTGCTATCCTGAGGCAGATTAGGGTGGATAAATCTCCATAGCATGACAAGGTGCTCCCTTGGACCCTACGGGAAGCAAGTGCAGAAATTGTTGGGGCCCTAGCAGAGATAATTAAATTATCCCGAATGTCAGGGGAGTTATCAGAGGATTGTAGGATAGCCAAAGTTATTTCACTGTTCAACATAGAACATAAATATCTACAGCATACTCCAGGCCATTCAGCCCACAATGTTGTACCAACCATGTAACTTACTCTAGCAACTGCCTAGAATTTCCCTAGCACATAGCCCTCTATTTTTCTAAGCTCCATGTACCTATCTAAAAGGCTGTTAAAAGACCCTATTGTATCTGCCTGGACCAGAGCTGCCGGCAGTGCATTCCACGCACCCACCACACTCTGTGTCATAAATCTTACTCCTGACATTCCCTCGGTATCCATTTCCAAGCACCTCATGCTAGCCATTTCAACCCTGGGAAAAAACCTCTGGCTATCCACACATTCAATGCCCCTCATCATTTTATACACCTAAAAAAGGCTCTAAACATAAACAAGGAAATTATACACTGTTTTGAGGTTATGTTAGAAGTATACAAAATTATGAGGATACAGATAGAGTAATGCAAGCAGCTTTTTCCACTGAGGTTGGGTGGGACTACAACCAGAGGTCATGGGTAAATGGGGAAGGTGAGAATTTAACAAGAACATGTGGAAAAGCTCTTTACTGAAATGGTCATGAGAGTGTGGAATGAGATGCCAGCACAAGTGGTGAATACGAGCTCGATTTCACCATTAAGAGAAGCTTGGATGGGAGCCTGGATGGTAGAGGTATGGAGGGTGATGGTCCCGGTGGAGGTAGTTGCATTAGACAGCTTAAATGTTTATTTAGCATTGACTAGGTGGGACAAATAGCCTGTTTCTCTACTGCACTTCTCCATGTTTCTATGACAGAGAAGCTGGCCAAACTTGTTTGGAAGGGAAAAGGTGGAAGTGACAACGGAACAGCAATCGCTGGAGTTCCTGGGAGCAATTCGGGAGCTGAATGATAGATACATTCCAAAGAAGTTCAAGCACTGGAAAGGCAGGAGGACAGAACCGTGGCTGAAACGAGAAGCCAAAGCCATAATAAAAGTGAAAGAGAGGTCAAACAAAGGAGCAAAAACTATTGGGAAGTTTTTAGAAACAAACAGAATATACCTAAAAAAAAAAGGCAGATGAGCTCAGGGTGTGGAATGATGATATTGTAGTCATTATTGAGTCTTGGTAGTGCCTAACAGTCTGAGGCATTTAGAGGAACAAAATATCTGGGGCCTCAATATTGCTTGAAAACCAAGGTTCCCTGCACCAGTTACCTTTCAACTTATATTTTGACAGGCACATACAAACTCTACAACCTCAAAATTTCACTTTTAAAGGCCTCCCACTTACCAAGTACTCCTTATCAGAAAACAGCCTGTCCCAAACATCACTTGTCAGATCCTCTCTGATACCACCAAAATTGACTTTTCTCCAATTTAGAATTGCAGCCCATGGTCCAGACCCCTCTTTTTGCATACAGTCAGCCCTCCTAATCCGTGGGGGATTTGGTTCCGGGACCCCCCGAGAATACCAGAAGAGGTGGTTGCCCAAGTCCCTGACTTCTACGTTGGGAATTCTACGTACTGATTAAGGGCATATTTGACAAACTCTACCCCATCGAGTCCTTTTACAGTATGGGAGTCCCAGTCAATACATGGAAAGTTAAAATCACTTACTAAATCAACCTTTGTTTCTTGGCATGGTCTGCAATCTCTCCACAAATTTGTTTATCTAAATCCCTCAGACTGTTGGGTGCAACCAAGTCCCAATAATGGCTACAATACCATAATTGTAGCCATTATTGTACATGCTGCTGTGAGGTCCAGGTCACTGCTGAGAAGAACAGGCCCCCAGTCCTTAGGGTCGCGTTTCCGGTGGCCGTTGGTGGGGGCGTCTTAATGTGCTCAGCAGTGGATGGTGCTCGGAGCAGCTGTGCCAGAGGGGATGGTCGGAGGCTCAGAGGTTCGACGGACTCGGAGTCTGCTGCGGTTGGGGCGCTGGAGAGCTGTCTACGAGGCTGGGTCTGACGGAGCTTTCATTGTATGCTGCATCAGTGAGGCTGAGTCCGGCGGCACATTGTAAGTCCATAGTGGGGGTATTCCCTTCTGCCATCTGCATGGGATGACGGGTCTATCGGGACCCTGAGGACTTGTGGGAACTGTGTGGTGGTTTCTTTTGAACTTACAGTCTTTTAACATTTTTGGACTATTTTTACTGTGCCCATGGTCTGTTTTTTTTTATCAATTACGCTATTGTTTGCACTGTTGTAACTATGTGGTTTTGTGCAGGTCTTGTAGTTTCAGTTTTTGGTTTGTTGGGTGCTGGAGTTGGTCTCTTGACTTGGTGTGTCTGGGTAGTCTTGTTTTGTCTGGTGAGTTTGGAGCTCCTTTCCAGGGAATGTGTTAAGATGGTAGAGCGATATTAATACACAGCAGCTTCTCTGGACTCTGGATTGTGGATTGCCAAATGTTATATGGATTTTTTGGTGTAGTCTGTTTTGTCATGTACTTTTGTGATATCATTCTGGAGGAACGTTGTCTCATTTTTTAACTGCATTGCATTTGTGGTTTCTAAATGACAATAAACTGAACTGAACTGATTCCCTGCTCATCTGGTTTTCCTACGTTGCTTCTTGCATTGTGATATACACAGGGCAGTACATTCATCGCACCATGCTCAACTGTCTGATTGCTGGCTCTATCTGAGGTCTGAACAACATCTGACTGGTGTCAAGAAAACAAACTCTCCCTCATTGTCACAAAAACAAAGGAGCTGATTGTGGACTACAGGAGGAATGGAGACAACTCCTATTGACATCAATGGATCTGGGATTAAGAAGGTGAACAGCTTTAAGTTCCTCGGCATAAACATCACCAAGGATCTTACATGGTCTGTGCATACCGGCTGTGTTGTGAAAAGAGCACAGTAGCACCTTTTTCACATCAGATGGTTGTGGAAGTTTGGGATGGGGCCTCAAATCCTAACAACTTTGTACAGGGAAACAATTGAGAGCATCCTGACTGGCTGCATCACTGCCTGGTTTGGGAACTGTACTTCCCTCAATCGCAGGAATCTGCAGAGTGTGGTGCGGACAGACCAGCACATCTGTAAATGTGAACTTCCCACTATTCCAGACACTTACAGAGACAGGTGTGTAAGAAGGGCCCAAAGGATATTGGGGACCCAATTCATCACAACCACAAACCGTTCCTGCTGCTACCATCCAGGAAACAGTACCACAGCAAAAGGACCAACAGGCTCCGAGACATCATCTTCCACCAGGCCATCAGACTGATTAATTCATGCGGATACAATTGCATTTCTATGTTATATTGACTGTCCTATGTACAAGCTATTTATTGTAAATTACTATAATTACACATTGCACATTTAGATAAAGATGTAACATAAAGATTTCTACTCCTCATGTGTATGAGGGATGTATGTAATAGAGTCAATTCAATTCAATTCACCCTCTCCACTATCTGTTCTGTCATTCAGGCTCCCATTCTCCCTACAACTTATACTAACCACATCATCCCCTTCCCTGCGCACTAGCACAAGTAAGCCTTACCACTAGGATATTAGTCCCATCTTGTTCTGTTCTCCTATCTAACGAATCTCCTGTCACCACTTGGACTTTCCTCTGCCAGGTAATCCCCCCTCCAACAGTTTCAAAAGTGGTCCACCTGCTGTTGTGTGGGATAGCAACAAGAGTATTCTACGATGGCTATTTAACCTCATTTCCCTTCCTGACTCTCACCCAGTTTCCTGTGTCCTGTACCTTGGGTGCAACTCACATCTCTTCATGTCATATCTACCACCCCCTCCAACTCCTGGATGATCCGGAATTCAACCATTTAAAGCTCTAACTCCTTAAAGTGCAGGGTTACAAGCTGTAGCTGGATGCACATCTTGTAGGTGAGCACATCAGGGACACTGGAGGTCTGCACGCCTTCCCTTCTAACTTGTATTGACCAGTGTGCACATAAATCTTGCCCTGTGTAATTTTTTGTCCAGTGACAACAACAGGTGGGCACTGAATTTTATATTTTGAGGTATTCATGTTAATAGCTAGCAAATCACTGTCGATAAGAACTTTGATCTCCTCTGGGTTTGATCGAGTTCATCTGCACTCACACAACCTACATAGCAGGCTTGTAATGGGTAATGAAGGATTTTCTCATCAGAGCTTTTGCACATTGTCTATATGTGGTTTGCTTGCTAAGTTACGCTTTAAAAAGTCAGATTTCCAAATATCACTCCATTTCTTCCCACTTGTAAATTCTTCAGCAACTTTTGCATCGCCACAATAAGCACAAGTAACACCAGATTTTTTTATTGTACATAAATATTTCCCCTGAACACTCCTGAGGAATTGAGGATATATAAAAAAATTATTTTGAACCTATGTAACCTCTGGCTTAAAGAATAATTGGGACTGAATAGGAATTTTTGAACTCGTCTTCAGCGGTTATCTAAGGCAGGCTCATTACCAGTTCTCCGCAGCTTGCAGAGAGACACACTGAGAGCTGATAACACCATACGTTGTACCCTCATTAGTTGATAACATTATGTTACATACCCCATGGGTATCTTGTGACTGTCTTATGACCATGATGTAATTGAGTATCTGGTGAGCATGATATAATGGTCTTGTGATGGTGGGGTGATGTAATTTCCCGCCAGAGTGACGTCACATGATGTAATTTTCCCGCCGGTGAGGGGTCATGTGATGGCCTGTTTCAACAGGTATAAAATAGGAAAGCCTTGCAGGTCAGTTTGTTGTTTAATTCATCAGTTACTCCATTTTGCTACATACTTGTCTCATGATGCAGTTTTGTTTTAAAGTAGAGTTTTACTTTCTATCTTAAGTCTCAAAAGTTATTGCCGGCAGTTTCACCACAATGCTGCCAGTTTAGTTCAGTCAGAGAGTGAAGAATTTACCGAAGTATGAATCAAGTAAAGTTGGTATCATTGATGGTAATACAGGATCGACCTTATTGAATCCTTTTTCAAGGAGGTAGTAACCTGCATCCGAGATAGCCCCTGCATAGTGAAAGCAGAAAGGGCTGGGTGCGGCGCTATTTGCTGAGACAAAGGTCAGTGCCTTTAAGCTGTTTTTATTTTCTTCGTCGTGAATCCTTCAGGCAAGGTATGCTTCTGCTGGGATCAGCAGCGACGTCACTTCATTCAGGAATTCGTTACTTCAGGAAAGTCTCTCTTAATTGACTGTGTAAATCATTTGGACTTCCGCATTTATCACTTTAAGAACTGTTTGAGTTGCTGAATAGCCGTTAACTTTTGGCTAAGTTAGTCGTTGGTTTACTTTTCATTTTTATTGAGCAGTGTTTAATAAATGTTTTATTTGTTTATAAAAAACAGTCATCAATTCTAGATTCATTGCTGCGGTATCATAACAATTATACATTGTACCCTCATTTGAGTAAAGGGAGGAGGGCTCGTCAATAAGGACAGGAATGAAAATCTCTTTGTAATTAAGTCAGGGCCTTGCAAAGAGAATAACTGATAAGGATTGGACAGTACATCCATCTGTAATTAAAACCTTGATTGAGCAAACTCTCTTATCTAAGTAATTAAGTTTGGCACCAACAGATTTGGTGGGCATACCAGTTCAAATAACATCTTGCTATAGTTGTGTTGCCTTCATGGCATTTGTTTAGTTTATAATATTTTCGCTTTAGTAATTCGTTTGTTAGCATTTTCTAGTTAAAGTTGGGATTGTTTAAAGTAAATTCGTTGTCTGTGATATATCTCGGTATGCGATGACGTCACATCCGATTTCACCGCGTCTTGTGGGAAAATACTGGTTTGGAGAAACGGGAAGGAGGGGGCTCACATGTGCAGGATCAGCGCAAGAAAAGTTTTCTTTCTACGCACTAGAAACATAGTGAAGCAACGCCGTAAGTTCATGAGATAATCGATATGTCGAATTAAAATGTTAACGCTGATTCTGTTAAAAGTAATGACGGTTGATAAGGTTTATGTTTTCGTTAGTTAAAGAGTTGCGGATAGTTTGTGCTGAAGTGTATTTAAAGCAGTCAATGGCGTAGGTAGATTCTGACTGTATGCTGCATTTTAATGTAATGTAATGTAATTGTTGTAGTTTACTTTTGCAAGTATTTATGATGTAAATGTGATATCAAGAAGGAAACAAATACTGTACAAACTTTATATTGTTTTATCAACAATTTTCATCATACGTTAATGTGGAAGAGTGAACAGTAAACGGTTAATCTTACTGCGATCCTGTTTTCATTGACTACGGTTTACCTCGGTGTTTAGTTCAGAGTTCTCTTACACCTGAGCGAGAACACTACAATAGTAATGTATGGGGCTTACTATGTATACCTTCAGACCTTCAGTCTAAAGGTATACATAGTACATACCAACAATATCTGAAGGCACTTGAAAGATTCCATCAACATTGTCTTCAAAACATCTTAAATATCAGCTGGGAAGATAGAACAACCAATATCAGCATGCGAAATGAAGCAAAAACAACATGCATTGAAGCCTACGTCATCAAGAACCAACTAAGATGGAGCGGTCATGTTGTTTGGATGAAAGACAAATGTCTGCCAAAACAGATCTTCTACTCCCAGCTTAAAGAAGGCAAATGTAAAAGAGGTGGACAACAGAAGAGATTCAAAGACATCTTAAAAGCCAACATGAAGAAATGTAACATCGACATTAACAATTGGGAAACCGATGCCAAGGACAGGAAACTCTGGCAAGCCATCATCTGAGAAGGAACAGCAACTTTTGAAACCAACAGATGTGCAGAATTATAAGAAAAGAGAAGAAAATGGAAAGAGAGGCAGCAAGAACCAAAGGCCGATCTGCCATCTGATACTACCTGTCCTGAATGCGGAAGAACTTTCAAAGCCAAGATTGGACTCATAAGCCACTTGAGAACCCATAAATAGATCAACAGAATGAAGACCATCATCCTTGACCTCCAGGGATAGTCACCACGATGACTATGTATAAATATACGGCTGTAACCTGACTAAGTCAGTCCACTTGTCAGTTGGGGGCAGTGCTTATGTGCCTTCCCTTTGACAATGGGGTCTCAAACTCCTGCAGGAGAATGCACAATAAATTCTGGTGATGATAAGAAGCTGGTCTCCCGAGTTTAATTCAGATTCAACTTTAACATGTGGCGTCACGACAAGAACCCAATGTAGGGAAAGCCAAGCCGACGTGCTGAGTAAGCGGCTGAACCACTCTGGGGACTGCGGAGACTGACCAGGAGCCCAATAGGTATTTTACCGTTTGTCCCTCTCTGTTAGTTCCTTTGGAGGTATGGTCCCTCGCCTAAGGCTGATTGCATACCTTGACGGGATCAGGAGAAAATCTTTCAGGAGGCTTGTATCAGGTTGGCAAAATTTTACTAAGTGGGAAGGAGCCAGACATGCTGGGTAAATTTATCAATTGAGTAAGAGGGGTCAGCCGGGTAAATTTATTAAGTGGGCAGGAGGTGCCAGCCAGGTAAATTCACTAAGTGGGCAGGAGGTGCCAGCTGAGTAAATTTATTCAGTGGGCAGGAGGTGCCAGCTGTGTAAATTTATCTGATTGTTAATCGAGCAGGAGGCTTTGTGCCAGGTAAATTACTTAGAAAACAGGGGTCAATTGCAGTCAATTGATACGAGTGGGCCAGGAGCAGCCCACACAATATGTGTGAGTGTTTTCCAGACAAGGAAAGAGATTTGCGAATGTTGAGTGCAGCAGTGAATAAGAAATTGGGGGGGGGGGGGGGGGAATGTGGCCACTGGGGGGGGGGGGGGAGGTGGAGGGGAACCTGGGATATTACCTCATGAGAACGAGCAGTAAATTTGATATGGAAAAAGTGCTGTGGAAAGAAGTGGGAATTGTTGAAAAGGGAATGGAAGGATAAGGCAGATGCAAAGTGGAACTGCATATTATTAGCAAGTTGGAAGAATAATGCAGGTAACAAAGGGATAGAGGTATGTACTGCAGAAGGAACGCCAAAGGTTGGGTGATGCTAAAAGTGGAGCGTGAATGGGTAGATGGGCACTTAATCTGGACTCCACTGTGTTTGAACCCCTTCTGCCAGCGGTCGACCCCCATGTGACTCTGTGCTATGACCCTGGGGCACACCACTGAGGAAAGCTAATATTATGCACCCCCTCAAGGGACAGAAGTTCCCAGTCATGGTGATTGGAGAGATTAAAGAAAGAGAGGGCAGTTACTGGCTGAAGAGTGCATTACTGGCTGAAGTTCCAGATTTCCTTTGGCAACAGACAGGACTGGTGGTTCCCCATTCCACCGTTAGGGTTTGCCCTGGGTTCAGGCCAAAAAGCCTAGAGTTCCTTGCCTACACCCCGATGAAACAAGCCTCCAGCACCGGGAGAGAATGGCAAGACTTGGCTGCGGGCCAACTCCGATACTGGAAGGATTCTGAGGCGAAGACCAGACATCTGGTAAGACACTCTTTTAGTATTAACCGAAACCAAGATTTTGTACCCCATTTCTGGGCAATTTCAGGCCATGGATTTGGCCCCACCAACTGCCCCCTGTCCGGATCACTGTGGAAGAAGGACAGACTCTCCCATCCATTCCGCAATACCCCCCTCAAGCCCAAGGCAATGTTTTATTAGGATGGAAGCTCTTTTGTGGATCCAGCAGGGAAACAATGTTCTGGCTATGCGAAAGTGACGGACAGTGAAATAGTTGAGCAGGCCTCTTTTTATGTATATATATTTTTTAAATTAAAATTTTAAGAGAATTACATACAGTAAATAGAATAATAGAGTAATGAAAATTAATATTAGCCCTCTCCCCTCTCCTTAACCCTTCCCCCCTTAACATCCCTGTCTAAAAAAAAAGAAAAAAAAGAAAGAAAGAAGAAGGAAAGAAGGATTGCCTGGATATCGGAGGATTCCCACATGCTCCATGGAGTTCAAAATAACTTTAGTATATATCTTTATTTTTTCCCCAAATAACTAATAATTTTGTCTTCAAAGGACCTATATATTTAATCCTATCTTTTGTAGATAGAGGTGCCAAATTTTCAAAAATATATCATATTATTTTCTTAAATTATAAGTAATTTTTTCAAGTGGAATGCAGCTATATATTTCATCATTCCAATGGTCCATAGTTAAGTATGAATCTGATTTCCAAGTAACTGCAATAGCTTTTTTGGCTACAGCCAATGCAATTTTTATAAATTTTTTCTGATATTTATTCAATATAGGTTTAGGTATTATCCCTTCAATATCGCCTAATAAAAATATTGGGCTATGTGGAAATTGTATTCCAATAATTTGTTCCAGTAAAAGTCTTAGATTTATCCAGAAAGGTTGAATTTTAAAACAAGACCAAGTAGAGTGTAAAAAAGTACCGATTTCTTGATTACATTGGAAACATTGGTCAGATAAATTTGGGTTTAATCTATTTATTTTCTGTGGTGTAATATATAATTGATGTAAAAAATTGTATTGTACTAATCTAAGTCGGACATTTATTGTATTTGTCATACTATCAAGACATAGTCTTGACCAATTTTTTTCAACAATTTTAATATTCAAATCAGTTTCCCATTTTTGTCTTGACTTATGAATTCCTGGTTTAATTGTCTGTTTTTGAATCAAATTATACATACAAGATGTAAATTTTTAAATTTTTCCTTTTTGAATTAAAGTTTCTATTTCATTAAGTTTTGGCATTAACATTGTTTGACCCAGTTTATCTCTTAAAAAGGTCTTTAATTGAAAATAACAGAAAAGAGTGTTATTTGATATTTTAGATTTATTCTTTAATTGATCAAACTACATCAATATACCTCCTTCAAAACAGTCACCTATATATCTGATCCCTTTTTGAAACCAGTTATATAAAAGTTAATTATCCATTGTAAAAGGAATAAGTCTATTTTGAATTAGGGTTCTCTTTGCTAATAAAGATTTCTTTATCTCATCGTCCACATTTACCTTATTCCATAAATCGATCAAATGTTTTAATATAAGAGATTCTTTCTTTTGCTGTATCCATTTGGATTCCCATTTATATATAAAATCTTCTTATATATTTTCTCCTATCTTATCTAACTCTATTCTAATCCATGCCAGTTTTTCTTCATCAAAAAAAGATGCAATAAATCTAAGTTGATTTGCTTTATAATAATCCTTAAAATTTGGGAGCTGTAACCCTCCTAGGTCAAATTTACATGTCAATTTTTCCAACGATATTCTTGACATCTTACCTTTCCAAAGAAACTGCCTCACACATTTATTCAACTCTTGAAAAATCTTCTGGGGCAGTTGTATTGGTAATGTTTGGAATAAATATTGTAATCTAGGAAATATATTCATTTTTACAGCATTAACTCTACCTACTAATGTTATTGGTAACATCATCCATTTATCAAGATCTTCTTGTATTTTTTTCAATAATGGCAAATAATTTAATTTATATAAATTCTTTATATCATTATTGACTCTTATACTTAAGTATTTTATACCATTTGTCGGCCATCTAAATTGAGTTACTAATCGACATTGACTATAATCTCCTTTAGTAAGGGGTAAAATTTCACTTTTATCCCAGTTTACTTTATACCCTGATATTTTCCCATATTCTTCCAATCTAAAAGATAATTTATGCAACGAATGCAATGGATTTGTTAAATAAATCAGAACATCATCAGCAAATAAATTAATCTTATATTCCTCCTCGTTAACTCTGAAGCCCACAATATCTGCATCCGTTCTAATTAATTCAGCTAATTGTTCTATCGCCAATACAAATAGGGCAGGTGATAATGGACAGCCTTGTCTAGTTGACCTTGTTAACTGGAATGATGTTGAAATTTGACCATTTGTCACTACTTTAGGTGAAAGAGGCCTGGCCGTTTTGGCGGAGCCTCGTACTCAAGTTGGATCTCCGGCGAAGTATATGTTGCCTCCGATGGTGCAGGGCAGGAGGCTGTGGCAATATTAACGGTCTCTAAGAAGAAACAGTGGGAGCTGCGCATGCGTGAAGAAACAAGTATGCACAAACAGGTGCAAACAAAACTATAGGTTCCAACTGCAACTGGAAGTGGAAATGAAAGTGAATCAGAAGTCGAATCAGACTCTCTGGAAAACACAGATGAAGAAATATATGAAGAAGAACAGGAGGAAATTAAAGGTGGAAAACTTTCTGGAGACATAAGAAAAGCCCTGATACAAATAATGCATGAATTAAAAGTAATAAAAACAGATATTAGAAATGTGAAGATTACACTTGATAAGGTGGTGGAAAAATAAAGAAAATGGACAAGATGGAAGATAATATCCTTGCCTTGACATCAAAAAGAAAACGGTTGTTGGAAATAGTAGATGTGCTCGAAAATTTCAGCAGACGAAACAATATTAAGATTGTTGGTCTTAAAGAAGGTATAGAGGGAGAAGATTCAATAAAATTCTTTCAAAAATGGATTCCGGAAATCTTGGAAATGGAAGCGGGAAGTCAGTTAATTGAAATCGAAAGGGCTCATAGAGCTTTAAGACCAAAGCCCCAACAAGATCAAAATCCACGATCAATCTTGATAAGATGTTTAAGATATCAAGATAAAGAAAAGATCTTGAAGGCAGCTGCTCAAGGTGCCAAGAAAGAGAAATGGGCTATTGATGATAGAAGGGAAAAGAGTTCTTTTTTATCCTGATATAAGTTACGACCTTTTGAAGAGGCGGAAGGAATTTAATTCAGTGAAAAAAAATCTTATGGGAAAAGGGTTATAAATTTATATTGAGTACCCAGCAACACTGATAAATTTTTTGGATGACAAAGAAAGAAGATTTTTTACTGATCATCAGAAAGCGGAGGAGTTTGTACAAGAACTTCCTAATATTCACGAGATGCTGTAAAGAATTATGGAAATGAAATGGATTAAAGATGAAGACTGAGATAGGGATTGGATTTGATGGACATTTATGAGTAGAAGAATATACAAATATACTTTAAGTATATGATAGAAGGGGAACAAGATAAAAAATAATTGAGAATATTAATTGGGAGTAAAGATTTTTTTTTCTTCTTCACTTATATATATCTTTTTTTGTTATGGGGGAACTGGAGGAGCTTCTGATTGATTGCTACGGGATTCACGTGTGTAATCATGGTGATTGCCATGACCTGTAAAACGGAGGGGGGTAATGTTGTGTTGATATTCATTCACAACATTAGTGGGGGGGGGGGTATTTTGTTATTTTTTTCTTTACTATCTATCTTTCTATTTTTTTTTGCCTGGATGAGTGGGGTGGGGGGGGGGTGGGAGACACATGGAGAATTTTAAAGAGATTCCCCAAGGTATTATGAATGACTCATTTTTTAAAGTTTTAATCTTAATGGGCTTAATGGACCTGTGAAAAGAAAAAGAGTTTTAACATATATTAAGAAAATGAAAGGAGATACAGCTTTTTTGCAGAAAACACATTTAACAGAGAGAGAACATCAGAAATTGAAGAGAGATTGGGTTGGAAGTGTTATTGCAGCTTCATTTAATTCAAAGTCGAGGGGAGTTGCAATTTTGGTTAATAAAACCTTGCCAATTAAAGTACAAAATGTACTAATTGATTCTGTGGGGAGATATGTTATTATACATTGTCAAATCTTTTCGGAATTATGGACTCTTATGAACATTTATGCACCAAATGAAAATGATGCAAAATTCATACAAGAAGTTTTTTTGAATTTGGCCAACGCACATGATAAAATATTAATAGGTGGAGATTTTAACTTTTGTTTAGACCCAGTTCTAGATAGGTCAACTAAGGCTGTTACAAAATCAAAAGTAATAAAGCTACTTTATCATTGATGAAAGACTTAAATTTGATTGATATATGGAGAAGAATTAATCCAAGAGAAGGAGATTATCCATTTTATTCAAATAGACATAAAACTTATTCAAGGATTGATTTTTTCCTATTATCAATGAATATTCAGGATAGAGTGAAAAGTGTGGAATATAAAGCGAGAATACTGTCAGATCATTCCCCCTTGATAATGACAATGATAATAATGGATAAGGAGGAATTGATTTACAGATGGAGATTTAATTCAATTTTATTAAAACGTTGATTTTTGTGATTTTATGAAAAAACAGATCCAATTTTTGGATACAAACTCATGTTCAGTTGATGATAAATTTATATTATGGGAAGCGATGAAAGCATATTTGAGATAATAAGTTATACTTCTAAAATTAAGAAGTAATATATGGTAGAAATAGATCAATTAGAAAAAGAGATTACAAAATTAGAAAAAGAATCCCAAAGATATATGACAGAAGAAAAAACGAAGACAACTTATCAATAAGAAGCTACAATATAATACACTCCAGACATATCGAACGGAAAAAGTAATTATGAGAACCAAACAGAGATATTACGAATTAGGTGAAAGATCACACAAGATTCTTGCTTGGCAGTTGAAAACAGAGCAGGCTTCCAAAACAATAAATGCAATTAGAAGAAGTGCAAATAAAATTACTTATGAACCTTCAGAAATTAATGAACTCTTAAAAATTTTTACTCCGAATTATATCAATCAGAATCACAAAATGAGGTTGCTGAGATAGAATTTTTTTTTTTATCACAAATAACTCTTCCAAAATTGAATTCGGAAGAACAGAAAGGATTAGATATGTCCTTTACATTAAAAGAGGTTGAAGAAGCTTTAGGATCACTCCAGAGTAATAAATCTCCAGGAGAAGACGGTTTTCCGCCTGAATTTTATAAAAAATTTAAGGATTTATTAATCCCTCCCTTTATGGAGTTAATATAACAAGCTGAAAGAACACATAAACTTCCACAATCTTTTTCGACAGCAATCCTAATAGTATTGCCAAAAAAAGATAAATATCCTTTAAAACCAACATCATATAGGCCTATCTCTTTGTTGAATACGGATTATAAAATAATAGCAAATAATTTATCTAATAGACTATCTAAATATTTACCAAAATTAATACATATGGATCAAGCAGGCTATATTAAAAATAGACAATCGGTGGATAATGTAACTGGGTTACTTAGCATAATTCATCTGGCACAAAAGAAGGAGGAAATGAGTGTGGCAGTTGCTTTAGATGCAGAAAAAGCATTTAATAGATTGGAATGGGACTTTTTATTTAAGGTATTGAAAAATATGGGTTAGGAAAATCTTTTATAAAATGGATTAAAACCTTAAATACTAGTCCCAAAGCTAAAGTAGAGCAGGCCACTTTTGAAGCAGCTGTCTCCTCCCAGAAGGCTGAGCTGTTTGCTTTGACTTGCGCCTGTATCCTAGTAACAGACCAAGTGCGAATGTTTATACAGACTCCCGTTATGCATTTGGAGTTGTACCTGACTACGGGGCTCTCTGGGAACATGGGGATTCCTGACTTCCTCTGGCCACCCCATTAATAACGCCACCTTTGTAAACGACTTACTCACTGCTCTACAGCTACCTCGAGTTTTGGCTATAATTAAATGTGCAGCCCACACCGGTATGTCTGACTGGGTCACTAAAGGCAATTTTTTAGCAGATAAGACAGCGAAAAGTGCGGCACAATCCTTAGTAGTTGTAGCCTCCTCGGGTTCCCATCAAGCAACCTTCCATGATTCAAGCAGAACGGGTTTGCCAGACATGCAGGAAGTGCGTACTTTTCAGGGGACACCTCTGAGGAGGAGTGCAAACAGTGATCCCAGATGTGGGGGGGTCAGAAAGACCCTGACCTAGGTTTCTGGATCACCCCAGCAGGACAGGTTTGTGGGCCTTCACAGCTTCTACCAATATTGGTCGATTCTATACATAATTGTACACACCTGAGAAAAAAGGAAATGGTTTGTAACCTGTACCCTGCACACCGGGTATGACTCCCTTGACAAGTGGACCTTTTTCGTGTCTACAAGTTGACTTTATTGAATTGCCTATAGATACTTTGCTATAGATACTTCTTAGTTATTATAGATGTGTTTAGCAGATGGATTAAAGCTATTCCAACTACCAATAATACTGCTATGACTGTTGTGAAGGTATTATTAAGAGAAATAATTTCCAGGTACAGCCTGCCAGAGATGCTGAGTTCTGACAATGGCCCACACTTTGTGGCAAAAGTAAACGAAGGGGTATGTAATGAACTAGCTGTCAAGGAACAATTCCACTGTGTACACCAAACACAGGCCGCTGGCATAGTGGAAATAGCCAATGGCACTGTGAAGAGTAAATTGGCCAAACTAACAGTGGAGACTAGACTCACTTGGTTGAAGGTCCTACCGTTAGCCCTATTCCACATGAAGATTACCCCACAGGGGAAAACAGGGTTGTCACCAACTGAAATCATTTATGGGTGGCCCATGAAGACACCCTGGGGATCAAGACCTTGTGTACCATTGCTCCCAGAAAGTCTACCAGAAAAATTGGATATGCATACCCTAGGGAAAGAGATGGGGAAATATATAAGCCAACTAACCAAAATTCTCCAAGCATTACATTCACAGGTACGACAGGCTTACAAGGAAGAGAACTACTCCACAGAGAGGAGTGAATATCCCACCAGAGAACCTGGGAATTTTGTCCTGATCAAGAACTGGGATCGAGGGAAACTCTGACAGCATGGAGAGGACCATATCAGGTGTTACTGACCACTCCCAGTGCTGTGAAACTGAAGGGGCAATCTCGGTGGATACATCGAACAGACTGCAAATGTGTTACTGAGGGAACTAAGTAGAAAAACTCCCTCAGACTAAAGGAAAATGTATTGGTTGATAGTGGTGTTTGTGTTTATGTCTTTGAGAGGGCTCACTCCAACATCTGGGGGGCCCCATGTTAACATCTTTCTGTCCCTCTATGCCAAACAGGTAGAACTAGGGGCCTGCTGGGTTTGGGCCGAAATTCCACAGCATGGTAAAACTATGATCCCAATGTCAGTAATCCCGCTCAACCAGAGTGAGGAACTCTCAGCCTGGGCTTTCTCAAATAACACCTGGGGAAGTGAGATGAGGAACTGTGGTCCAGTCAGAGATGACTGTGGCTGTCACTGTTTTGAGGGATGGTATCTCAGGCCCCCACCAAACAGAACCTCCTATACTGGGAAACGTGTGTCCTGGCCATACTTGCAGGTGCCCAGCAAAGTAGTAAATGCCACCTGTTACTGTAACTTCCAGGGAGGGGAAGATAGATAGATAGAGATAGATAGATAGATAGATACTTTATTCATCCCCATGGGGAAATTCAACTTTTTTCCAATGTCCCATACACTTGTTGTAGCAAAACTAATTACATACAATACTTAACTCAGTAAAAAAATATGATATGCATCTAAATCACTATCTCAAAAAGCATTAATAATAGCTTTTAAAAAGTTCTTAAGTCCTGGCGGTAGAATTGTAAAGCCTAATGGCATTGGGGAGTATTGACCTCTTCATCCTGTCTGAGGAGCATTGCATCGATAGTAACCTGTCGCTGAAACTGCTTCTCTGTCTCTGGATGGTGCTATGTAGAGGATGTTCAGAGTTATCCATAATTGACCGTAGCCTACTCAGCGCCCTTCGCTCAGCTACCGATGTTAAACTCTCCAGTACTTTGCCCATGACAGAGCCCGCCTTCCTTACCAGCTTATTAAGACGTGAGGCGTCCCTCTTCTTAATGCTTCCTCCCCAACACGCCACCACAAAGAAGAGGGCGCTCTCCACAACTGACCTATAGAACATCTTCAGCATCTCACTACAGACATTGAATGACGCCAACCTTCTAAGGAAGTACAGTCGACTCTGTGCCTTCCTGCACAAGGCATCTGTGTTGGCAGTCCAGTCTAGCTTCTCGTCTAATTGAACTCCCAGATACTTGTAGGTCTTAACCTGCTCCACACATTCTCCATTAATGATCACTGGCTCCATATGAGGCCTAGATCTCCTAAAGTCCACCACCATCTCCTTGGTCTTGGTGATATTGAGACGCAGGTAGTTTGAGTTGCACCATATCACAAAGTCCTGTATCAGTTTCCTATACTCCTCCTCCTGTCCATTCCTGACACACCCCACTATGGCCGTGTCATCAGTGAACTTCTGCACATGGCAGGACTCCGAGTTATATTGGAAGTCTGATGTGTACAGGGTGAACAGGACCGGAGAGAGTACGGTTCCCTGCGGCGCCCCTGTGCTGCTGACCACCGTGTCAGACCTACAGTCTCCCAACCGCACATACTGAGGTCTGTCTGTCAAGTAGTCCACTATCCAATCCACCATGTGAGAGTCTACTCCCATCTCCGTTAGTTTGTGCCTTAAGATCTTGGGCTGGATGGTGTTAAAGGCACTAGAGAAGTCAAGGAATGTAATCCTCACAGCACAACTGACCCCCTCTAGGTGAGAGAGTGATTTGTGCAGCAAATACGTGATAGCATCCTCCACTCCCACCTTCTCCTTATACACAAACTGAAGAGGATCCTGGGCGTGCCTGGTTTGTGGCCTCAGATTCTGTATTATCAGCCGCTCCATGGTCTTCATCACGTGCGACGTCAAGGCAACAGGTCTGAAGTCATTCAACTCCTTTGGTTGTGGTTTCTTCGGTACCGGGACAATACAGGATGTTTTCCACTGTCTGGGTACTCTTCTCTGCTCCAGGCTCATGTTGAAGATGCGCTGTAGTGGTTCTCCCAGCTCAGTCGCACAGGCCCTCAGTAATCGTGGGGAAACTCCATCCGGTCCAGCCGCCTTGCTGGTACAGATCTTCCTCAGTTGACCTTCCACCTGTGCAGCCGTAATCCTGGGCATGGGCAAGGTCTCCTGTGAGTGGCTATTTTCCTGTGAGGGAAGTAAGCCTGGTGTGGATTTCTGCGGTGAGGATGAGATTGAGCTGTCGAACCTGTTGAAGAAGTTGTTCAGTCTTTCCGGGAAATAGCAGCTGTATCACCTATACCACTGCAGACCCTCCTCGACCAGTAAATGGCACCCACGCGGTGTGTGGAAATCGGGCCTATGTATGGTTCCCAAGGGAAACTGCTAGTAGATGGGATCCACAAAGTCCCAGCAAAGGGTGGACCGGCTGTTGTTACCTGGCATATTTAGTACCCCATCTGAGAGTCATGGCCCAGCTGCAGGATCACCCCCATTGGAACAGGCAGTAGAGAGATATAACTGAAACTGTGTGATTTTAGAATGTCACTTTACCCTCCTATGTAGTAACCAGGAATTCATGAGAGATAATCAAATTGGCAGTAGCACTTGAGGAACTGGCCAATAATACTGCAGGGGCCCTGACAGAAATACAGGCCCAAGTAACAGAAATATGCACTGAAATGATTGCAATCCGGAAAACAGTCCTACAGCACCAGATGGCCTTTGATTTCATTCTGGCAGGAAAGGGGGTACATGCACCACTATAGGGAAATAATGTTGTATCTACATACGTTTGTACATACCCCATGAATCTAGTAAGATATTGTCCATTTCTGAGCATATAAACTAGGAAATAGAAAAAATTCATAATGTAGGGCAGAGGTAGCATGGGTTTGGCAGCCGGACAGGATGGTGGTCATTTGGGAGCTTCTTCAGGGATATCAGTGGTGTACTATTACATTGCGGAAGTACTGTACTTATTGTAATTGCTGTCATTCTTATATTGCAATGTTTGTGGCCACTGGTGGCTAGCTGCTGCAGGATCCGATTGTAACCTTTGGGCCCTGAGAGTTATCATGAAATAATACAAGGTATAATTTAGGTAGAAATAAGGTATTTAAAATTATGAGGGGGATAGATACAGATGACATGGATAGGCTTTTTCCACTGAGAGTAGGGGAGATTCAAACAAGAGGACATGATTTGAGAGTTAAGGGGCAAAAGTTTAGGGGTAACGCAAGGGGGAACTTCTTTACTTAGAGAGTGGTAGCTGTGTGGAATGAGCTTCCAGTAGAAGTAGTAGAGGCAGGTTCGATTTTGTCATTTAAAAAAATTGGCTAGGTATACGGACAGGAAAGGAATGGAGGGCTATGGGCTGAGTGTAGGTCGGTGGGACTAGGTGAGAGTAAGCGTTCGGCATGGACTAGAAGGGCTGAGATGGCCTGTTTCCGTGCTGTACTCGTTATATGGTTATATGATAAAAGAGGGAATGAGGAATTGAGGATATATAAAAAATCATTTTGAACCCAAGTAACCTCTGGCTGAAAGAATAATTGGGACTGAACAGGAAATTTTGAACCGAAGTAAACTCTGTCTTCAGCAGTGAAAAAAGTAACCAGCTTATACTGGTTTCCTTTCAATTGGCAGAGAGACATTGAGAATTTGATAAACAATATATATTGTACCTTTGTTTGAGTAAGGACTCACCGAAAAGGACAGGAATGAACATCTGTCTGTAATTAAGTCAGGGCCTTGTAAAGGGAATAACTGATAAGGAATGGACAGTATATCCATCTGTAATCAAACCTTGAGTTAGTGGACTCTTATCAAAGTAACTAAGCTCTGCACCAACAGACTTG
This sequence comes from Hemitrygon akajei, assembly GCF_048418815.1. NCBI lineage: Eukaryota > Metazoa > Chordata > Chondrichthyes > Myliobatiformes > Dasyatidae > Hemitrygon > Hemitrygon akajei. Next base: position 90,669,135 of record NC_133136.1, on the reverse strand, counting down.
GTGGGCGTACCAGTTCTAATAACAGCTTGCAACAGTAATGTGTGGTCCTTACAGTACTAAATATACGGCTGTAACCTGACTGAGAGAGTTGGTTGGCAGCACAGACAGACCTTCCCTTTGATAACTGGGTCTCAAATTCTTGCAAGGGAGTCCAGTAAACTGTGGTGCCGAGATGGAACTGGTCTCCTGAGTTTTATTCAAGTTCAACTTTTAAAAAATTATCTATCAGACAGTTCTTGTACCCCTCCACCCCAAGACCATGCTTTCCTGGTTAAAACTCTTCTCCTCAGCCCCTTCTCTATTCTCTTCTCCTTTGCAAACTCCAGATATGCCACCAGATCCACATCTATTCTAAGGACATTTATATCCACAAGAGGCTGAACTAATTGTTCTCTGATACAGAAGTCACTGACACACCATCACCATCCCAATCTGCACCAACAGTCCATGACGGTGACAGTTCTTCCCAGACTCTGGGGCTCTTTAACAAACGCAATGCTAACAGCAAAATTAGTCAGTACTGTAAATGATATGGAGAGAATTGTTACTTCCTGAAAGGACATCCCACTTTCTGACAACAGACCTCTCCAACCCCCACTTCAGGCCTACGGTCCCACACCCTTCCCTCGACTCACCCCGCACCCACAGTCCACCCATAACCTCTACCCACACACACAGATTGATCCCCTTCACCCCAAACACCATCCCAGTCTGGGAACCACAACCAACTGATCCCACAGCCCGGGCTCGGGCGCAAAGCTAAAACCAGGGCTGCGGGACCGGAGAGCCCGGAGCCTTCAGCCGTCCGGCAGAACTCGGTCCCAGCCCTTTCCCACTGCAGCAGGCCCCCGATTTACACAATCCCGGGATCAGCCCCTTCTCACCCTTCCCAGTGCGCTGCGGTCGGCACTGCGCCTGTGTTTAGCAGGAGGTTCGCGGCAGTGCCAACAGTGGGCGGAGGTCTGCACATCGCCGCCGGTGACCCGAGCTCCCCGCAGCGCCGCCAGTGTTTCATGGACAGTGGTTCATGAAAGGACCACTTTCATGTGGTGTGAAACCACATGAAAGATATGTGACAAAGTAGCTACTTCAGTTTTACATCTATCACAATAGTTATCTATACTAGGAAATAAAGTCTTTCCTTTGTTAAGTAATAACGGTGTACAATTTTAAATTGAATTAAACAATGGTTGGCACATACAGAAAAAGAATTTACTCACCGGCACTCTGAAGGATGAGGGGTGGCTTCATTGAAACCTATCGTATGCTGAAAGGGCTCGATAGAGTGGATGTGGAGAGGACGTTTACATAGAAACTGTTACATAGTCTGGTCGTGAGAGCCCGAATGCTTAGGTGCCTTTTCCCAGACGGCAGGAGGGAGAAGAGTTTGTATGAGGGGTGCTTGGGGTCCTTCATAATGCTGTTTCCTTTGCGGATACAGCCTGCAGTGTAAATGTCCATGGTGGCGGGAATAGTGTGAGAGGACCGCCAGTGGTCCATGCAGCGCCGCCAGTGGCCGGAGGCGGGAGGGACAACGGAGAGGTAAATCACACACGACGAAGTCTGCAGATGCTGGAAATCCAGAGCAACACAAACAAAATGCTGGCAGAACTCAGCAGGCCGTGCAGCATCTGTCGAAAAGAGTCAACAGTCGGCGTTTCCAGTTGAATCCTCTTTCAGGACTGAGAAGGATGGGTGGAAATATCTGAATAAAATCGGGGCGGGCGAGGAATGGGTATCTATGGTTTACATTGTCGAATTTACCAGGAGCCAAAGACTGCAGGGACGAGAGGCTTTCTGTTGACTAATACACTGTGTGTGGACCCCGCTGACAATTCTGGTGTTGTGACCCGAATCGAGACAAACACCACGCTGTCCACTCCCCCAACAACACAGCACAGCCGGACACATACAGAGGACTTAACATCTCATAACATTGCATTCAGTGACAAAACCTGTGATTAATGTTGTTGTCCCACTGAAATCATAAGAAACATCCATTAAGGTGTTTTTAAGCTCCCCCACGCGCCTGACGTCAAACATGGGTTTCCCACACCGGGATCTGCCCTCACGGGCCCGGTATCTTACGGCACCCACGCGCTGCTGAGCTCGAGCTTTATCGGTTTAACGGCTGAGCTACAAATACGTGACCCGCCCCTCCCCCACCGCTTCCAACATATGCCTCAGGAGCTGCGCTATTGCCATCGGTGCGTAAGAGTGTCAATCACTGTTTACACCCAATAGCAGAGGCGGACTAGCCGAGAGGGCGTTAACCCTGCTCCCGGTCTGAGCGGAAAAAAATCTCAGAAGAAAATGTCTGCTTTTTGTTTCATTTCCATTTCCCTCCGAGGGAAGTTAGGGGCGTTTGTGAAGCGTCTCCCACGGTCGGAGTCTGATGTATCGCTGAGAGGTACGAGGAGTCTGCTCGGCCTGTCGATTTGATGCCGGTTTCCCGGAGAGAAACTTTTTTGAAAGGATGAAGATGGTGTGAGAGGATACTTGTCCCAGTGGGGACAGGAGGGTTTCACCTGTGAAAATGTTTGAGGGATTCACCACATTGGGGGGCAAACATCGGCAGATGTTTACTCTGCAATGGTCCGGGCAAAGTGACAATTATTTGGGCTTTGTTGAGATTGTAACTGGAATATGGTGTAAAATCCCGCTCCCCACACAAACACGGGTTATACAGACCAAAGAACAAACTACCGGAAGAACTCAGTGGGTCGGGCAGCATCTGTGGAGGGTAATGGACCGTCAACATTTCGGGCCGAGACCCTCCCTCTAGACTGAGAGTGGACGGGAAATAGTCAGAGAAAAGAGGTGAGGGGTGGGGATGGGGCAAGAGCTGGGAAGTGAGAGGTGGATCCAGGTGAGAGGGGAAGTGGGAAGGTGGAAATAGTGACGGGTTGGAGGTGAGTGGTTGGGGCAGCACTGGGGCTGCAGAAGATGGGAACTAATTCCACAATGGATTAACAAAGAGGTTAGAGAGTATTTTTCATAGAGAGTGGAATGAAGATTCACCAGACTGATCCCTGGAGTGGTGGGGTCATCATATGAAGAAAGATCAAATGTGATAACCCTTTCATTTAGAGAATCGGGGACTGAGAGGTGAAAACATTGAAATGCACATCATCATTACCAGTTGAACCAGGGATCCTAGTCTCTGAAAAGGGTGTGGACTGTCCAGGACTGAGATCAGGGGAAATGTCTCCACTCCGAGGGTGGTGAGTGTCCGTAAATCTCCACCACAGAGGGCGGTGAAGACTCGGTGATCATCCTCAGATAAAACAGAGATTGGTAGATGTGTGGAGACTGAAGGGATCGAGGAAATGATGATCGGGCAGAACCATGTGGCTGAGATGGGAGAGCAGCTGCCATCTTGTGGATGGTTAGAGGGGCTGAATGGCCACAGATAGAAAAGAGCAGAGAGATCGAATGGACCTGCGAGATAATCTCGATATACAGAGGTAGTGAGTACCTGGAATGAGCTGTTCAGTGTTTGCGTCGTTGGTTATCTACCTCGGGTTCAGTGTCCTCACTGTGTTTGGAAATCTTCACTCACTGTCGTCTGTCTGTGAGCAGCTGGAAATTAAAGAAATACTCCAGATGCTGGAGACCTGAAATCAAATCAGAAAGTGTTTGAAGCCATTCCAACATAGGGTGTTGCAGCTAAAGCATTAACTTTGTTCCTCTCCAGAAATATTCTTTATCCGTTGAGTGTTTCTTGTATTTGCAGATTTTTAGAACATTTCATTGGAATAATTTAAGTCTCCTGGGAAATGGACTTGTGTAGGACGCACAACAGAATTCATTCCCTTACTGCACAGAAACAGGACTTTCGGCCCATCTAGTCTGCCATTTTCTGCCTGGACCCATCCACACGCACCCAGACTCCAGATGTCAATACCACACAAACTACTCTTCAATTGCTCCAATTGAACCTGCATCAGCATTCGCATCACCTTCTGAGTAAAGTCAAGGTCACAGCGAATAGGATTGTTGGAACAGATCAGTTCAGAACACTCCTGGGTACTGGCTTCCAGGGAGAATACGCTCACTCTACCACCACCCTCTGCCTTCGGTGGTCAAGTCAATTCGGTATCCACAAAACCAAGTTCCCCTGGATCAATGCTTCCTGCCACCCTGACCTGGCCTAATTTGGGGAACATTATGGAAATTCTTACTCAAATCCAGTTGGCACTTCTGCATGATTTCAGTTAATACTCCTGAGTACCTTCAGTGCAGTGAACCGTGAAAAGAACTGAATATATTAAAAAGTGAAAAAGACTGAAAAATCAAGTTCCATTGGTGTGTGTGTGTATTATCCTGTGAACATATGCATTTTTGCGAGGGAGAAATGAACAGAGGCATAGATGGCAGATAGAAAATCAGATAGACGGATAGAAACACAGATAGACAGAGATCCATCGCAGGAAAATTTATTGCTGTAACATGGGAGAATTAAAGAGATTGGTGTGGACAGAAACAACAGCATGGACGTCGTAGACCTCACTACACATCAATGCTGTGAAACTCCATGGACAAGGTGGAGCGAACTGCCTGCTTACATGAGCAGAATCTGTTGATTGCTGACTGTCATTGTATGCTAGGGAAGGACAAGAGGTACTCCATTGCTATTGCGGCGGCGGGAAGATTAGGTTCGTGCAGATGGGCTGTATCCATTTTAAAAGGGATGCTACAAACATATCACTACGTCCCATCCCCATCACTCCACAGGAATTGCTTGCTCCGTGATTCCCTTTTTCATCTGTCCCTCACCACTGATCTTCCTCCCTGCACTTTCCCTGCAAGTGGCCAAAGTACTACACCTGTTCATTCAACTCCTTCCTCACCACTAGTCAGGGCCCCGGTCATTTCTCCCAGTGAGGCATCACTTCAGCTGCTAATCTGCTGTGGTCGTCTGTTGTGTCTCCTGCTGCTGATGCAGGCTTCTCTACGTTGGTGAGATTCGTGATGAACTGGGGTTGATTTCACAGAGCACCACCGCTCCATCTGTGACAAGTGGAGCTTTCCAGCGTCCAGCCATTTTAATTCTGATTCCCATTCCCTTTCCGACATTTTTGATCCATTTATTCCTCTTCTGCCATGGTGAGGCTACACTCAAAATGGAGGAGCTATAATTTATTTTCCGTCTAGGTAGCCTCCAAACTGATGTCATGAACGTCCGTAAAAAAAAATCCATCCCCCTCCCTTTTTATCCTATTCAGCACTCTGGTCCCATGCCTGCCACCTGTCACCTCACATTGTCTCTTGACCTGCTTCCGTTTTCCCTCTGCTCCACTGTCCCCTCTTACCAGATTGCTTTCTCTCCAGCCCTTTACCTTTAATACACACCTGGCTTCATCTATCACTTTTTCCCCTCCCCATGACATTTTATTCCGGCGTCTTCCCTCTAACTTTCCAGAACTGAAGAAAGGTCTCAGCCCAATACATCGACTGTTGATTCATTTCATAAAAGCTGCCCGACCTGTTGAGTTCCTCCAGCATTTTGTGTGTTGTTTTGGATTTCCAGCATCTGCAGAAATCCACATGTTTAAGATATTGAAATGTATATACTTCTTGAAAATTTGAAATGGATGGAGACACACGGATGTGTGAATCCATAAGACCATAAGATATAGGAGGCCAGGTCAGAGGGATATAAGTAGGCCACTCGTCCCATCGAGTCTGCTCTGCCATTCAACAGAACTGGCAGATGCTCCAAAGAAAAGCATCTTGTAGGCATTCTAAGAATTCCTCCTCTTGTGACCAACACCATCCTAATTTTCCTAATCACCTGTGTGACAATCCCCCATGATAATTGTAACATTGCCCTTTTGGCACACATTTTCTAACTCCCATTGAAATTTGTGGACCACATACTACTGTTTGGATGTCTCTATACAATTCCCATTAGGGATTTTTTTTGACATTTGCTGTTCCTTAATTCTACCCCCAGATTCTACACCTTCCAATCCTATGCTACCTCTTTCTAATGATTTTATGTAATATTTTATCAACACAGCCACATAACACTGGTGGCGGAATGAGATCAGCGCCGGGCTCGAGAATGGAGGTTCCTGAGTATGATCCAGTAATAGACCGCTCTCGAGTGCACTCTCCATCTGTGCCAGGTTAATGTCGAGCTCGCAACTCGACCTCATAAAAAGAACTGCCACCTCCAGTTTAAATTCCCACGTGGAATATCGTGGAGGATCAAAAACCCAAACCCCACTACTAGCTTGCTCTTGGCTTGTTCTTTCAAGAAACATCTAAGTATCTGGGAAACAAGAGGACCTGCAGATACTAGAAATCTAGAGAACTACACATGGGGTGCTGGAGGAGCTCAGCATGTCAGGCAGCATCTGGATGGGAATCAACATTTCGGGCCAAGACCACTCACAGGAACTCTTGATACCCACATACCTGGAATATCAACAAACAAAGAAAATAGAAAGTAGTCTGAAATAGGGAAAACCTTTGACAAAATTTAGTTCAAGGCTTTAAAAACCCTGCCAAACAGAGCTCAATAGTTAACAAATACAACAAAGGCCATAAACACTTTCATCCATACTGACATTGACTTTTTTATTGAAAACATATTGCTCCCTTTTCAAACAGTAAAATTTACAAAGATAAATAAGAACTTTAGAAAAGACTATTTACATTCAAACCCATTTAGATTAACACTACCTTGGACAGAAGGAGGAAGAGAAATAACACACATGAAAAAAAGCACACAACAGTCAGATAAAACTTCTAAGTATATATTTTACCATAGAATGTTACAGCACAGAAACAGGCTGTGCCGAACCATTTTTCTGCTTAGTCCCACTGACCTGCACCTGGACCATATCCCTCCATACACCTCTCATCCACGTACCTGTCCAAGTTTTTCTTAAATGTTAAAAGTGAGCCCGCATTTACTTCATCTGGCAGCTCATTCCACATTCCCACCACTCTCTGTGTGAAGGAGCCCCCCTAATTTTCCCTTTAAACTTTTCCCCCTTCACCCTTAACCCATGTCCTCTGGATTTTTCTTCTCCCCTAGCCTCAGTGGAAAAAGCCTGCTTGCATTTCATCAAAAATGAACAGGATTCAGCACTCCATGTGTGTATATGCAATCATTATAAGAAATACAGACCAGAAAACTTAATGAGGCCAACACAGAAAAATGAATCATCACTATGGAAGAAAACATTAACCAGTGGAATGAGTATGATCCTCCATGGGAGACATCCCAACAATCTGAGCAGACTAGATGGTGACAAGGAGGCACTGACCACCTGACTGAGAGTTGGAAACCTTTTCCCAGAAATAGATGGGTTCCTTGCAGAAATACAGGACAAGGTGGTTAACAAAAAGAAAAAAAAAGATAAAACCATTCCCAACACACAGGGAACTCGAGCTTTGTTGGTACCCAACACACATGGTCCCTCCTCGACCAGTGGAGCACCTCACCACAAGTATTGTTTGTGTCATCAGTCAGACAAACAAAAGATTTTCTCTGTCAATGAACTTCCAAATGTTGCTACTCTGTTATTCGTTGCCACACCTCAATGTTGATTCCCTTCTGCTCATCACAAGTTCTTACCCCGAACATCATCCAGAGCCCCAAACTCTGCCTTGTGTGGACTTGCCTCTGGTTTCTGACCTTGCTCCATCTGCAGAGAATTCAAGGGAAACCTCTTCACACACAGAGTGGTGACTGTTTGGAACACCTCACCACAGGGAGAGCGAGAGATGAACAACAGTGGAGGATTTAAAAGTACTGTCATGGAACTGAATCACTGGCAGGGTCCAGCCGGCCTGAGTTGACTCTGTACTGTACACTAGGTGTGTTGTAAATTCACTAAGTACCAGTGACAGAGTTTAATATAGAACTGATTAATTTGTCTCAGATCCAGAATATTAAACTCCAGTCCAATTAATAGTGAATATGCTGCAGAAGAATCTCCTCCCATGCCCAGTGACCAGGGTGCAGAACTGGGTGTGGTGGGCAATAATTGCAGAGTTCAGCACCGATAGTCACTCTGGAAATTGCATTCAGCAACGGTGATGGACAAATATCCAGCATGCAGCTTATGGAAACTTTCTCCCCAGTGTGAGCTCATTGGTGACTCTGTAGGTTGGATGACTGAGTGAATGTCTTCCCACATTCTGAGCATTTAAACATCCTCTCCCCAATGTGAACTGACTGGTGTGCCAGTAGTTCAGATGACCGAGTGAATCACTTCCCACCGTCTGAGCATGTTAACGGCTTCTCCCCAGTGTGAACTCGTTGGTGACTCCATAGGATGGATGAGTGAGTGAATCTCTTCCCACAGACTAAGCAGGTGAACGGTCTCTCCCCAGTATGAACTGACTGGTGTGCCATTAGGGTGGATGACTGAGTGAATCCCTTCAAACATTCTGAGCAGGTGAATGGCCACTCCCCAGTGTGAACTGACTGGTGTGCCAGTAGTTCAGATGACCGAGTGACTCACTTCCCACCGCCTGAGCATGTTAACGGCTTCTCCCCAGTGTGAACTCGTTGGTGACTCCGTAGGGTGGATGAGTGAGTGAATGTCTTCCCACAGACTGAGCAGGTGAATGGTCTCTCACCGGTGTGAACTCGCTGGTGCACCCGTAGGTCAGATGACCGAGTGAATCCCTTCCCACAGTCTGAGCATTTAAACGGCCTCTCCCCAGTGTGAACTGACTGGTGTGTTAGTAGATCAGATGACCGAGTGAATCCCTTCCCACAGTCCGAGCAGGTGAAAGGCCGCTCCCCAGTGTGAACTCGCTGGTGTGCCATTAGGGTGGATGACTGAGTGAATCCCTTCCCACATTCTGAGCAGGTGAATGGCCACTCCCCAGTATGAACTGATTGGTGTGCCAAAAGGGTGGATGACCGAGTGAATCCCTTTCCACAGACTGAGCAGGTGAACCGCCTCTCCCTAGTGTGAACTGACTGGTGTGCCAGCAGTTTGGATGAGCGAGTGAATCCCTTCACGTCGTCTGAGCATGTGAACGGTTTCTCCCCAGTGTGAACTCGTTGGTGACTCTGTAGGGTGGATGAGTGAGTGAATTTCTTCCCACAGACTGAGCAGGTGAACGGTCTCTCCCCAGTGTGAACTCGCTGGTGCACCCGTAGGTCAGATGACTTAGTGAATCCCTTCCCATAGACTGAGCAAGTGAATGGTTTCTCCCCAGTGTGAACTCGCTGGTGTACCCATAGGTCGAATGACCGAGTGAATCCCTTCCCACAGTCTGAGCATTTATACGGCCTCTCCCCAGTGTGAACAAACTGGTGTGTCAATAGATAAGATGACCGAGTGAATCCCTTTCCACAGACTGAGCAGGTGAATGGCCACTCCCCAGTGTGAACTGACTGGTGTGCCAATAGGGTGGATGACCGAGTGAATCCCTTTCCACATACTGAGCAGGAGAACGGCCTCTCCCCAGTGTGAACTCGCTGGTGTACCAGTAGGTTGGATGACCGAGTGAATCGCTTCCCACAGTCTGAGCATTTAAACGACCTCTCCCCTGTATGAACTGACTGGTGTGCCAATAGGAAGGATGACTGAGTGAATCCTTTCCCACAGTCTGAGCAGGTGAATGGCCTCTCTCCAGTGTGAATTGACTGGTGTGCCAATAGGGAGGATGACTGTGTGAATCCTTTCCCACATTCGGAACATGTGAACAACTTCTCCCCAGTGTGAAAACGTTGGTGACTCCATAGGATGGATGAGTGAGTGAATCTCTTCCCACAGACTAAGCAGGTGAACGGTCTCTCCCCAGTATGAACTGACTGGTGTGCCATTAGGGTGGATGACTGAGTGAATCCCTTCAAACATTCTGAGCAGGTGAATGGCCACTCCCCAGTGTGAACTGACTGGTGTGCCAGTAGTTCAGATGACCGAGTGACTCACTTCCCACCGCCTGAGCATGTTAACGGCTTCTCCCCAGTGTGAACTCGTTGGTGACTCCGTAGGGTGGATGAGTGAGTGAATGTCTTCCCACAGACTGAGCAGGTGAATGGTCTCTCACCGGTGTGAACTCGCTGGTGCACCCGTAGGTCAGATGACCGAGTGAATCCCTTCCCACAGTCTGAGCATTTAAACGGCCTCTCCCCAGTGTGAACTGACTGGTGTGTTAGTAGATCAGATGACCGAGTGAATCCCTTCCCACAGTCCGAGCAGGTGAAAGGCCGCTCCCCAGTGTGAACTCGCTGGTGTGCCATTAGGGTGGATGACTGAGTGAATCCCTTCCCACATTCTGAGCAGGTGAATGGCCACTCCCCAGTATGAACTGATTGGTGTGCCAAAAGGGTGGATGACCGAGTGAATCCCTTTCCACAGACTGAGCAGGTGAACCGCCTCTCCCTAGTGTGAACTGACTGGTGTGCCAGCAGTTTGGATGAGCGAGTGAATCCCTTCACGTCGTCTGAGCATGTGAACGGTTTCTCCCCAGTGTGAACTCGTTGGTGACTCTGTAGGGTGGATGAGTGAGTGAATTTCTTCCCACAGACTGAGCAGGTGAACGGTCTCTCCCCAGTGTGAACTCGCTGGTGCACCCGTAGGTCAGATGACTTAGTGAATCCCTTCCCATAGACTGAGCAAGTGAATGGTTTCTCCCCAGTGTGAACTCGCTGGTGTACCCATAGGTCGAATGACCGAGTGAATCCCTTCCCACAGTCTGAGCATTTATACGGCCTCTCCCCAGTGTGAACAAACTGGTGTGTCAATAGATAAGATGACCGAGTGAATCCCTTTCCACAGACTGAGCAGGTGAATGGCCACTCCCCAGTGTGAACTGACTGGTGTGCCAATAGGGTGGATGACCGAGTGAATCCCTTTCCACATACTGAGCAGGAGAACGGCCTCTCCCCAGTGTGAACTCGCTGGTGTACCAGTAGGTTGGATGACCGAGTGAATCGCTTCCCACAGTCTGAGCATTTAAACGACCTCTCCCCTGTATGAACTGACTGGTGTGCCAATAGGAAGGATGACTGAGTGAATCCTTTCCCACAGTCTGAGCAGGTGAATGGCCTCTCTCCAGTGTGAATTGACTGGTGTGCCAATAGGGAGGATGACTGTGTGAATCCTTTCCCACATTCGGAACATGTGAACAACTTCTCCCCAGTGTGAAAACGTTGGTGACTCTGTAGGTGGGATGACTGAGCAAATGTCTTCCCACAGTCTGAGCAGGTGAACAGCTTCTCCCCAGTGTGAAAACGTTGGTGACTCTGTAGGTGGGATGACTGAGTGAATGTCTTCCCACAGAATGAACAGGTGAATGGCCTCTCCCCGGTGTGAACTGACTGGTGTCTCTGTAGGTTGGATGACCGAGTGAATCCCTTCCCACAGTCCGAGCAGGTGAATGGCCGCTCCCCAGTGTGAACTCGCTGGTGAGCCATTTGCTCAGATGACCGAGTAAATCCTTCCCCACAAATTCAGCAGATGACCAGCCTCCGCCAATGTGTAGTGACTGGTGTGTCCACAGGTGGGAAGATTGACTGAATCCCTTCTCACACACAGAACAGATGAATGGCCTTGCCCAGTGCGAACTTGCTGATGTATCTTTAGTTGAGATAACTGAGTGAATCCCTCCCCAGAGTCTGAGCAGGAAGGATGGTCGATTGATATCTAGACTGAGATAGCCACACTGGTGTGTTGTGTTTGAATTCCCATAGACAAATCCCTTGTCATTTTTAACCTGAAAAAAGATTTACAAAATTTATCAATGGGTGAAGGACAACATTTCAGATGAGTTCACTTCAGTTGCCAAAGTGTGATCTGGCATCACACTGTTACAATGAAGTTCAACCCAAGTTGGAGAGAGAAATTATCTTTTAACTGGGCACAGTGCTAGTATCTGGAATGACCATAATGGGGCATTTCTGCCATTTCCAATCTGTGACCTGGCTCAATTTGACTCTCTCCATTGGTATTATTCCCTGTTCCCACGAGTTGCATGGGTGCCTGGCCCCACAGTAACGGAAACACTCTCATGCAAATAGCCTTTGTTAATGTGCAGCTGGGATTTTCATTTATGTACTGTTAATTTAAAGTGCCACAGTTTTAACACCATGTAAATATCTCCTACTCAGATGTATGGTTGGACTGCACAGTTGTTAAAAGGAATTAGAGTGAATATTAGTATTATTTAAGGTTCTTGTCACAGCCATAGAAAAGTACAACACAGAAACAGACCATTTGTCTCATCTAGTTGGTGTTGAGCTATTTAAACTTTCTACTCCTGTACCCCTACCATCCAGGTACCTATACAAATCTCTTAAATGTTGAAATTCAGTTCACATGCACCACTTGTGCTGGCTGCTCATTCCACACCCCGATGACTGTCTGTTTGAAGAAGTTTCCCATCATGTTCCCCTTAACATTTCATCTTTCACCCTTAACCCATGGCCTCTGGTTTTAGTCCCACCCAATCTCAATGGAGAAAGCCAGCTTGCGTTTACCCCATCTATGCCCCTCTATCACAATCTCCTACATTCCATGGATTAAAGGATTCAATCTTTCCTTATTACCCAAGTCCTCCAGACCTGGCAACACCTTTCAACCTCTTTTACATCTTTCCTGTAGGTAGGTGACCAAAACTGCACACAATACTCCAAATTAGGCCTCACCAATGTCTTGTACAACGTCAACATAACATCCATTTCCTGTACTCAGTACTTTGGTTTATCAAGGCTAATATGCCAAAATCTTTCTTTCCATCCCTATCTAACTGTGACACCATTTTCAGTGAAATATAGACCCGTTTTCCCAGCTCCCTTTCTTCAACAACACTCCTCATTGCCCAACCAGTCACTGTGACAGACCTATCTTGGTAGGTCCTATCAAAATACAACACCTCACACACGTCTGCATTAAATTCCATTTTCCGTGTCACAGCCCCTTTTTCCAGCTGGTCCAGATTGCACTGCAAGCCGTGGTAGTCTTCCTTGCTGTCCACTACACCACCAATCTTGGTGTCAATCCACAAATTTGCTGATCTAATTAACTTTGCTAATGATCTAATGCTGATCTTTGCTAATCTATCATCCAGATTACTGATATAGATGACAAACAACAACAGATCCAGCACTGATCCCTATGGCACACCACTCGTCACAGGCCTCCAGTCAGAGAGGCAATCACCTGTTACCACACTCTGGCTTCTCCCGAAGCCAGTGTCTCATCCAATTTACTATCTCATCTTGAAAGCTGAGTGACTGAACCTTCTTGACCAACCTCCCATATAAGACTTTGTCAAGTGCCTTGCTAAAGTCCATGTAGACCGCATTAGCTGCTTTGTCTTCATTCACTTTCCTGAAAACACCCTCAAGAGAATCTATAAGATTGGCTAGACATGACCTACCATGCAAAAAGCCATGCTGTCTATCCTTAATCAGTCCACATTATCCAAATATTTATATATCCGGTTTCTGCACACATGTTCCAATAACTTCCCCATTACTGATGTCAAGTTCACCAGCGTATAATTTCCTAGTTTATTTTAGAGCCTTTATTTAACAGTGGAACAACATTGGCTGTCCTCCAATCCTCCAGTGCTTCACCTGTCACTAAATATCTGTAATTGGGCCCCGACAATTTCTGCACTTGTCTTCCACAGGGTCCTAGGGAATGACTTGTCAGGCCCTGGGGATGTATCCACGCTAATTTGCCTTAAGACAGCAAACCCCTCCACCTCTGTAATCTGTACAGGGTCCATGAAGTTGATGCTGCTTTGCCTCACTTCTATAGACTCTGTGTCCATCTCCTATGTAAACACAGATGCAAAAAAAAAATCTCCCCAATCTATATTGTCCCTTCATTCTGATCTTCCAGAGGATTAATTTTTTTCCCTTGCAATCTTTTTGCTCATAAGATATCTGCAGAATCCCTGAGGATTCTCCTTCACCTTGTCTGCTGGGGCAACCTCAAGCCTTCTTTTATTTTTTTCGTAAGTGTTAACTTGAATTTTCTGTACTTCATAAGTACCCCATTTGTTCCTATTTGCCGGTACCTGGTATGCATCTCCTTGTTATTGCTCTGGGAGACGAAAGCCAGAGCACGGTGATAGAGGGTGATAGAGCTGCACGTGGGAGGTGGGGGGGGGGTTAAACTAAAGTTGCAGAGGGAATAGGAGCATGAATAACAGAACAGATAGTGGAGGGGTTTTGGAGACAGATGTTGTTCAGACCTCAGACAGTCAGGAATGAAATTCACTGCATGGTGCAGTGAATATGCTGAGCTCTGTATATTTCAATACAGTGTGGATGTGTTCAGGGCATGGAACAACACCTGGAATTATGACACTAGGATCTCGCAACTGTGGACTTGTACAGGCTGCTTTATAGCAAAGGTGTGCTTGGTAAATGGGAGGCATTCAAAACGAAATTTTGAAAGTACAAAGCGGGTATATGCTTGTCAGAATAAAAGGTAAAGATAGAAACTGTAGGGAACCTTGGTTTTCAAGAGATATCGAGACCCTGGTGAAGCACAAAATGGAGTTGCATAACAGGGATATGCAGGCAGATTCTTATGGAGTATAAGAAAGGCAAGAGAACAAATAAGAAATAATTCAGGATGGCTAAAAGAAGGCATGAAATTGCCCTCACAGAAAAGATGAAGGATTTTAGGGATTCTAGAATTCTAAGAATTCTCAGGGATTCTAGAGACAGATTAAGAGCAAAAGGATTGCAAGGCACAAAGTTGGTCCTCTGGAAGACTGGAATGGCAATCCACGTGTGGAACCAAAGCAGATGGGGGGGGAGATCTTAAATATTTTTTCATCTCTATTTACTCAGGAGATGGACACAGCGTCTATGGGAATGTGGAAAAGTGACATTAAAATCATGGACCCTGTACAGATTAAAGAAGAGTAGTCATTTCATTGTTCAACATAGAACATAAAAATCTACAGCATATTTGAGGCCATTCAGCCCACAATGTTGTGCCAACCATGCAACTTACTCTAGAAACTGCCTAGAATTTCCCTAGCAAATAACCCTCTATTTTTCTAAGCTCCATGTACCTATCTAAGAAACTATTAAAAGACCCTATTGTATGTGCCAAGACCACTGCTGCTGGCAGTGCATTCCACACACATACCACTCTCTGTGTAATAAAACTTACCTGACATCCCCTCGGTATCTATTTCCAAGCACCTTAAACTATGCCCCCTCATGTTAGCCATTTCAACCCTGGGGAAAAACCTCTGGCTATCCACACGCTCAATGCCCCTCATCATCTTATACACCTAAAAAAGTCTCCAAACAGAAACAAGGAAATTATACATTGCTTTGAGGATTTGTTAGAGATGTAGAATATTATGAGGGTATAGATAGGGTAAATGCAAGCAGCTTATTCCACTGTGGTTGGAATAACAACCAGAGGTCATGGGTAAGCAGGGAACATGAAAATTTAATGGGAACACATGGAAAAGCTCTTTACTGAAATGGTTGTGAGAGTGTGGAATGAGATGTCATCACAAGTAGTGAATATGAGCTTGATTTCACAAATAGGAGAAGTCTGATAGGTACCTGTATGGTAGACGTATGAATGCTGATGGTCTCAGAGCAGGTAGTTGCATTAGACAGCTTAAACGGTTTTTCAGCATTGACTATATGGGCCAAATAGCCTGTTTCTATACTGAACTCCTCCATGTTTCTATGACAAAGAAGCTGAGCAAACTTGTTTGGAAGGGAAAGGTAAGAGCAACTCGGCAGCTGAGTGATCGATACATCCCAACGAAGTGGAAGCATTGGAAAGGC
Organism: Hemitrygon akajei; assembly: GCF_048418815.1. Classification (NCBI taxonomy): domain Eukaryota; kingdom Metazoa; phylum Chordata; class Chondrichthyes; order Myliobatiformes; family Dasyatidae; genus Hemitrygon; species Hemitrygon akajei. The sequence goes on along the minus strand of NC_133136.1, from coordinate 90,653,372 downwards.
AGGAGGACACAACTGTGGTTGAAATGAGAAGCCAAAGCCAACATAAAAGCCAAAGAGAGGGCAAACAAAAGAGCAAAAACTATTGGGAAGCTTTTAGAAACCAACAGAAGATGACTAAAAAAGAAAGTCAGATGAGCTTAGGGCATGGAATCATGATATTGTAGTCATTAATGGGTCTTGGTAGCACCCAACAGTCTGCAGCATTTAGAGGAACAAAATACCTGGGGCCACAATATCTCTTGAAAAGCAAGGTTCCCTGCATCAGTTTTCAACATTTATTTTGGCGGGCACATACAAACTCTGCATCCTCAAAATTTCACTTCTGAAGGCCTCCCACTTACAAGTACTCCTTTGCCAGAAAACAGCCTGTCCCAAACCACACTTGTCAGATCCTTTCTGATATCATCAATATTAACCTGTCCACAATTTAGAATCTCAACCCATGGACCAGGCCTCTCTTTTTCCATATTTACTTTGAATCTCATGGCATTACAATCACTAATTTGTCACCAGCCCTGGATCATTTCCTAACAGCTTATTGCACACTTCTACATCAAGAATTCTACGTACTGATTAAGGGCACATTTGACAAACTCCACCCCATCTAGTCATTAACAGTTTGGGAGTCCAAAATCCAGTGTATTATGCCTAAACAATGGATACTGCAATGGGATGACTGAGGATTTGGTTTATGTATACTGGGAACACAAGCTATATGGTGGGGTGGTTGAGGAACAGTCAAAGACTTCCAAAGAGATTTTTCATGGTGCTCAACAAAAGTATACTCCAGTTAAAAGCAAGAACAGTAAGAGTAGGGAGAGCCAGCCTTGGATAACTGAGGAATTTTAAAAAGGCATCAAACTGAAAGCTTATGCATACGAAGTCGCCAAGAGTAGTGGGAAATTGGAAGATAGGGAAGACTTTAAAAAGCAACAAAGAACCAAAGAGTGAGCAATAAAGAAAGGAAAGCCAGATTATGAAAATAAACAGCACAAACTCTGAAAATGGATAGTAAAAGTTTTTATAATTATATTAAGCAGAAAAGTGAATGTAGGTCCCCTGGAGAATGAGAAGAGGAAATTAATTTTGTGCAATGAAGAATTGGCCGAGGCTTTGAATGACTATTTTGTTTTGACACGTCTAACATGCCAAAGAGAGACATAATGGAGGTGATGGAAGCTGAGGACCTCGATACGATAGCTATTGCTAAAGAGGTAGTGCTGAGCAAACTTGTGGGGCTGAAGAAAGATAAGTCCACAGTCCAGATAGGGTACTGAAAGAAATGGCAGAAGTTATAGTTGATTCCAGAGATAAGGGGGTGAGCCTACGAGGAGAGACTGAGTCGCCTGGGACAGTACATGCTGGAATTCAGAAGAATGAGATGAGATCTCACAGAAACACATAAAATGATGCAAGGGATAGATAAGATAGAGACAAGAAAGTTGTTTCAACTGATAGGTGAGACTAGAATGAGGCGACATAGCCTCAATATTCAGGAGAGTAGATATAGGACGGATATTTCTTCGGCAGTTTGAACGGGGAACGACTGTGCAAGCACGTGAAGGTCGGCCTGTGAGATCAGCTGGAGAGTTTAAAAAGTGAGCAGATTGAAAGGAAGAAGGTCATTTCTTCAGCAGTTTGAACAGGGCACAACTGCACAAGCTCGTGAAGGTCGGCCTGTGAGATCAGTGGGAGAGTTTAAAAAGCCAGTAGATTAATAGAGCAGGTGACGGAGTAGTGGGAGACAGAGTAGGAAGGCTTTGGCTTGAGTGGCTGAGGACGAGCTTGCTCCCAATGAGGTAAGGATGTGTAAGCTTTAATTAATCTAATTAACTTAGAAGAAGGTAATGGAGGCAGTTTTAAGGCAGTCAAGTGCTCCGTTTGCAGTATGTGGGAAGTCAGGGCAAACATAATTGTCCCTGATGACTACACCTGTAAAAGGTGCATCCAGCTGCAGCTCCTGACAAAACGAGTTAGGGAACTGGAGCCGGAGCTGGATGAACTTCGGATCATTCGCGAGGCAGAAGCAGAAATAGACAGGGGTCACAGGGAGATAAGTCACCCCTAAGAGTCAGAGGACAGGTAGCTGGTTGACTGTCAGGAAATGGAAGGGGAATAGACAGGAAGAGCAGAGCACCCCGAGGGCGTGCCCATCAATAATAAGTGAGCTAGGGCTTTACTCTTTGGCGAGAAGGAGGATGAGAGGAGACATGATAGAGGTGTACAAGATATTAAGAGGAATAGACAGAGTGGACAGCCAGTGCCTCTTCCCCCAGTGGACCACTGCTCAATACAAGAGGACATGGCTTTAAGGTAAGGGGTGGGAAGTTCAAGGGGGATATTAGAGGAAGGTTTTTCACTCAGAGAGTGGTTGGGGCATGGAATGCACTGCCTGAGTCCGTGGTGGAGGCAGATTAGTGAAATTTAAGAGACTAATAGACAGGTATATGGAGGAATTTATGGTGAAGGGTTATATGGGAGGCAGGGTTTAAAGGTTGGCACAATATTGTGGGCTGAAGGGCCTGTACTGTGCTGTACTATTCTGTGTTCTATGCTTACTGACTAAATTGCTAAATGGCAGATAACATCGCATCTGTTATCCTCCTTGGCCTGACATGCTTAAAAAAACAAAGACCATTAGGTCAAAATGTTGTTTCTGGATTTCATTTCAGCATTCAACATTTATGGACAAAAAAAATCAATGTCAGTCACCATATGTCCAGACACTCCTGTGCCTAATGTCACTTTATGGACATACAATCAATGTTTTTTAAGATATCATACTGTACGTATTGTTTTTCAAAAAAATTATTGGGGTCTCTGTTGTTTTTTTTTCCTGTCCTGCTTCGGACCTAGAGTAACAATTATTTTGTTCTCCTATACACTTCTGTACTGGAATGACATTAAACAATCTTGAATCGTGAACCCTGGGAAAATACCATGACCAACCACATTCTCCCTCTTGATTTTATAAACTCCTGCAATGTCACCTCCATTCTCCTCTGGAATGAAGATCCAACTTGGCCAACCTCTCCTGAGAATTCAGCCCTCTAGCCCAGGCAGCATCTTCAGCAATCTGTTCTGCACCCTCATGAGCTTGATAAGATCTTTCCAACAGTAGTGTGAACACAACTGTACATAATACTCTGTGTAGCCTCACCAACTATTTATCTGACTACAATGTATTGTCCATAATCCAAAATGCAATGCCCTAACTGATGAAGGCCGGAATGATTAAAGGCTTCATTTCCAGCCTCTATACTTGCACGTTCACTTTCAGTGAACTGTTCACTTGTACTCCCAGGTCGCTCTGTTCCACAACTCTCAGTGCCCTCCCATTTAACTACACCAGTCCCACCCTGGTCTGACTGTCCAAAATGCACCATCTCTCACTTGTCCACGTGGAAAACCATTTGCCATTCCTCAGCCCATCTGCATAACAGTCCCAAGGTCCCTTTGAAATTCACTGTCACCTGTTGCAACATGAAGTAGACTCCCGGATATCATGTCCAATTTGCTAACTGTGCCATGTACGTTCATATACAAATCAATGGCATGAATAATGAATTACAAAAGTTTCAATAATGACACACACAATTCCAGTTGTCACAGGCCTCCACTTGCTAGATCCATCTTCAACCATCACCCTCTGCTTCCTGTAATTGAGCCCAGTCTGAATTCACCTCTCCAGTTTCCCATGAATCCCACGTGACCTAATCTTCCCGATCAGCTGCCATGTAGAATCTTGTTACAGATTTTAGCAAAGTCCATATGGACAACATCACTGCCCAACTTCATCTATCCCCATAGTTACCTCTTCAAATACCTCCAGAATAGTATAGAGGTATGATGTCCCACTGGGTGGTGTAGTCGGTGATTTCCTCATAACCAACATCTAACTACCCAAGACTTCAGCTTCACTGCAGACTGAGGAAATTCCGTTCCCAGCTGTAGAATTACCAATCTGTATACTGCCAGTTCCATATCCTCAGAGTCACCAGACCAATATTACAATATAACCCACATAAAGCCTCTGAGACGCTTTTTTTTGGTGTTAATAAAATTAGCTACTTGGACTGAAAGCCATATACTGCCAGTTCTATATTCTCAGAGACTCCATCCCAATATTATAAGCCACACACAGATTTCCTTAGGATGCTTAGGCACCGGTGATTTGTCGTTGTGTTCCTGCCATTTCCTATTCACAAACTAAGGCGGAACTGGAACCTAATGACCCTCTCCTGGACCTGGTGCTCAGGCTGATTCAACGGTGTGTAGATTGTGAGAGGATGCAGATACGCTTCAGCTTGTCTCCAGCAGCTAAACTGAGCATATTTGATCACTATATCATTGCTGTGTGGGATCGCGCCCTGCACAATTGGCTGCCATGTTACCCATAGTGTAGCAGGAACAAAATGCTTTTCATGTAAAATTATAAAATAGAAAATGTTGGGAACTCAGTACATCAGGCTACATCTGTGAAAGGAGAAAGGGTGGAAGTCTCAGAAATAGGACTGTCCAAGATACTATCTGATCAGCTGACTGATTCCAGTATTTTCTCCTTACTTTAAATTTCCTGCAAAAGTAGTTATTTTTCTTCTGCTTCAATGCACAGATATTACCTGATTGTAAAATATTTGGGGCACCCCAAATTGTTCAAAAGATTTGTGTATATGCCACCCCACGCATTTGTCAGTTTTCAGTTCCTTCTGACCCAGGTGTAACACATTCCATATAGTCAATGCTCACAGCATCCTTTCCTGCCACTATCATTCTGTTACATTTGCTTCTGTGGCTACTGTCTCAACGTTGAGAGGCAGTGACCACAAAGCAATACAAATGTGCAACTCTTCTTGCAGCTCTGGCTGGCTGTTACCCTGGAAATGGAAGTGATTCACCAAAAATAATCGGAAAAGGAAATAATGAAACTCACAGCATATTGTATTGAGTTTGTTATGATAGATTAACACTGCAATATTTTATAACAGCGAAACAAAAATTGAAATGGCTGTGTTTACCCTGCCACATGCTGTACCAATATAACCTCAATTAATAAAACAAAACACAATTCCTGGAAAATAGTGAGGTAAAACGTGAAAGACTATACTTCACAATGAAGACAAAGGCTAGAAGAAAGATTGCTGATAGATATCATTGAGGTGGTGGGATACAGTCTGGACAAAACAGAACAAGATGGGCAGGGAATGAGCAGATAGAATCAGGTGGCAGAAGGGATCAAGAACAATCACTGATAGTCCTCCTGCAAAACACAGGTACTGAATTAATAGTACATATCACTGTATAAATGATTCTAAAATGACACTAGGACAAATAAGAACTTTAGTTTCTGTTCTTGCCTCTCACCAAATTTCATCAACACACCATAAAAAGTATCCCATCTGGATACTTCACACCTTTGTACAGCTACTCTCCTTTTGACTTCCAGAAATAGCAGGGAACTGTGGACACTGCTGAGCACCTCATGGAAACAAGCCTCCCCTCCATGGACTTGCTCTATATGTCCTGCTGCCTCAGTAAATCAGGCAACATAATTATCATTAATCAAATCTCACTGAGTTGTCTTGTTGAATTTATTACCATGTGCACAAGTACGGGAAGGTACAGGTACAGAGAAACACTTACTTGTGGCAGCAGCACAGGCAAGTACACACGGAACACAAATTATACGATTCTCTGTCAGTAACAATATAGAAATATGTTTTACGTCATCCTGTTAATAGGACCAGAACAACAGGGGCTGAGCGGCGGCTCATCTCAGGCGGTTCAGTGTGAAAGTCTCACAACCTGGACCAACCCCGGCAGATTCTGTGAAGGAAGAGAGACGAGGCCGCCAGTTCGGGAAAGTTCATCCCCTCCCTCTTCAGGTTTCACCGATCACCTTGTGTTTCTCTCTCCCCTCCCCACCCCCACTTTTTATTCTCCAGTCCTGCTGAAGGGTTTCGGCCGGTAACGTCGACTGTACTCTTTTCCTAGATGCTGCCCGGCCTGCTGAGTTCCTCCAGCATTTTGTGCGTGTTGCTCGGATTTCCAGCATCTGCAGACTTTCTCTTGTTTCAGTCCGGGAAAGTTACCTCACTACCCAACGTCAGATCTTTCCGCTCGGGACCGGCTTCAATACTCACCGAAGGAAATTGTTGGTGTTTGCTCGCAGAGAATAATCCGTCTCGGCCCCCAGCGAGGACCCCTGCTGATCCCGATCCCACCGTCTACCCGCTTCCACAAGGAACGAAAAACAGCACGGCCCGTCCAGGACTGAGCATGCGCGATGTGAACGACGCATCATCAGGGCAGTGGGCGGGGCGTCCGAAACAAACCTGCAGATGCTGCGGATCCGCGGTAAAACTGGATCACGTGACGGTGGAGGATCTGGTGGTGATTTGGTGACTTCCTCGCCCTTCATACGCTGCCCGACCCACCGCCGCATTTCCCACATCGTTTCATTACTTCCCTATACTTTTCCTTATTTACACCAGATACGGTGTAAACTAAATTTCCCCTCCATATCTTCCCCAATCCTTTTCCCCGGGAAGCGGCGTCAAACCGATGGGCCGAGTGGTCTCCTCCTCCCTCTCAGCGATACATCAGACTCCGGCTGCAGGAGACGCTTCATAAACGCCCCCAAATTCCCTAGGAGGGAAATAATAAATCAGAAAGCGGACAATTTCATTGACGTTCGGGCGGCAGCAGGAGACGGAATCAGTGGCGGTAACGCCCTCTCGGCTGGTCCGCCTCCACTATCGGGTGTAAGTAATGATTGACTAATGGGAATAGCGCAGCTCGGCAATCAATTCAATTCCTCCGTTGCCTGTGGGGGGGGGGGGGGGCCTTGGCACGTGCTTAGTAATTCAGCCGTTAAACCGAAAAAGCTCGAGCAGAGCAGTGCGTGTGTGACGTAAAGCACCGTGCTCGTGACAGCAGATACAGATACAGGGAGACCATGGGTGACGGTCAAGCGCATGGGGGCTGCTGTGTGACGTCACGTGAGGGGGAGCGCTTCTATTTAAAAACTCCTTTCGTCTGGTACGATTTGGAACCACAAAATTAAATTAGGGTTTCATGACTGAATCCAATGTTGTGTGATGTAAAGTCCCTTCTATGTGTCCGGCTGTTGGTGGTGTCCAGCGTTGTGTTTGTCTCCAGTTGAGTCACAAAACCACAAATGGTTTTAAATGGTTTTAAACCACAAATGGTTTCACAAATGGTCTGGGCAATCAGACAAAATGCTGGAGGAACTCAGCAGTCCGGGCAGCATGCTGCCTGGCCTGCTGAGTTCCTTCAGCATTTTGTGTGTGCTCCTTGGGTTTTCAGCATCTGCAAATTTTCTCTTGTTTGTAAAATGTTTCATGGGAGGACTTTCGGGACTGACCTGGTTTGGGATGGCTTCAGTCAGTGCAGTATCTTGGTGTTTAGTACTTTAATAAAGAACTGTTTCTTTTTAATAAATGCGAATCAGAATTACCAGCGGGGTCCACACAGTGTATTAATCAACAGAAGTCCTCTATTCCCTGCAGTCTTTGTCTCCTGTTAAACTCAACATCCTGACAATCCGGACCATAGATACCCCTTCTTCTCAAAGTCAGGGAATCATTCAGACAGCTGATCGCTGACAGTAATTATATTTGTTGGTCATTAAATTTTACTCGAAGATGGAATTGATGTGGAGTTTGGGGTGTCCCAGTGAAAGAGCCGGATGGCCGAGCTCTCTGCATTTTGGGGACATCGAGCCATTGGTGATGCCATTGGACCCTTGGAGATGCGCAGGCGCGCTGCCGACACTAAGTATTGCCCCGTGTTGTACCGTACGGTCGGTGGTCAGGAAGGAGCTGTTACCGGGTTTGTGTAAATCGGGGCCCATTGCGGTGGGAGAGGGCCGGGACTGAGCTCCGCTGGATGTCTGGAGGTTATGGGATCTCCGGTTCTGCAGCCTTGGTTTTAGATTTGCGATGGAGCCCGGGCTGTGGTATCAGTTAGTTGTGGATCCCCAATGGGTTTGTGGTGAAGGGGATCTGTCCGCAGCATCCACACAAACATGGCCTTTCTGCGTGGGCTCGCACCTCAATCTCACTCGTTTGGCAGGGCCAAGGATTGGAAGACAATCCCTAGACATGCACAGCCGACGGAGCCAGAGTGTTTCAATCGTCCGGGATTGATTTGGTTGGATGCTGTGTGATTGCCCTGAGCATTGACCCAGTGGGTTGTGTGTTTAAGTCTGTGTAAAACTATTGTCCGGTAAAGTGCATACGGTACGTAGGTGTGGATGATGCCGACGTTGAGCTGGTCGAATCGCAAATCGATTCACCCGTAGCTGGGGGTGGAGACTTCAAAGGTAGTTGCTCTGGTTTCTGTGGAGTGAGGGAAAGGAGTGATCTGATTTGGAAGGTTAATGAGTCCTCCAGCGAGTGGTGAGAATTCTGAATTGGAATCGCCAGATACCCATATGGAAAGTTCCTGTTATAGTAGGCTCGGAATATTCTCAGAGAATACGCCCACCTCGGAATGATCCGGAGGTTATAAGAGCGCTTAAAGTTAAGGAACACTTAGGGAACAGTGATCACAATATGACCGAGTTCACAATGAAACTTGAGAGGGAAAAAATATAATCCAATGTGTCGGTATTTCAGTGGAATAAAGGAAATTACAGGGAACTGGCCGAATTTGACTAGAAAGGGACATTTGTGAAAAGGACAGCAGAGTAGCAATGGGTGGTTTCTGGGAAAAATGAAGGAAGTGGAAGACAGATATATTTCAAATAAGAATAAATTTTCAAAGGGTAGAAGGACACTATCATGGCTGACCATTGAAGTCAGAGCCAAAGTAAAAGCAAAAGAGAGGGCATACAAGGAAGCCAGAGCTAGTGAGAAGATAGAGGACTGTGAAGCTTTTAAAATCTTCCAGAAGGAAACTAAGAAGGTCATTAGCAAGTAAAAGATGAATTATGAAAGGAAGCTGGTGAATAATATCAAAGAAGAGACTAAAATCATTTTAAGTATATAAAGGGTAAAAGAGAGTCGAGGGTAGATATAGGACCAATATAAAATGACGCTGGAGATGCTGTAATAAGAGAGAGGAACTGAATGCGTATTTTGCACCAGTCTTCACTGTGGAAGACGTCTGCAGTATACTGGACATTCACGAGTGTCAGGAAATTGAAGATTGTGAAGTGAAAATTATGACTAAAATGTGCTGGACCTGATGGAATGAACCCTCGGGTTCTGAAAGAAGTAGCTGGAGAGATTATGGAGACGTTAACAATTAACTTTCAAAAATTGATATATTCTGACATTTTACCGGAAGACTGGAAAATTGCAAATGTTACTCTGCTATTTAAGAAGGGTGGGAGGCAGCAGAAAGAAAACGATAGACATGTCAGTGGTTGGGAAGTTGTTGGAATCGATTGTTAGGAATGAAATTACAGACTACTTGGAGGAATATGACAAAATAGGCCAAAGCCAGCATGGTTTCCTAAAAGGAAGATCTTTCCTGACAAACCTACTGCAATTTTCTGAGGAAACTACAAGCAAAGTAGACAACGGTGATGCAGTAGACGTGATGTACTTGGATTTTCAGAATGCCTTTGACAAGTTGCCGCACATGGGTCTGCTTAACAAGATAAGAGCCCACGGAATTACAGGGAAGTAACTGGCATGGGTGGTCGGCAGAAAACAGAGAGTGGGAATAAAGGTGTCCTATTCTGACTTGCTGCTGTTTACCACCAGAGTTCCACAGGGGTCGGTGTTGGAATCACTGCTTTTTACGATGTATGTCAATGATTTCACTATGGTATTAATGGATTTGTGGCTAAATTTGCCAATGATGCAAAGATATGTGGAGGAACGGGTAGTGTTGAGAAAACAGACAGCCTGCAGAGAGACTTAGATACTGTAGGGGTATGGGCAAATAAGTGGCAAAGAATGATCAGATGCTGGATGATTGGCAGTGCTCTAATGACATTAAAAGACAGCTACTGGTAGAGAGTCTGAGAGGACAGGCTGCTGATGTAGTAAGGTCCTTAAGACACAACATCCTCCGGTTACATGCAAGCGGTAAAAACTGCTTTTGGCGCAACTGGAAGCCCAGTGGAGCTTATGATTGGTATTCAAAACTTATTTCAGGAGAAAGTGGAGAAACTTTTTGCCTACATTTTTCGGCTATAGTGACAGCTGAGTTGCTTGCGGCATAGGCATCCATTCGAACGGCTGAGGTGAATAAGTTAAGAATGGAACAATTGGCGAAAGACACACAGTCACAAGACTTGATCGGTTGGGGCCTCCACAAATCTCGTCTGATGAGCTGATCAGGGAAGTAGGAGAGGTGGGGAATGCGATAGAGGCGCCGAAGGCCTCCATCAGCAGGGTACAGGGGTGATGAAGTAATGCATGAAATCCCATCACTCCTATGGAATCTATTGTGGTGGACTGAGGAGTGTGCAGAGGGAATTTAGGAGGGGAATAAGGCCTCCAGGAAAGTTAAGAGGTAACCTTCTCTGACTCGTCTTATTAAGTATAAAAGGGCATAGACTGTGGTGAAGATTGCAAAAAGGTTTCGTGGAAATCATATTGCAACAGTACTGGAAGAGTTAATAAACTTGGCGATATTTCAGAAATGATTAAGAAAATGGAGGAGGTAATAGTAGGGATAATGGTATCCAGCATTGATTGATGAGAGTAAAATGATTGTTACTGAAATAGGAATTGCTGGGTCATTTGTGCGATAGACAATCAAGATAATTTGTGAAGAGGTTAAACAATGTAGGGTAAGGTTCTCATTGATCTGCTGGACGTCAACTACAGCAATCATAGAATTACTGATGCAGAGTTTTATTTGTGTGAAACAAAAAAGCTATTATAATGCAGGTCAGATGTCTCTAGGAAAGGATGATATATTTTATTGTATGATTAGACATATGACTGAAAACATTCTTGGGATAATATTAAAATTTTTGAATTTTTATTTGGAAGTTGGCCTATCTTCCTTACTCATGGAAAATGGCAGTGGTTGTGCATAATCCAACATGTAGTAACTCCCTGTCAGAAATTTCTCGTCATACATATCGGCAAGGTCTCATCAAAAGTTTGAGTTATATTTTGGAAAAGACAGCTATAATAGTGTTTTCTCAGAGTGGATTTCGGAAATGTAGAATGACATTGGATTCAGTTTTATGTTTAGAAGAACACATTAGGAAAGCACAGTTAAAGAAATATGTTGGAATAACAGTATTTTTTGATATTGGACAGGCTTACGATATGTTATGGAAGAAAGGTCTTTTGATTAAATTACGGAAATAAGGGAGACGGGAAGATTTCATTATTATTTTTCAGAGTTTTTTTAATTGAACTGTGCATGTAGGTAAGGGTGAGCAAGTTATAATCTGTGTTCATTAGGAATGGGAATGGGACCCCACAAGGTAGTATTTGTAGCCCTTTATTATTTAATATTATGAATCATGGTATTTCTCTCAGATAGCTATTTGGGTGTGTAAATTACTATATACAGATGATGGAGCTTTATCGATTAGAGGTAGAAATATCAAATTTTCTGTATATAATTAGCAATTAATAAGGTTGAACAGTGGACAAATAGATGAGGATTTGATCTTTCATCAGCTAAAACAAAAGTTAGGCATTTTACAAATAGGATTAATAGACCTGCAGTTGGTTTGAAATTATATGATATTATATGTTAAGGTTTCTCAGTAGGTGGCTGGATAATAAACTGCATGGTAGCACCATGTGTGAAAAGGAATTAATAAAGTATAAGTGAGCATTAAATAAGCTTAGCCGTCGATGTGGGTATTCTTTGTGTTGGTGCTATCACGACAATCTTTGTTGACCATTTATGTTTATTTAATTAGACCTGTTCTTGATTATGTCTGTATGGCTTGTCGATCAGCTTCATCTTCAGCTTTAAAATGTCTGGAAGTGATACAACACAGGGTTTAAGATTTTTTTGTTGTGTAGTAAGGTCGTCCCAGTTTCAGATTTACTAGATAAAATGGAACAATTACACTTACAATTGCGGAGGTTGAATTTTATGTGGCGCACTGGATTAATTTACGGCAGCAAAGAAATGATCGGATTTCCACCATCTACAGATTTTCTCTTGTGCACTTAGAACCAAACCCCTTAATTGCTTTGTTCGGTTTTTGGGACGAGACAGATTTATGTCTGAGTCAGACCAAATGCTGAATATTATCCTTTGCCTCTCTCCTGGCTAGACGCTTGATCCTCCTTAGATGGAGAGATGTTGCCCGCCCACTCATGCGCAATGGCTTAACGATATTATGGCCTGCTTGGACCTCAAAAAAATTCATTATTCAGTTCTTAATTCGGATCTAAAGTTCCATGAGGTCTGGGGACCTTTTATCGAGTACTTTCATAACCTTCCTCTTGACTAGGGTTTTTTTTTTCTTTTCGGTCCCTTGCTTTCAGCTCCCCTTTTTTTTCTGGTAGTAGGCATTATTATCCTCTGTTGCTATTCACAGTCTGGGAGTTTGATTGTCCTGATTTATACTCTCTATATTGTGTTGTGGTTGGTCTGGAGTTGTTGTTGTTTTTTCTTGTGTTGTGGGGCTTGGGGAGGATACTAAGTTTACTTGTCTTCAATTTAGGTGCTTTTTTGTCAAATTTTCTTCCTTTGTAGCATATTGTCATTGTATGCTTAATTTTGCACTGTATTAATGTTCTTCATTGGGATTTGGGGTTTTTAATTTGTAAAATGTATAGAAAAACTAATTTAAAAAAAAGATTTTCTCTTGTTTGTGAAAGGAATGATAATCTTTGTGTTGCGGGACCTTGGAAACATCACAAGAACAGTGTTTCTAGTTTTGGGTTTTTATCAGGCTAGGAACATGGGTTGGTTGGATTAGGCCCCACTGTCGCTTTCTCGGTTACGCCACCTTGTTTTAACCAATGGTTTTAGTAGGTGTTGGGATAACAAAATCCAAGGATTCTGTTATGCCTGATAGTTTATTGGTCCATCAGTATATTTAAGAAAATGGTTATGATATATTATTCATTTTTACCAAGGGATCAAAAGATAATTTAACTGGGAATATTGGCATGGCTGTTCTTGTATCTCAATTACAGGTAACTATAAATAAACAACTTGCCAACCATTTATTAGTACATACAGTAGAATTAGTTGCCAACATTTTAGGCTTACAGTGGGTGGAGTTGTAATTTACTCAGCTTTGTTTTTCCTTTTTGATGAGTCTTAAAACAAGTTATTCAAGCAGCTGGTCAGATTTACTGCTGGAAACTCATCAAATGTTATTTCGTACAAAACGTATTGGTTTAAATGCTCTCTTGTTATGGGTCGTTGCACAGAAAGGTGTTGAGCGAAATGAGTGGTTTGATTGCTTAGCTACAAAAGATGTTGAAAGTTCAACTATGGATGTCACCCTTCCAATTTGCGAATCAGTGGTTAAGGGGTTGGTAGGGTTACGAATTCGGGGCTAATGGCAAAATTTAATGAGATAATGTACATAATGGGGAGACCATTAAAGAACACAGTTGGCAGTCTGTGGTGACTGAAGTGCCACAGGGGTCGGTGCTGGGCCCGCAGCTCTTTACCATTTACATTGGGGACTGAGTGTAGCGTAGCAAAATTTGCTGATGACACTAAACTGAGTGGAAAAGCAAATTGTACAGAGGATGTGGAGAGTATGCAGAGGGATATAGATAGGTTAAGAGAGTGGGCCAAGGTCTGGCAGATGGAACACAATGTTGGTAAATGCGAGATCATGCACTTTGGAAGGAATTATAGAAGAGCAGATTATTATTTAAATGGTGAAAGATGGCAGCATGCTGTTGTGCAGAGGGACTTGGGAGTGCTTGTGCATGAAGTGCAAAAAGTTGGCTTGCAGGTACAACAGGTTATTAAGAAGGCAAACAGAATGTTGCCCTTCATTGCTAGAGGGACTGGATTCAAGATCAGGGAGGTCATGCTGCAACTATACAGGGTACTAGTGAGGCCGCACCTGGAGTACTGTGTGCAATTCTGGTCTCCAAACTTGAGGAAGGATTTACTGGTTTTGGAGGCAGCACAGAGGAGGTTCACCAGGTTGATTCCAGGGATGAAGGGGTTAACCTATGAGGAGAGATTGAGTTGCCTGGGACAGTACTCTGGAGTTCAGAAGAATGAGAGGGGATCTTATAGAAACATACAAAGTTTTGATAGATAAGATAGAAGTAGGAAAGTTGTTTCCATTGGTAGGTGAGACTAGAAGTAGGGGACATTGCCTCAAGATTCAGGGGAGAAGATTTAGGAGAGATACGAGGAGAAACTTTTTTTTCCCTGAGAGTGGTGAATCTTTGGAATTCTTGGCCCAAGGAAGCAGTTGAGGCTTCTTCACTAAATATATTTAAGAAACAGTTAGATAGGTTGTTACAGAGTAAGGGAATTAAGGGTTGTGGGGGAAAGGCAGGTGGATGGATCCAAGTTTATGGACAAATCAGCCATGATCTTATTTAATAGCAGAGAAGGCTCGATGGGCTGGATGGCCGACTCCTACTCCTATTTCTTACATTCTTACGATCACATAAATCTGTTGGGTTTATGGGAGAGGGGCAAAATAAGGAGGGAAGGAATTATATCGACACAACTTAGAATTGGCCATACTAGTTTAATTATTCTTTATATCCAGTTGGAAAACATCATTCTGGGTCGTGTTGGTTTTGTCATTGTGAAACAGTTGACCATATTCTATTTCAGGGAGAAGCATACAAGTTTGAAAGAAAACAAATACAGGCTGTTTTGCAATATGTATAAGTTGATTATTTTCATGTAAAAGCCTTATTGAGCTATGGGAGTGACTTTAATTCACAGTACTATTTCATTACTTAGAATCTATGACATTCTGTGGGGTAATTAAAGGTCCATTTGAAAAAAAAGTAGTAAAGAATGTATTTCTAAATTCTCTACACCACATTCCAGAGGAGTTCGTGGCAGAAGTTCAACAGGACAGTTAACTGAACCCTGCCCTATTTCTGATGTGTGGCAATTATTCAGCTGCAAGGTGAAACCTGGAGTGATTGACAATGGATGAGACACCCAGCATCAAACTAGCACTGCCGTCCTCTAGGAGCACCAGACCTGTGAGGTTAGTGGAAGTGAAAGGGAATAGATCAGCACACCCGCAGGCCAATAGGTGGGTTGCATTCCAGACTGATATCAGGCGCACAAATGAGGTACTGAGTCGCCAGGATGGTGCTTCACCACACACACGCAAACACACACATAAATACACTATCCCAATGCCCGGAGCTGCCAGCGATGGAACAATCCACCCGGGAATAACACCTGGGAGATCAGGTGTTGAATGTGAGGAGCTGGAGACACTGTGGCCGCCTTTGGCTTGTGCTCAGGACGCGACTTTATTAATGAACTGAAGCACTCAGGGGACCGCATATTTCACCGCGCTGATCACCTGTTCCCTGAATTTCGATTGGATCACCGTGTAAATAAATATGTTCGTGCAGCAGCTGAAATTCCTCAGCAAATAACTGACATAGTGAAAGATAAATTCAGAATAATTGAAGTTAAATCCTTTTCCTGAGACCTGATAATAAATGACATTTACATCCAGTGTCATCTACGGGAGGATGAAGCTGCCGGTGAGGGTGAAGAGTAAAACCACAGACCTCCTCCTGCTCTCCATCTCTGGGTCACTGCGGTTCTCCCCCTTGCTCTGACCCTTCAGACCCGAATGAACCCGACTGTCCAGTAAAATGTGCCTGACAGTAAGAGCGTTGAGTAGCAGGATCCCAGTGAAAGGGAAGAATGGAGTTAAAACCCTATCAAGCCAATCATATCCTATCCACCCAGGGTCAGTGAAATAATTGTTCATGGTTATGCAAAACCACAGTACATTGTCCATGATCTCCTGGGTTCCTTCATGAAATATCAGGGAACGTTTTTCAGACAGAACAGTATGCCGGAGAGCTTCCTGTCCCCAGGACAAGCTATCATTAAAGAAAAGAAAACATGAGGACATCTACAGATTGCTGGAAATTCAAGCAACACACACAAAATGCTGGTGGAATGCAGCAGGCCAGGCAGCATCTATAGGGAGAAGCACCGTCGACGTTTCGGGCCAAGACCCTTAGTCAGGAACAACGTTCGATTCGAACCCATGCATAAGGGCAGAGACAGAGGTTCAGTTCCGCTTGCCAATAAATATGAAACATCAGAATGTTGAATTGAGAGGATCAATATCAATAATGGGTGGTTGTGGAATGATCATCAAGTTGGAAGCTTGTAAAATGATCATAAATAGTTTTGCACCGGTTAACACACTGCAATATCAAACATGAATTGCTTTGCTCACTCACCAGGAACTTCAATCAGGGCAATGAATACGTACAATATTTTATCCACACTCTTGTACCTATACAACATGGAAGACATTTTCTCTGCCCAGTGATCTGTCCCCCTGTGCCGCAGGCGATCTCTCGGAATGCAATGTTGAGGTAGCACATGCCTGGGGTTTTTAATACCATTTAGCGACTCTACAGGGGATTTCGACAGATTTAAAAATAAAGGTTTTTAAATGATTTACAAACTGATTACATCAGACAGGTGCAATTCCCGTGGTGATAGATTGTGATTCATTTAGTGAATTAGTTTTAGTTCATATATGTGTTAGTTTGTCCAAAGGGGTCTGAAACATCTGATGTGTCTTATCAATTAAAGGAGCTTTCATTGTAAATATGTGCTTCAAAGAAACTGTTGTCACAGACCATTGAAGTAAATTTTGTCATTGTGGCTTGTGAAATTGTATTGAAACACCTACTGTTAACATTCTCCTTGAGAGTATAAATTCTTGATTTAGTTTGTGTTTGGTGGACACTACCGAGAGTGTCTCCAAAAGATATGTGTGTGTGATGATGAATAAACACTGTTATATCCATTAAATCTCCAAAGCCTTCACTAACTTAGTGCGAGTCAGAATATTTGGGGGCTCGTCCAGGATCCACCCCAGTACTGCTGAATGGCTATCAGTCTCAGTAGTCTCCTGGGGTGAGCAAGTTTTAGTCATATCGCCCTGTATGCGTCAAGGAAAACACAGGAGAGCTGGACAGCCTGATAGGAAAGGGTCGCTGTGTCCGTATGTGTGTGGGCACCTGTGTGCGTGTGTTTGCATGACCTACACACTGTGCGGGTCCTTAGGTGTGTGGCTCTGTGTGATTTTGTGTGTGTGTGTGTGTGTGTATGTGTCCTTGTGTGGATCCATCTAGGTGTTTGGTTGTGCATGTGTTTATGTGTATGCCAGTGTGTGTACCTTGATATGTGTATATCCGTGTGTATGTCTATTGCATTGGTGTTTGTGAGTCCTTGTGCTTCTGTGTCAGTGAGTGTATGTGTCTACGTGTGTCTGTTTCGGTGAGTCTGTATATGTTTGTAACTGTTCCTATGTGCACGTGTGTATGTCCCTGTGAGTACACGTGTGTGCCTGGATCTGAATGTGTTTCTCTGCTTGTGTCTGTGTTCGTATATGTGTGAACCAGCCTGTGTGTGTGTTTCGGTCAGTATTTGTCTGTCTTTGTGTCTGCTTATGTCTGATTGTGTCTGTCCTTGTGTGTTACTGTTTGCGAGTGTGCTTCTGTGTAGGTAGGCCTATTTTCTCTGCCTGCCCCATGCCGGAATAAACCCATTTCCGTATACGTGCATTCATTTTATCCCCATGGATTCACTCCCTTCCCATTTACCTCTGAGAACTTCACATGCTCTCAAACTCTTCAAAAACTTTGAGGTCCTGGCCCCTGTTTGCCTCATTATGACCATCGTTGCCCAGTACCTATACACTTCTATCCCCATAAAGAATGGGGCTGCTAAACAAGAGAAGATAAGAGCCCATGGAATTATGGGAAAGTTACATACGTGGATAGAGCATTGGTTGATTGGCAGGAAACAGAGTGTGTGAATAAAGGGATCCCATTCTGGTTGGCTGCCGGTTACCAGTGGTATTCCACAGGGGTCCGTATTGGGACTGTTTCTTTTTATGTTGTATATCAACGATTTGGATTATGGAATAGATGGCTTTGTGGCTAGGTTTGCTGATGATACAAAGATAGGTGGAGGGGACGGTAGTGCTGAGGAAACAGAGAGTCTGCAGAGAGACTTGGATAGATCGGGGGAATGGGCAAAGAAGTGGCAAATGAATTACAATGTCGGAAAGTGTACGGTCATGCACTTTAGTAGAAGAAATAAACAGGCAGACTATTAATTAAATGGGTAGAGAATTCAAAGATCTGAGATGCAACAGGACCTGGGAGTCCTCGTGCAGGATACCCCTAAGGTTAACCTCCAGGTTGAGTCGGCGGTGAAGAAGCCGAATGCAATGTTGGCATTTATTTCTAGAGGAATAGAGTATAGGAGCAGGGATGTGATGTTGAGGCTCTATAAGGCACTGGTAAGACCTCACTTGGAATACTGTGTGCAGTTTTGGGCTCCTGATTTAAGAAAGGATGTGCTGACATTGGAGAGGGTTCAGAGAAGATTCACTAGAAAGATTCTGGGAATGAGAGGGTTTACATATGAGGAACGTTTGACTGCTCTCGGACTGTACTCCTTGGAGTTCAGAAGAATGAGGGAGGACCTCATAGAAACATTTTGTATGTTGAAAAGCATGGACAGAGTGGATGTGGCAAAGTTGTTTCCCATGGTGGGGGAGTCTAGTACAAGAGGACATGACTTGAGGATTGCAGGGCGCCCATTCAGAACAGAGATGCGAAAAAATTTTTTTAGCCAGAGCGTGGTGAATCTATGGAATTTGTTGCCACGGGCAGCAGTGGAGACCAAATCATTAGGTGTATTTAAGGCAAAGACTGATAGGTTATCTGAGAAGTCAGGGCATCAAAGGTTATGGTGAGAAGGCGGGAGAATGAGACTAAAGGGGAGATTGGGATCCGCTCATGATGAAATGGTGGGGCAGACTCGATGAGCCAAATGGCCGACTTCTGCTCCTTTGTCTTATGGTCTTATGGTCTAAAGAAGGACTTAAAGGACTCTGCCTCCTTCTTGACAACAGACCCAACAGCTTCACTTCATCTGCACATTATTTGGAGTTGGAGAGGACGATAAAAAAAGAAATAAAATGTTACCGCAGTCCATATGTGATTGTTAATCTGCCGAGTATAGATGAATGGTACGGCAGGGGGAAGAACCTGTTCTTGAATAGCTATGTGTGTGCCTTCAGGCTTCTGTACTTCCTTCCTGACGGTAACACTGAGATGATGCCATGCCCCGCGTGTTGGTGATTCTTAATGATGGACGTTGGCTTTCTGGGACATCTCTCTTTGAAGATGCCTCGGATACTACGAATGCTGGTACCCAGGATGGAGCTAACTAATTTACAACTTTCTGCAGTCTGTTACGTATTCAGGCAACAATAAATATATGTGAGTTAGGCAAGGGTTTTTATAACAAATAACACGTTTATTAAACACTGAAAACAAACCCCCCAAAAGTAAACAAACACTAACGTAATCGGAAATCAGCTGCTGTGCGGCAGCTTAAACAGTTCTTAAAGTGATATTGCCAGAAGTTCAAAATGCTCACAGTCCATTTAAAAGGAGAGACTTTTTAAGGCGATTTAAATTCTCTTCCACGTCGTTTTCCTTCAATCCCCGGCGTCGAACTCTTCCCACGTAGAATTTTATGAAAACGTAACGGTTTAAAGGCACTGACCTTTTCTTCCACACTCTGTCCTCAATCTCCTGCTATCCCGCAGAGATTAACACGAGAACAGTCAACGAAATCCTTCCGAATGAGGATCACACAAGGTCGAACCCAATCCACCGTCGAAATTCGATTCTCCTCAATCTTTAACTCCCGAACTGTTATCTTCACTCTCCACTAATTCTTAACTAACAGTATTGTAAAGAAACTGCTGGCAATGACCTTTTAAACTTTAGGCATTAGATAAAACTTCATTTTTCAACTAAACTGCGTCATCACATTAAATCACGCAGTGGCATGAAGTCAACTTGGCAAATCCAGCCACGAACTGCCCCTCCCCACAGGGTGGGGTCTTCCTTTTATAACCGGTAAAAAAAACCTGTCACATGACCTCTACTGGCGGGAAAATGACGTCACTCCACCAGCACAAGACCATTACCTCAAGTCCAGTATAACTTCAACCCCAGTCACGTGACAAGGGTACCACTG
The DNA here is from genome assembly GCF_048418815.1 of Hemitrygon akajei. NCBI lineage: Eukaryota > Metazoa > Chordata > Chondrichthyes > Myliobatiformes > Dasyatidae > Hemitrygon > Hemitrygon akajei. Next base: position 90,633,182 of record NC_133136.1, on the reverse strand, counting down.
TCACGTGTCATGAGTACGTAACACCTCCCTCCAAAAAATATTTTTGATCTGACAAGAACAAAAATTTTAACAATTACTTACAAGAAAAACAAATGTATAAATTATATAACATACACAATATACAATACATCTTAAGATATAACATCTTACAACTCACAATACAGTAGGAGTGTTACAATTGAAAAAAAACCACTCCATAAAAAAATTACATTGTACATTCTACATCGAGATAGACAATCAGCAACCACATTATCTTTACCTTTAATATGAGTTATCACAATATTGTACTCTTGTAACATCAAACTCCAATTTAATAATCTTCTGTTTTTGTTTTTCATCTTACTCAGAAAAACTAACAGATTATGATCAGTGTAAACAATAAGTGGTTTTTGAGTTGTACCAACATATACCTCAAAATATTCTAAAGCTAAAACAAGAGATAACAATTCTTTCTCTATTGTTGAATAGTTTCTTTGATGCTTATTAAATTTCTTAGAAAAGTAAGCTACTGGATGATCAACCTCATCACCCTCATTCCTTTGCATCAATACTGCTCCCGCAGCCTCATCACTAGCATCTACAGCTAATGAAAAAGGTTTTTCAAAGTCAGGTGCCTGAAGCACAGGTTGTTGACATATCTTTGTTTTCAATTTTTCAAATGCTTCTTGACAAGGAATTGTCCACACAAACTTCACATTCTTCTGCAAAAGGTTAGTTAATGGAAGGGCAACATTAGCAAAATTCTTACAAAATTTCCGATAATATCCTACCATTCCCAAAAATCTTCTGAGAGTTTTTTCCCCGTTGGAGTGGGAATCTCTAAAATTGCCCGAACATTTGCCTGAACAGGAGCTACCTTACCTTGACCCACAACATAACCAAGGTAAGTCACAGTGGCATGTGCAAATTCACTCTTAGCTAAATTAATAGTTAAGTTAGCTTTTGAAAGCCTTTCAAACAATTTCTCCACCGCAATAATGTGTGCTTCCCAAGTATCATTTCCTGTCACTAAATCATCAATATAAGCATCAGTATCTTTCAATCCCTGAATCACAGAGTTAATCATCCTCTGGAAAGTACCTGGGGCATTCTTCATCCCAAATGGAAGAACATTATATTCATATAACCCAGATGGAGTTACAAATGCAGAAATCTCTCTACCTCTGTCCGTTAATGGAACACACCAATACCCTTTCAATAAATCAATCTTTGTAAGGAACTTTGCTTTTCCAACTTTATCTACACAATCATCTACTCTAGGAATTGGATATGCATCTGTTTTTGTTACAGCATTCACCTTCCTATAGTCCGGACAAAACCTAATACTACCATCTGGTTTTGGCACCATAACACATGGCGAACTCCAATTCGAGTTAGAATGTCTAATAATATCATTCTCTAACATGTATTCAATTTCTTTCTCAGCAAGTTCACATTTTTCCATGTTCATCCTATATGGATGTTGTTTAATAGGTTTGGCATCTCCAACATTGACATCATGTGAAGCAATAGTAGTCCTTCTTGGAACATCTGGAAACAAATCCTTATACTTAAAAATCAATTCCTTCATCTGTTGTTTCTGCTCTAGCTGTAAATGTGCTAATTTCTCATCAATATTTTCCAGAATGGTTGAATTTGGTAATCTAACAGAAACAATGTTGGATTTAGAATGAAAGTCAGATGAATCATCTATCATGTTCCTAGTTAAATCAAACTCATTCCCACTAACCACAACAGTCACAGTATCAGACTGTTACCCAAAATATGGTTTTATCATATTTATGTGGCAAAGTTGTGTTGACCTTCTACGATCTGGAGTTTTTATTACGTAATCCACATCATTGATTCTAGACACAATTTCATAAGGACCATGAAATCTAACTTGTAAAGGATTTGTCTGCACTGGGAAAAGAACCAACACCTTATCTCCAGGCTTAAACATCCTCATCCTAGCTTCTTTATCATACCAAGTTTTCATTTTCTCCTGAGCCAACTTTAAATTTTCCTTGGCTTAGCTACAAGCTTTATGTAACCTGTCCTTAAACTTCAAAACATAGTCCAACAAATTAGTGTGTACTTCCTTACTAATCCACTGTTCCTTCAATAAAGCTAAAGGTCCTCTAACTCTATGTCCAAACACGGGTTTAAATGGACTCAAACCTAAAGATTCCTGTACCGATTCCCTTACTGCAAATAAAAGTAAGTTTATACCCTCATCCCAGTCACTTTCATTTTCCACACAATATGTCCTAATCATATTCTTGAGGGTAGAATGAAACCTCTCCAAGGCACCTTGCGACTCTGGATGATATGCAGACGAAGTGATTTGCTTAGCTCCCAATTTATGAACTATCTGTTGAAACAATCCAGACATAAAATTACTGCCTTGATCAGTTTATATTTCTTTAGGTAATCCAAAATAAGTAAAGAATTTTATAAGAGCCTTTGTCACAGTTTTAGCTTTTATATTCCTAAGTGGTACTGCCTTTGGAAACCTAGACGAAGTACACATGATAGTCAACAAATACTGATAACCAGCTTTTGTCTTTGGCAATGGACCAACACAATCTACAATAACTTTAGAAAACAGTTCACCAAATGCTGGAATAGGTTGTAATGGAGCTACTGGTGTAACCTGATTTGGTTTACCCACAATTTGACAAGTATGGCACGTTTTACAAAACATCGCCACATCTTTTCTTAGACCAGGCCGGTAAAAATGTTTTAAGATCTTGTCCACAGTTTTCCTTACCCCTTGATGTCCACCTAAAGGCACACTATGAGCTAAAGTCAAAATCTCATTTTGATAAACTTTAGGAACAACTACCTGGTAAACAACATTCCATTCCTCACTTGTAGGAATTGTAGGCGACCTCCACTTCCTCATCAACACTCCTTTTTCCAAGTAATATCCTGCTGACACCTTCTCAATTTCACTATCTAGTAAATCTTGTTCTCTCAATTTTATAATCTCAGGATCTCTATTCTGCTCTGCTATCATCTCCTTCCGAGACAGAGATAAATCTTCATAGTCAGACTACTCCCAGAATCTTGTTCAAACAACGAAGGTAAGAAAGTCTCTGACACATCCTCAAAACTCGAATCCTGAGTTGAACAGTCATGAGTAACAACCTCATTCTGCACATCAATCTTTTTAGCCATAGCTCTAGTCACAACACATGAAGAATCTGTGTTAGAATTCATCTCTGGCTCCTCTGACTCCATTGTCAAATGCACTTCAGGAAAAACTTGTCCACCTGCCAAGTCATTACCTAACAATAAAGAAATACCCTTCACAGGTAAGCTATGCTGTAATCCTACTTTAACAAATCCTGTAACTAACCCTGACTTCAAATCTACTTTATGTAAATGTACAGGCATAAAATCACTCCCAACACCTCTTATGTAATTTACCTCACCAGTATCACTCTCTTCATTAAACTTCAACACATTGTCTAACATCAGTGATTGAGAAGCTCCAGTATCCCTAAGGATTTTTATTGGCACTAGAGTAGATCCTTCTTTCAAGGTTACAAACCCTTCAGTTATAAAATGATCATATCCCTTTCTAACTTGGTCAGACTCTAACAAAGCCTCATTTGTGTTTACCAAACCCTGTAATTTTACAGGTGTTTCAGTATGTTGCACACAAGCATCTGGAACTGCTTCCTTCTCTTTCTTTTTCAGTTTGAAACAGTTAGCTATTACATGGCCAAGCTTCTTACAATAGTTACAAATAAGACCAAACTGTCTTTGCTTCACAGGTTTTCCTTCCTCCTTACCTTTCTCATTAACCTCTGATTTAATTTCTGATTTACCTTGAGTCTCCATGTTATTTTTCTTCTTAAAAATTCTGCCTTGAGGAAATTTATTCTTATGGATTAAAACATACTCATCAGCTAATCTAGCACAGTCCTGCAATTTATCAGTATCCCTCTCATTTAAGTAGGTCCTTACTTCAACAGGAATGCTTCTTTTAAATTCCTCCATTAAAATCAGCTCTTTCAATGTATCATAGTCCCCATTTACATTTTTAGAAGAAACCCATCTCTCAAAACACATAGCTTTGTCATAGGCAAATTCCACATAAGTCTTTTCCACAGACTTTTTCAAACTTCTGAATCTTTCTCTATATGCTTCTGGGACTAATTCGTACGCTATGAGAATATGCGTTTTCACAATATCATAATCTAATGCTTGCGCTGCAGTTAAAGCTGTGTAAACTTGTCGTGCTTTGCCTTTAATTACACTCTGTAACAATAATGACCATTTATCTCTCGGCCACTCTGACATCCGAGCAATAGTTTCAAAATGTTGAAAATATCTTTCCACTTCTGTTTCACTAAATGGAGGGACCAATTTAATTTCTTGACTAGCAACAAACGGTTTTTTAGAACCAGAAGACTGATTCCCAGACCTTAATTTCTCCATTGCATATTCAAACTCCCTCTGTTTCTGTTCAGCTTCTAATTTACAATGCTCTAACAACATTTGTTCGATTTGCAACTGCATCTCCAAATTACTTATTGGAAATGATTCTAAAACCGAATCATCAAAAACACCCGAATCCACATAGTGTGATGCGATTTTTCTCTGTATAACAGCTTTTCATGTAGTCGTGAAAATACCTTTAAGTTGCAATCTACTAGCTATCTCAGTCACCTCAGTCTTTTTCGCCTTCGCTAACAAATCCGCGCCTGGTGAATCCAGAAACTCATCAATATTCATCATTGCCGAATACCGCTCACAAGCCAATCAAACAAAAGAATCGAGTATTCCCCGTTTCCAAAACACCGACTCAAAATTCAACAAGCATTTAAACTCAAACGATCCAATCCCGGACGAGCCCCCATATTTATGTTACGTATTCAGGCAACAATAAATATATGTGAGTTAGGCAAGGGTTTTTATAACAAATAACACGTTTATTAAACACTGAAAACAAACCCCCCAAAAGTAAACAAACACTAACGTAATCGGAAATCAGCTGCTGTGCGGCAGCTTAAACAGTTCTTAAAGCGATGCAGCTCTAACAGTTCTTAAAGCGATATTGCCAGAAGTTCAAAATGCTCACAGTCCATTTAAAAGGAGAGACTTTTTAAGGCGATTTAAATTCTCTTCCACGTCGTTTTCCTTCAATCCCCGGCGTCGAACTCTTCCCACGTAGAATTTTATGAAAACGTAACGGTTTAAAGGCACTGACCTTTTCTTCCACACTCTGTCCTCAATCTCCTGCTATCCCGCAGAGATTAACACGAGAACAGTCAACGAAATCCTTCCGAAATGGATCACACAAGGTCGAACCCAATCCACTGTCGAAATTCGATTCTCCTCAATCTTTAACTCCCGAACTGTTATCTTCACTCTCCGCTAATTCTTAACTAACAGTATTGTAAAGAAACTGCTGGCACTGACCTTTTAAACTTTAGGCATTAGATAAAACTTCATTTTCAACTAAACTGCGTCATCACATTAAATCACGCAGTGGTATGAAGTCAACTTGGCAAATCCAGCCACGAACTGCCCCTCCCCACAGGGTGGGGTCTTCCTTTTATAGCCTGTAAAAAAAACCTATCACATGACCTCTACTGGCGGGAAAATGACGTCACTCCACCATCACAAGACCATTACCTCAAGTCCAGTATAACTTCAACCCCAGTCACGTGACAAGGGTACCACTGTCACGTGTCACGAGTACATAACAAGTCCTTTTGGTCCTGTGCAGAAGTCACCCCCATCACATTTTCCAATGCCCCCATTCTAGAAATTGATGCAGCCTTTCAGAACGAAACCACGGTTCTTTTATAGAAGTTTTGAGGCCAAGCCAAATCTTTTCAAACTCAGAATGAAGTATAGCCATTGTCTTGCTTTCGTTATAGCTGCGTCGATATGTTGGGACCAAGTTAGATCCACAGAAATCTTGTGACACCCAGGAACTTGAAATTGATTACTTTCTCCATGCCTGATCCCTGTATGACGATTGGTTGGTGTTCCCGTCTTACCCTTCCTGAAGTCCGCAATCAGCTCTATGGTCCTACAGGCGTGGCATGCAAGGTTGTTGCCATGGCACCACTCACCTAGCTGGTATATTTAGCTCCTCTACGCCCTTTTATCTCCAACTGAAATTCTACCAACAATGGTTGTAACATAAACAAATTTGTAGATGAGATTTTTGACATAGCTAGCCATGCCATCATGGATATAGAGGAAGTAGAACAGTGGCTAAGCACATGTCACTGAGGTCAGCCAGTGTTGAGCATCAGCGAGGAGGAGATATTATCATCAATTCATACTGTTTGTGGTCTTCCAGTTGAGAAGCCGAGGATCCAATGCAGAGGGAGTTACAGAGGCACAGGTTCTGCAGCTTATCGATAATGACTGAGAATGATGGTGTTAAACACTGAGCTATAGTTAACGAACAGCATCCTGACGCAGGTATTTGTATTGTCCAGATGATCTCAGGCCATATGAAGATCTATTGACATTGCGTGTAGCGTTGACCTAAGGTGGCGACAGGCAAACTGCAGTTGGTCCAGGTTCTTGCTGAGGCAGGAGTTTACACCAGCCATCACCAACCTCTCAAGAAATTTCATCACAGTAGATGTGAGTGTTGTTACTCGACACTTATTAAGGGAGCTCGCACAATTCTTCTTTGGCACTGATATAATTTTTGCCTTGTTGAAGCAGATGGGAATTTCTGACTATTAAAAATGCTCTTGAATACTCGGCCAGTTGGTCAGCACAAGATTCTAGAGCCTAACCAGGTATTCCTTCAGGGCCTGCCGCCTTGCAAGGGTTTACCGTGCTTAGAGAGAGGCTATCATTGGCCTCCGAGATAGCGATGACAGGGTCAACGGGTGCAGCAAGGCTTTTTACAGCTGTTGTTATTTTGCGTTGAGCTCATCTGGTACTGATGAGCCAGTGACAACATGCTATTGGATTTCGCTTTATAGGAGTAAATATCTTGCAAACACTGGCAGGATTGACGTGCAACCTTGCTTTGAATTTTTTGTTCTCTCTTGAAACAGCGCTGAGCAAGTCATATCAGTTTTTCTTGTGAAGACCTGGGTCACCAGACTGAATGCCACAGATCTAGCCCTCAACAGACCACGTACCACCCGGTTAATTCAAGCCTTTTGGATTGGGAATGTGCAGCAAATTTTGTTTGGCACAAACTCATCCACACAGGTTTTAATGAAATTGGTAGCAACTGCGGTCTGCGGTATACGCATCCACATTCGTAGTTGAATCTCTCAATCATGTCCAGTCCACCGAATCAATGCAGCCCTGTAAACACCCGTGTGCTTCCCTTGTCCATACCTTCTTGGTCCTCAGTGCTGATGCTGCAAACCTCAGATCAGCCTGGTGATCATACTTAGCGAAATGTGGGCATGGGATAACATGGCAGTCCTGATCTTAGTGTAACAGTGGTTCAGTCTGTTTTTTTTCCCCCTTTGATAAACAGGTGATTTGTTCATAATAATTATTTAGACTGGCTTGGTTAAAATCCGACAAAGTGATGGTGAAGACGTCGGGTGTGTTGTTGTGTGCTGTTATGTGCTTATTGATCTCATTCTTCAGATTAGCTAGAGCTGGTTTCACATTGGCCTGAGGTGGAATGTACACCACTACCAAAAATGATCACAGAAAACTTCCGCAGCGAGTAAAATGGACGGCACTTATTTATGAGAAATTCCAGGTCTGGTGAGCAGCATTGAGACAACACTGATACATTTGTGCACCCAGAGGAGTTTATTACGAAGCATTCACCTCCCCCTCTGCTTTTTAGAGACTCGACAATCCTGTCCTGACAGTTTATAGTAAACCCGTCAATATGAATCGGTGCGTCCCCACTGGAAGGGGTTAACCAGGATTCCCTCTGATCCAGCACCCTAACCCCGAGATGTTCGATTTTATTTACTAAAGGCTGTAGGTTTGCCAGCAAGATAGTCAGTATTGAGTCTAAAGCCCCGTTTTCTTTGATGCACCTGGAGTTCTGGAGCTCGGTAAGTTAAAATAATACACTGAACTGAAAATCACATTGAAACATTGTAGACGTAACTATATTACAGAATATAGACATAGAACATAGATCAGTACAGCACAGGAACAGGCCTTTCAACTCTCAATGTTCTTAGCTCCCTGAAAGTGGCCAAGTGAATGAATCATCAAACAGCTATCTAAACTAATCCAATATTCAAATGCAATATCCATATCCCTCATTCTTCCTCACATTCATGAGTCTGTCAAAAGTCCCTACTGTGTCTGCCTCTACCAAACCCCAGGTGCTGATTCCAGGCACCAACAAATCTGAGTAAAAGAACTTGCCTTTCATACAGAGGTTGCCTTTCTCCTTTGAACTTGCTTCATCTCTGTATTGTAGGAAAAGACTGTGGGACTTGAGAGGTTAATGGGTTGCTATAAGCACCCACTGAGCAGGTGGTATTTGGTGGGGTAGTGGGTTGTCAATGTAGCAGGATGGATGGCGTCGGGACAGGAAACGTAACAATGCAATCGGTCCCAGCTCGTCAACCGTAACGCGTCCTAAATTGTCCTGTGGTAACTGTACCGTGTAGGCATGTAGGGGCACTGTACAGGACGTCAGTATGTTAAGATATTTATTGCTCTCATTGTTCAGGGGCATTGTACAGGACGTTATTATGTTATTGTTTTAAGAAGATATTAATTGCTCTCATTGTTCTAAGGGGATATAGAAAGGGGCCAGGGGCTGTGAGGTGAGAAGCAGAAGCAGAGGAGAGAGAGAAGACAAGCAGGTAGACAGAGAGAGGACGATATGCAGTCCGTGGAGAAGGACAACAACTAGCAAGACCAGAAGGAACCCCAGGTGGGGACGAAACATCCCAGGTGAAGACCGCGTTCGCTGGCGTGGGTGCTTCATCACACCTGTTCCTGGCCCCGTATGAGTCGTGTGGGAGTGGGATTAACCACACGTTGATAAGTATTGCTTGTATCGGGAAAAGGGCAGTTGCACAGCGTACGCGTTGATAAGTGTTGCCTGTATCGGGAAAAGGGCAGTTGCACAGCGTGGGTAGTTAAGCTAAGCCGCTTTCCGCAATGAAGTGTCATTTATGCTAATATTTTACCTTACCAATAAACAAGTGAAATACTGTGATCCGTGGTCTAGGCTCATTCTTGTCGCGGGTACATTTTCTCTGATACCACGTTCCTGCTTGGTCGGATAACTTTCCGTCCTCGCAGCGCCAATTGTTATGGACGGAAAGTTATAACCAGGAGGCCGGACAGGTGCGGAATATGCCTCCGCCAGTAACCTAGCAACCCAAGGAATCGTTGCGTGTCCGTCTTGTTAGAGGGGGTGGCAATATTAATTATTTTCTGCCGCACCTTTTCCGGAATGACTTGCTCTCCCGCATGCCACTGAATGCCCAGGAACACTACTGACTGACTTGGTCCCTGGACTTTAGCGGGGTTAACCGCCCAGCCCCGTTGTGTGAGGTATGCGGTTAGGGATTCCAGGGCCTCTTGTACTGTGTCCATATCACAACCCTGAACCATAATATCATACTAGGTATGGTGGTGAATTCTGCCAGGTCTCGGGCTATCAATCCATGGCATACGGTGGGAGGGTGAAGATAACCCTGAGGTAGTCGGGTAAATGTATACTGTCGCCCCTTCCAAGTGAAGGCAAATTGATCCTGCGATTCGGGGCTAATAGGAATACTAAAGAAGGCATTGGCCAGGTCAATCACAGCATACCAACTCCCGTTCTCCTGCGCGGCGATATTTTCAATAATAGTTACTATGTCCGGAACGGCCGCCGCCAATGGGGGAACCGCTCTATTCAGCCGGCGGTAGTCGACCGTCATTCGCCACGAGCCGTCTGGCTTCTGTACTGGCCATATTGGGCTATTAAACGGGGAAGTGGCTGGTCGCACGATGCCTTCCTGGACCAAAGCCTGTACCGTCTCGGTTATGGCATCATGCCCCCCTGGTATGCGGTATTGGGGAACGCTGACCGGAGAGAGAGGAGCGGGAATGTGGACCGGTTCCCACCTTGCCTTTCCCACAATTACTCTAGTAGCCCTTATCCCAAAAGTGAACGCACCCCTTGTGGTTTGTAGCTGTAACCCTCTTAAGATGTTCATACCCAGTATACATTCTTCCGTGGGAGCCACCAGTACCCGCCGCACCACCGGGGTATGATTGCCAATAGTGAGGCGGACCGAAATCTCTCGGGCCCGCGTCAGAGCTCCCCCCATACCCTCAATGTGGTACGGTGGTCCTTTCCACTTGTCTGGATTGCCCGGTATTACCGTATGTTCAGCCCCAGTATCAACCAAGGCTAGATGGCGCTGGTCATTCCCCTTACCCCAGTGGACTATTACAGGTATATAAGGCCGGGGGTCACCCTTTGTCCACTCTGTGGTGATGCGATACACCAGGGCGACCCCGCCAACCTCCTATTCTTTACATGGCACTGGTGCCTTCCATTTAGCCGCCTCCTCCTGCAATGTTTTGCGCACCAGCTGTTGCACATCGTCCAAGCTGGGATAAAGGGAAGGGGACGACTTGCTCACATCATTACTCTTCAGACCCTGTCCTCCCTCCACCTTTCCCTTCACTTTGGTCTTATACAACGCATGCAGGACAGAGGTGGGCTTACCATCTATTTCTTCCTTACGGACACCTGCCTGCAACAGTGAGAGGAACAGTTCTCGCCTACTCGGTCCTGGCGGTCCCTCTTTCTTCTGCCGATCCGTAGACACGGGCCGAGCCCGGCTACGGGGGGTGGCTATTTCAGACAATGTCTGCATGGCCCCTATAACACGGGCGATAGGGCTCCTGATCAAGGGTCCCGTTATTGATAACACAACTCCCCGTAATGCGGGAGCCGCTGAACGGACCAGGCGGGTCTGCATACCGGCGGTAAAGAGTTCATCCTCTGGCCCTCCCCCATGGGCCCACTGGCCCAGCCGATGGGCATATAGGGCAGCCGCCAGGGCTTGCTGCCGCAGCACCTGTGCTCCTTCCTCCCCCGTCTCCCAATCCGCAACTTTATGGTCCCAATCCATAGCGGAAGGGAAGACTCTATAGGCGGCAGCAGTAACAGTATAGAACAAATAATCAGTGTCGACGCTCCGACCCCGCAACTCTTGGTTTAGGCGAGGGTCTGTAGCTAACGTCCCCATACCTACCAACTCCTCCGGAGTTAGATAGATATGCCCCCCTCCTTCTTCCCATATCCGTAATAACCAAGCCGCCAAAGGTTCCGATGGTTTCTGCCGGAACCTCTGGCCCATCCCGGACAATTCCTTCATGGTGTAATCCTTATATTGTACCTGCCTTCGACCCGCGTTTAGGGCCTCCCCCGGTCTTACCCGCGCATCGCCCACGGCCTGAGCATAGTCAGAATCAAAATCGTTTCCCTCCGCCTCACCCTGGGGGGTAGGATAAGTATACGTGGTGACCATTGCCGGCCGGGCTTGGGCTTGGGCTTGGGCGGTATCCTCTCCCGAGCCAGGGCCCGGGAACGGTGGGTAAGATGGTTGGTCCGGATATCGGTCGTCATCATCATACCAGATATCACCATCCCAGGTATCAATGTCATCCCCTTTTACTAACATTGCCCTTACTCGGGCGGGATCCGGGGACATAGATCCCTTTTGCTTATACAACTGGTGTTTCAATTGGAGGGCCCTACATGCCAATTTGACCCCCGTTTCTTCCAGCTCAGAAGCCCGATTTTGACTGGTGCGCACTACTTCGCCCATCATAGCACACCTCTGTTGCATGGCTTCAACTTCCTCCCTTAATTCACCCAATTCCTTCGTCTTAGCAGATAATACTCCTGATTGATGCCTCAGGGCTGTGGCCAGCAGCCAAAAAGCATCCGTCAGGGACCCCTTTTGCTTCGGAAAATTCAGCTCTCGCAATAACCGTGCCACACTTTCCCCGATAGGGGTTTCCCGTGGTAGCAGGCGATCCTCCCAACTGAGAGGAGAGCCCAACTGAGACAATGTATTTGCCAGCATCCCGAACCCGGCCGAATTATCCGTCCAGCCGGGAATAAGGAACTGTTCGGGAGTGGCCTCCTTCTTGCGGCGGAACAAATTCATCCTGATACCCTGCTCGCAGCGCCAATTGTTATGGACGGAAAGTTATCCGACCAAGCAGGAACGTGGTATCAGAGAAAATGTACCCGCGACAAGAATGAGCCTAGACCACGGATCACAGTATTTCACTTGTTTATTGGTAAGGTAAAATATTAGCATAAATGACACTTCATTGCGGAAAGCGGCTTAGCTTAACTACCCACGCTGTGCAACTGCCCTTTTCCCGATACAGGCAACACTTATCAACGCGTACGCTGTGCAACTGCCCTTTTCCCGATACAAGCAATACTTATCAACGTGTGGTTAATCCCACTCCCACACGACTCATACGGGGCCAGGAACAGGTGTGATGAAGCACCCACGCCAGCGAACGCGGTCTTCACCTGGGATGTTTCGTCCCCACCTGGGGTTCCTTCTGGTCTTGCTAGTTGTTGTCCTTCTCCACGGACTGCATATCGTCCTCTCTCTGTCTACCTGCTTGTCTTCTCTCTCTCCTCTGCTTCTGCTTCTCACCTCACAGCCCCTGGCCCCTTTCTATATCCCCTTAGAACAATGAGAGCAATTAATATCTTCTTAAAACAATAACATAATAACGTCCTGTACAATGCCCCTGAACAATGAGAGCAATAAATATCTTAACATACTGACGTCCTGTACAGTGCCCCTACATGCCTACACGGTACAGTTACCACAGGACAATTTAGGACGCGTTACGGTTGATGAGCTGGGACCGATTGCATTGTTACGTTTCCTGTCCCGACGCCATCCATCCTGCTACATTGACAACCCACTACCCCACCAAATACCACCTGCTCAGTGGGAGCTTATAGCAACCCATTAACCTCTCAAGTCCCACAGTCTTTTCCTACAATACAATCTCACATTGAATGCATGCCCTCTGGTATTGGACATTTCAACCCCTGAAAAGAGATACTGTCTGCCTACTCTATCTGTATCTCTCCTAATCTTATACATCTCTATCAGATTTCCTCTCAGTCTCCATCGCTCCAGAGAAAACAGCCCAGGTTTGTCCAAAAACATGCCCTCTAATCTAGGCAACATAATTGTAAAGCTCATTTGCACCTTCTTCAAATCTTCTACATCCTTCCTAGAAAGGGGCAACCAGGACTGTATGAAATGCTCCACATGCTGTCTAACTAGAGTTTTAAGTTGCAACATAACTTCCTGACTTTTGAACTCAGTGCCTCAGCTAATAATGTCAAGTATGCCATTTACTTTCTTAACCCCCTGTCAATCTGTGTAGCCACTTTCACAGAGTGATGAATTTGGACTCCAAAATCCCCCTGCTGATCGACACTGTTGCATTTAATAGTGTACTGTCTGTTTACATTTGTCCTACCGACGTGCACAACTTCACATTTGGCCTGTTTAAAACTGCTTCTGCCATTTCTCTGTCAATATCTGCAACTGATGGATAGGATATCCCACTGTATTCTTTGACTGTTATCTATTCCATCCACACTCATGGACAGTTTCATCTGGGTTGTTTACATACATCACAGATGGCAGAGGTCCCAGTACAGATCCCTGCAGAACATCACTAATCCAAACCTCCAGTTAGAATAGTTCCCTTCAACCACCACTCTTTGTCTTCCATGGCTAACCCAGTTCTGAATCCAATTCACCATGGATCCCGTACATCATAATCTTTTGGATGAGCCTCCCATGTGGGACATTGTCAAAGGCCTCACAAAACTGTGTGAAAACAACTTCCTGAGCTCAACCTTCATCAATCATCTTCATCACTACATGAATAAAATCAATCAAGTTAGTAAGACACAATTTGCTCCAAGCAAAGTCATGTTGGTCCCATAATAAAGCTATGGTTTTACAAGTATTCATAAGTCCTGTCCCTACCACTGACAGTCCATAACTTCCAGGATTATCCCTGGTTCCCTTCTTGAATAATAGATCAACACTGGCCGCTCACCAGTCTCCAGGACCTCACCAGTGGCTAGGGAGGTCACAACGATATTGGCCAAAGCCTGAGCAATCTCTTCACTTGCCTCTGTCAATAATTTGTGGTGTATCCCATCAGGCCCTGGAGTTTATCCACCTTAATGCTATTTAAAAGCCCAAAGCTACCTCCTCAATTACTTCAAAATACTCGAGCATATTAATACTCATTGCCTTGATCTCCACATGCTCCACATCATTGTCTTTGGTAAATATCGATGTAAAGTACTCGTTATAAACCTCAGCCACATCCTTTGTATCCAACCAAATGTTCCCCTCCCACTTTGTCCTTGAGTGGTCCCACCCTCCCCCTTCTTATCCTTTTGCTCCTGATGTATGTTTAGAATGCTTTGACATTCTCTTTAATCATACTTGCCCAGGAGTTTTTATGGGCCGTCATGGCTTTCCTAATTCTCCTCAAGTTTCTCTTTCTATTTTTGGAGTTCTTTTCTGGCTTCATATTAATCCTCCAAATCTCTGTTTGATTCTAGCTTCCTAAGCTTTACCTACTTTCCGTTTTATTCTGACTACATTCATGACATCTGTCAACATCCCTGGTTCTGTACCTTGCCATCCTTGTTCTTCCTTCTGACTGGAACATACCTGTCCTGTACTCTGTGTAGTTAGACTTCGGACACCTTCCACATTTTGGTTATGGACTTGGCCAAAAACAGCTGTTCCCTGTTAACTCTCCCTCCTTCCTGCCTAATCTCTCGTAATTTGCCCTGCTCCAGTTTAATACTCACCAACAAGGTCTATGCCTATTCCACTCTGTATTGTTCATTCTCCCCATACTTTCCTCCATTCACCATAAAATGTTTCTACCCTGGAGAAAAATGTCTATCTGTCCTCTCAATCTACTGTATGCCTCTGATCATTTTGTACACCTCTATCAAGTCAGCTCTCCTTCACCTTTGCTCCAAAAAGAAACACACTGGCTCACTCAAAGTATCATCAGAGCACATGCTCTCTAATCCAGGCAACATCCTGGTAAACCTCCTCTGCACCCTCTCTATCGTTTCCACATCCTTCCTATAATGAGGTGGTCGGAAGTGAACACAGTATTCCCAAGTGTGGTTTAACCAGAATCTTTAGAGTTACAGCATGACCTTGTGGCTCCTGAACTCAATCCCCTGACGAATATGGCTGACACCCAATTTGTCCTCTTAAGCTGCTTATTAACATGGGAAGAAACATTGCGGGATCTGTGGATATGGACCCTAACGTCCCTCTGTTACATAACACTGCTAACAATCCTGCTGTCAACCCTGTACTGTGCCTTCAAATTCGTCCTTCCAAAGTGAATCACTTCGCACTTTTCACTGTTGTACTTCATCTGGCACTTCTCATCCCTATTCTGCATCCTGTTGTAACCTGCGACAATTTTCTACACTAACCACAACTCTAGCAATACCCTATCATCTGCAAACTTACGAATTCCACCCTTCCACTTCCTCAAATCATTTATTAAACAAACACTAAAAACAGGGGATCATAGAACAGATCCATGCACGTCACCACTGGTTACCATCCTCCAAGGAGAAAACACTAACTGCATAAATATCTTCTGCCTTCTCTGGATAAAAATTAATTTTGAATACGCCAGACAACTTTCCCTGGATACCGAAATAGCCTATCATGGTGAAACCTATCAAATGCCTTATTAAAATCCATTTTTACCAAATCAACGTCTCTACCTTTATCAATGTGCTTTGTCATATCTTCACAAAATGCAACACGGCTTCTGAGACATGAACTGCCCCTCTGAAAGCCATAACTATTTCAAATCAGGTCTCCAAATTCTCAGAAATAATGGCTCTAAGAATCTTTTCCAATAATTTGCACACAGAGGTAAGACTCACTAGACAATAATTTTCAGAGTTATCTCTACTTTTTCTTTTTAAAACAGAACAGGAATAATATTTTCCACATTGCAAAGCTCTGACACTACTTCTCTGGCCAATGATAAAGCCAAGGGTGCAGCAATCTCTAAGCCACACTTCCAGCAGTGACCTGGGGTATATCATGACTGCACCAGAGAACTTATCTATCCTGATGATTTTCAAAAGTTCCAGCACATCCTCTCTCTTAACCTTGACATGTTGTCTCACATCAGCCCGTTTAACGCTGTCCTCACAAACGTCACGATCCCACTCACTGGAAAATACTGAAGTAAAGTCTTCATTCAAGACCTACCCTACCTTCCCCGACACCAGCACATGCTTCATTTTCTATCCCAGACCAGTTCTTATCTTCAAACTAGTCATCCTTTTCTTCTTCGCATAAAGTAACAACGTCTTGGGCATTTCCTTAATCTTAGTTGCTAAGTCCTTTCTTGCTCTCCTAATTCCATTCTACTGTTCGTCCTTGACTACTGTGTAACTCTCTCCAGCACTGTCTGAGCATTGCTTCTGAAACCTTAAATCAGCCACTTGACCAGATGTTCCACATCTCTTGGCAACCATGACTCCTTTCCCTGCCTCAATGGGACAAACCTATCCAGGACCTCATGCAAGTGCTGCCTACAATGTTTCCATATTTCCATTGTGCATTTTCCCGTTTCTCCAATCAAAAATCTCAACCCTGGGTCCAGTCCTATCCTTCTCCATAATTATATTGAAACTAATGGCATTGTGATCACTGGACCAGAACTGCTCCCCAACACATACCTCCATCACCTGACCTAATTCATTCCCTAACAGAAGATCCAACACTGCCCCTTCTCTAGTTGGTACCTCTATGTATTGCTGCAAAAAACTATCCTGCACACATTTTACAAACTCCAAACCATCTATGCTCTAAGCTTTTCCACCTTTCTTACAATTCCCCAAGCATTAAAATAAATGCATTTAAGAAATTCTCCACCTCTTCCTCTCTGTTTATCTCTGACAGTACAAAGAACTTTACTGTCTTCTTTTTCTTCCGTCTCCCATACATCTGTTCCTACACTCTGGTTCCCCTCCCCCAATTATATCTAGTTTAAATCCGCTGGAGCCTCTCTAGCAAACCTACCTGCAAGAATAAAAACACAAAATGCTGGTAGAACTCAGCAGGCTAGACAGCATCTATGGGAGGAGGTAGTGACGACGTTTTGGGCCGAAACCCTTCATCAGGAGTGAAGTACCTGTAAGAATAGTTGTCCCCCTTCAGTTCAGATGTAAACCGTCCCACCGGAACAGGTCCCACCTTCCCTGGAAAACTGCCCAATTATCTATAAATTTGAAGCCCTCCCTCCTGCACCATGTCTTCAGCCACGTGTTGATCTGCACTATCTTACCATTTCTAAACCCACCTGCACGTGGCACTGGTAGCAGTCCTGAGATTGCTATCCTGGAGGTCCTGTCCTTTAACTTGGCACCTAGCTCCCTAAACTCACCTTTCAGGACCTCCTCACTCTTCCTACCCACGTCATTGGTCCCTACATGGACCACGACATCTGGCTGCTCACCCTCCCTCTTGACAATACTGAGACCTCGATCCGAGATATCGCGGACCCTGGCACCAGGGAGGCAACAAACCATCCGAGATTCTCAATCTCTTCCTCATAACCTCCCATCTGTCCCCTAACTATTGAATCCCCTATCACTACTGCTGTCCTCTTTTCCCTCCTTCCCTTCTGAGCTGAGGGTCCAGTCTCGGTGCCAGAGACACAACCACTGCAACTTGTCCCTGTTAGGTCGTCCCCACCAACAGTATCCAAAACGGTATACTTATTGTTGATGGGAACGGCCACAGGGGTGCTCTGCTCTTCCTGTCTATTCCCCTTCCCTCTCCTGACAGACACCCAGCTACCTGTCTCCTGACTCCTAGGAGTGACTATCTCCCTGAAAGTCCTGTCTATTTCTGCCTCTGCCTCCCAAATGATCCGAAGTTCATCCAGCTCCAGTTCCAGTTCCCTAACACAGTTTGTCAGGATCTGCAGCTGGATGCACCTTTTGCAGATGTAGTCATCAGGGACAGTCGTGCTCACCCTGACTTCCCACATACTGCAAACGGAGCACTCAACTGTTCTAACTGCTGCCCCCATTACCTAATCCTAATCTAAATGGATTAATTAAAGGATCTTACCCGGCTTTACCTCACCTAGAATGAAGCTCGTACTCAGCCTCTGCTCGCTATTTAAATTTGCCCGCTGCCTCACAGGCCAACTTACACGCGCTTGCGCAGTTGTGCCCCGTTCAAACCTCGCCTCTGCCTGTTCTCGCCGAAGGCTGATTGAGCCAAAGACGTCCCACTCCGCCTCAGCCCACTCCGTCGATGGCCGCTGTATATGGCGGTCTTTCTTTTTAAACCTTTGGCGTGCTACGTCACACGCCTGCGCAGTCTAGCTTCTTTGCTGAGATCAGTTAAAAAAAAGCTTCTCTCCAAGCTTCTTTTACCTCTTCCCTCTCCGCCTCTTGCTGGGATTTTTAATGTTATGCCGACCCATAAACCCTGCTTACCATATAATGCTGTCAACTGTTAACTCTATTCCTCTTAATATCTTGTATACCTCTATCATATCTCTTCTCATCCTCCTTCTCTCCAAAGAGTAAAGCCCAGCTCCCTTAGTCTCGGATCATAATGCATACTCTTTAAACCAGGCAGCATCCTGGTAAATCTCTTCTGTACCCTTTCCAGTGCTTCCACATCCTTCCTATAATGAGGCAACCAGAACTGGACACAGTACTCCGTGTGGCCTAACCAGAGTTTTACAGGGCTGCATCATTACCTTGCAACTCTTAAACTCTATCCCTCGACTTAAGAAAGCTAACTACCCTATCTACCTGTGAGGCAACTTTCAGGGATCTGTGGACATGTACCCCCAGATCCCTCTGCTCCTCCAGTATCCTGCCATTTACTTTGTACTCTGCCTTGTAGTTTGTCCTTCCAAGGTGTACCACCTCACACTTCTCCGGGTCGAACTCCATCTGCCATTTCTCAGCACACTTCTGCATCCTATCAATGTCTCTCTGCAATCTTCGACAATCCTCTACACTATCCACACCACCACCAAACTTTGTGTCGTCTGCAACCTTGCCAAACCACCCTTCTACCCCCACATCCAGGTAGTTAATAAAAATCACAAGTAGGGGTCCCAGAATCTATCCTTGTGAGACACCACTAGTCACAACCCTCCAATCCGAATGTACTCCCTCCACCACGACCATCTGCTTTGAGCAGGCAAGCCAATTCTGAATCTACTTGGCCAAACTTCCCTGGATCCCATGCCTTCTGACTTTCTGAATAAGCCTACTATGTGGAACCTTATCAAATGCCTTACTAAAATCCATGTAGATGACATCCACTGCACTACCCTCATCTATATGCCTGGTCACCTCCTCAAAGTACTCTATCAGACTTGTTAGACACGATCTGCCCTTCACAAAGCCATGCTGACTGTCCCTGATCAGACCATGATTCTCTAAATGCCCATAGATCCTATTTCTAAGAATCTTTTCCAACAGCTTTCCCACCACAGACGTAAGGCTCAGTGGTCGAAATTACCTGTACTATCCCTACTAACTTTTTTGAACAAGGGGACAACATCTGCCTCCCTCCAATCCTCCGGTACCATTGCCATGGACAACAAAGACATAAAGATCCTAGCTAGAGGCTCAGCAATCTCTTCCCTTGCCTCATGGAGCAGCCTGGGGAATATTCCCTCAAGTACCAGGGTCTGATCCATCCCAATGTATTTAAACAACTCCAACCCCTCCTCTTCCTTAATATCAACATGCTCCAGAACATCAACCTCACTCATATTGTCCTCACCATCATCAAGTTCAATACACAAAATGTTGCAGGAAGTCAGGAGGTCAGGTAGCTTCTACAGAGGGGGATAAAGCAAAACAGAGATTTCCTGCCGAGACCCTTCATCGTGACTGGAAATGGGGAGAAGCTGGAATAAGATGGTGCAGGTAGATGGTCCATCTACCTAGATGGAAGAGTCCAAGCTGGTAGATGATCGGTGAAGCCAGATAAGAGTGAAGGTGAGTGTGTGGGGGAGGTGGGAGATGAAGTGAGTCACTGAGAGGTGTAGGTGGAAAATGCAAAGAAAACAAGGATTCTGATAGGATAGGAAGCGGACCATGTGGAAAAAAGGAAGCAAAAGAGGAACCCGAGGGAGATGATCCGCAGTGGAGAAGAGAGAAGTGGGGAGACAGAATGGAGGTGACGGGCATGTGGGTTGATGAAAAGAAAAGGTGGATGTATAAGTTAAAGATATCGATGTTCATGCCATCGGGTTGTAACCTATCCTATGTAATATGAGGTATTGCTCCTCCAACCTGCGAGTGCACTTATCGTGTTAGTTAAACAATGAACCAGAAGGGAGAGTGGATTATTAATTTTCCTCTGGAATCCCTATTAAATAAATCCAGTGCTGTCTGGTTGATTCCACAAAAGAGGGGAAAAGGACAGCGCACATTCCCCATCTCTGTACACTCATAGTTCGGAATACATGCATAAGGTCAGCCTCAATCTCCTGCACTTCAAGATATGAAGCCCCAACCTGCCCAACCTCTCTCCAGAATTCAGTCCCTCAATTAACGACACCACTGTCGTAAATCTGCCCGCACTCATTCCAGCTTGACGTCTTCTTTCGCATAGCAGACTGACCAAAACTGAATGAAATAATCGAGGCACGGACACCCTAACCCTAATGCAACCTCACTAGCCTCTTCTTCAGACCATGAGGCATGAGATATCAAACAGAGTCTGCTCAGCCAATTGAGTCTACTCCGTCATTCCTTCATGTACAATTGATTATCTCTCTCAACCCCATTCTCCATCTTTCTCCCCATAATCTTTCACCATCCATTTAAATACACTCAATTACTTGGCCTCTATTCTGCCCATGGCAATAAATTCCAAAGATTTAGCACTCCCTGACTACAGACATTCTTCCATATCTCTGCTGTCAGTGGGTGTCCTAAAAAATTGAGGCCGTGGCTCTCTGTCGAGGCCTTTCAATATTTAATAGGTTTCAATGAGATCCCCTCTCTTTCTTCTGGACCAGTGAGTAGACGGTCAAAGCCGTTTTACACTCCCCATATATTAAACCTTTCATCCCTGTAATCATTCTCGTGAACCTTCTCCGGACCCGCTCCTATACGAGCACATCTTTTTCTCAGACAGGAAGTTGGAAACTGCTCACAATACACCAACAGCGATCCAACCAATGAGTTATAAAGCAACAGCATCACATCCTTACTCTTGTATGCTAGGAAAAAAAAGGGAGACAATTCAAAAATCGGAGCTGCGTAGGTACTTGGGAGTCCTTGAGCAGGAGTCCTTGAAGGTTTGCTTGCAGATCAAGTTGATTAAGGATGACAACTGTAATTCCATAACATCCCTACTTGTTTCCCTTACCTTCTCCTTCTCCTTAGTGAATACCGAAGAAAAGAAATTGTTCAAAATCTCCCCCATCTCTTTTGGCTCCACACATAGCTGTCCACTCTGATTCTCTAAGGGACCAATTTTAACCCTCACTATCCTTTTGCTATTAATATAACTGTAGAAACCCCTCGGATTTATTTTCACCTTACTTGCCAAAGCAACCTCGTATCTTCTTTTAGCTTTTCTAATTTTCTTAAGATTTTTTTTTACATTCTTTATATTCCTCAAGCACCTCATTTACTCCATGCTGCCTATATTTATTGTAAATATCTCTCTTTTTCCTAACCAAGTTTCCAATATCCCTTGAAAACCATGGTGCTCTCATTCTTTTAACCTTTCCTTTCAACCTAACAGGAACATAAAGATTCTGTACCCTCAAAATTCCACCTTTAAATGACCGCCATTTCTCTATTACATCCTTCTCATAAAACAAATTGTCCCAATCCACTCCTTCTAAATCCTTTTGCATCTCCTCAAATTTAGCCTTTCTCCAATCAAAAATCTCAACCCTGGGTCCAGTCCTATCCTTCTCCATAATTTTATTGAAACTAATGGTATTACGATCACTGGACCTGAAGTGCTCCCCAACACATATGTCCATCAGCAGACCTATCTCATTCCCTAACAGGAGATCCACACTGCCCCCTTCTTTAGTTGGTACCTCTATGTATTGCTGCAAAAAACTATCTTGCACACATTTTACAAACTCCAAACCATCCAGCCCTTTTACAGAATGGGCTTCCCAGTCTATGTGTGGAAAATTAATCTCTCCCACAATCACAACCTTGTGCTGACTACAAATATCTGCTATCTCTTTACAAATTTGCTCCTCCAATTCTCGCTCCCCATTTGTTGGTCTATAATACACCCCTATAAGTGTTACTACACCTTTCCCATTCCTCAATTCCACCCAAAGAATCTCCCTAGAGGAGCCCTCTGATCTATCCTGCCAAAGCACCGCTGTAATGTTTTCTCGGACAAGCAATGCAACACCTCCTTCTCTTGCCCCTCTGTTTTTATCACACCTGAAGCAATGAAATCCAGGAATATATAGTTGCCAATCACACTCCTCTTGCAACCATGTTTCACTAATAGCTACAACATCATATTTCCAGGTATCAATCCATGCTCTAAGCTCATCCACCTTTCTTACAATGCTCCTAGCATTAAAGTAGATGCATTTAAGAAACTCTCCACCTCTTCCTCTCTGTTTATCCTTAACGATGTGATCAACTTTATTATCTTTTTCTTCCTTCTTCCCTACATCTTTGGTCTGAGCGCTCCCCTTCTCTATCACCTGCCTATCCTCCCTCACACAATTTGGGTAAGTGGGGAAGTGAAAATTTAATGGGAGCATTTGGAAAAGCTCTTCACTGAAATGGTCATGAGAGTGTGGGAATGAGCTCGGTTTCACCATTTAAAGGAAATTGGATGGGAGCCTGGATGGTAGGGGTATGGAGGGTGATGGTTCCTGTGCAGGTAGTTGCATTAGACAGCTTAAATGTTTTTCACCATTGACAAGATGGGCCAGGTAGCCTGTTCCTGTATTGAAATTCTCCATGTTTGGATACAGTTGGTGAGGACAACCTACCAGGGACAAGTTGTAGTGGTCGCACCTCTGCCACCGAGACTGGATCCTCAGCTCAGAACGGAATGAGTGAAGAGAGGAGAGCAGTAGTGATAGGGGATTTGATAGTTAGGGGGACAGATAAGAGGTTCTGTGGGAAAGATCGAGAATCCCAGATGGTCTGTTGCCTCCCTGGTGCCAGAGTCTGCAATATCTCTGATCAAGTTCTCAGTATTCTCAGCAGCCAGATGTCATTGTTCACGTGGGGACCAATAGCATATACAGGAGTAGGGATGAGGTCCTGGAGACATAATAAAGGGAGTTAGGAAAAAAGTTAAAAAGCAGGACCTCAAGGGTGATAATCTTGGGATTGCTGCCTGTGCCACGAGACAGAGAGGGTAGGAACAGGAAGTCATGGCAGATGAATGTGTGGCTGAAGAGTTGGTGCAGGGGGCAGAGGTTGTTCAGATTTCTGGATTATTGGGTTCTCTTCTGGGGAAGGTCTGATCTGGACAAAAAGGATGGGCTGCACCTGAACTGGAAAGGGGCCAATATCCTGGTGGGCTGGTTTGATAGAGCTGTTGGGGAGGGTTTAAACTAGTTTGGCAGGGGGGTGGGAAATCAGAATATGAGTGCAGAGATTAGGGTAGAAGGACAAGGGTATGATGCTATGTGTTCTCAGTTGGTGCGGAAGGACAGGCAGGGGCAAAACATAAATGTATCCAGTTAGAGGGGTTAAAATATGTCTATTTCAACACTAGGAGTACTAGGGATAAAGGGGGTGAACTTAGAGCATGGATCAGTACGTGGAACTACGATGTTGTGGCCATTACTGAAACTTGGATGGAGGAAGGGCAGGATTGGCTGATGCAGGTACCGGGGTTTAGGTGTTTTAAAAGGAATAGGATGGGAGGTAGAAAAGGGGGGGGGGGGAGTAGCATTACTGGTCAGGGACAGTATCATGGCTATAGAAAGGGAGGACGCTACAGAGGGAGTGTCCACTGAGTCGGTGCGGGTGGAAGTCAGAAATAGGAAGGGATCAATCACTGTGCTGAGAGTAGTATATAGGCCCCCAAATAGCCCTCAGGACACCGAGGAGCAGATAAGCAGGCAGATTTTAGAATGGTGCAGGAAATGCAGAGTTGTAGTTATGGGTGATTTCAACTTCCCTCATATTGACTGGCACCTCCTGACTGCAAGGGGAATAGATGGGGCTGAATTTGTCAGGTGTGTTCAAGAAGGATTCCTGACGTAGTATGTCGACCGGCCGACAAGAGGAGAGGCCATACTGGATCTAGTTCTGGGTAATGAACCTGGTCAGGTGGCAGACCTCTTGGTGGGGGAGCATTTGGTGAGAGTGACCACAACTCCCTTAGCTTCAGCATAGCTATGGAAAAGGATAAAAACAGACAAAATGAGAAAGTGCTTAACTGGGGAAGGGCTGACTATGAAGGGATGAGGCAGGAACTAGCAAGAGTAAATTGGAAACAGATGTTCCAGGGTGAAAGTACAAAGTAATGTGGAGGAAGTTTAGGGACTACATGTGCTGGGTTCAGGATAGGTTTGTCCCACTGAGACAAGGGAAAAAATGGTAGGAAAAGTGAACTGTGGCTGACAAACCACATGAGGCAAGTCTTCAAGAGGAAGAAGAAATCATATGTTAGATAGTAAGAAGCAGGAAGCAGGAGGGTCTCATGAAAAATATAGGGTAGTCAGAAAGGAGCTTAAGAAAGGACTTAGGAGAGCTCAAAGGGGGCATGAGAAGGCCTTGGCATGTAGGATTAAGGAGAACCCCAAGGCGCTCTATGCGTATGTGAAGAACAGGGTGACAAGAATGAAGGTGCCTAAAGGATAAAGAAAGCAACATGTGCCTGGTGGCGGAGGTGGTTGGGGAGGACCTAAATGAACATTTTGCTTCAGTGTTCACAAGTGAAAAGGATCTTGATCAGGGTGTGTTGCACGGAGCAACTGAGGAGAACCCAAGTGCAGGACACAGGCACGGAGATTGAGTTGGGAACACTGGTGTAGATGTGAATGTTGAACAGCAAACAGGAGGAATCTTGACACGGAGCTCAGATGTGGAGTCTTGACACGGAGACAGGGTTTTCATGGAATATCTTGAAACTGGAGCTGAACTTAGAACAAACGGTTCTAAGCAGTCGAGAAACAAAGTTATCACATGGGAATAGACCGACAAACTGGCAATCTCTGACAGTGACTCCATCATACTTACTTCACAGTCTCTGATGAAAACCAGGTGTACTGTAATTAAGTAAACTAGCAGCAATTGGAGATCTAATGACTGAAATTAGGGCATAATCAGGGAGAAAGGGGCGTTAAAGGGGAACAGCCAACCGGAACCATGACAGTGTGAGTTCGAAATAGAATAGGCCTGTGTGCTGGACAATGTGGAGATTAAGGAAAAAGTAGTATTGGATCTTCTTAAAAACATTAAGATTGATAAATCCCCAGGGCCAGACAGCCAGGTTGCTGTGGGAAGTGAGAGAGGAGATCGCTGGAGCAGTAGCTATGACCATTGAATCCTCTTTGGCTGCAGGGGAGGTGCCGGAGAATTGGGGAATGCCAGATGTTTAAAAAAGGTAATAGGGAGAAACCCAGGAACTATAGACCGGTGAGTTTTACGTCAGTGGTCTGCAAACTATTGGAAAGGATTGTTAAGGATAGGAACTATGAGCATTTGGAGAAGTACAGTCTACTCAAGGAGAGTTAACATGGCTTTGTGAAGGGAAGATCGTGCCTCACGAGCCTAATGGAGTTTTTTGAAGAGGTAACAAAAGAAATTGATGAGGGTAGGGCAGTTGATGTGGTCTACATGGATCTTAGCAATGCATTTGACAAGGTCCCTCATGGGAGACTCATCCAGAAAGTAATAAGGCATGGGAGTAGTGGAACCTTGGATGTTTGGATAAAAATATTGGCTTACAGGAAGAAAGCAGAGGGTAGTAGTGGGAGGAAAGTATTCTGCCTGGAGATTGGTGACTAGTGGAGTGCCGCAAGGATCTGTCCTGGGACCCCTGCTATTTGTGATTTTTTATAAATGACCTGGATGAAGAGGCGGAAGGATGGATGAGTAAGTTTGCGGATGACACAAAGATTGGAGGAGCTGTGGATGGAGCTATAGGTTGTCGAAGGTTACAAGAGGATATAGACAGGATGCAGAGTTGGGCAGAGAAGTGGCCGATGGAGTTCAATCTGGATAAGTGTGAGGTGATGCATTTAGGAAGGACTGACTACAGGGTTAATGGTCGGATACGGTGTGGATGAACAGAGGGACCTTGGGGTTCAAATCCATACATCTCTCAAGGTCACTGCACAGATTGAAAGGGTAGTTAAGAAGGCCTATGGGATGCTAGGCTTCATTAATAGGGAGATTGAGTTTAAGAGTAGAGAGATCATGTTGCAACCCTACAAATGTCTGGTGAGACCACACTTAGAGTGTTGTGTTCAATTCTGGTCACCTCATTATAGGAAGGATGTGGAAGATATAGAGAGGGTGCAGAGGAGAATTGCCAGGATGTTGCCTGGGTTGGAAAACAAGTCTTATGAGGCAAGGTTAGCAGAGCTGGGACTTTTCTCTATGGAGCATAGAAGAATGAGAGGGGACCTCATAGAGGTCTACAAGAGTATGAGGCATAGATAGGGTGGATAACCAGTACCTGTTTCCCAGGGCATGAATAGCAAACACCAGAAGGCATATGTATAAATTTAAGGGAGGGAAGTTTAGGGGAGACATGAGGGTAATTTTTTTTATTAAAACGCAGGGGGTAGTAGGTGCCTGGAATGACTTGCCAGGGATGGTGGTGGAGGCCAAAACATTAGGGGTATTTACGAGCCTGTTGGACAGGTACACAGCTGAAAGGAAAATAGAGGGGTACGGGATAGTGGGGGGTTTAGTACTTTTTTTTTTAAGGAATATATGGGTTGGCACAACATCGAGGGCCGAAGGGCCTGTACTGTGCTGTCGTGTTCTTATGTTCTGGTGTCTAGAGGAGAGCAAGTGTGGAGAAAGAAACAGAGAGGGTGTGTATACTTACTATCTTTCAAAAAAAAAGTAATGGCTTAAACTTATTTGCAGCAAAGTTACGAGTGTACCCTGTACACTCACAAATTAATGTTATTGATAGTAACCACATTATTGATACAGATGACAAGTAGCAATGGCCGTAACCCTGGGGAACATCACTAGGCATGGGCCTCAAGTCCAAGAAGCAGCCTCCCACAATCACTCTTTGCTTCCTGTCATGAAGTCAACTGAGCACCAAGTTAGCCAGCTTTCCCTGGATCCTAGGTGAACTAACCTTCCATAGAAAATTACTATGTTGGACATCATCAAAGGCCTCACTGTAGTCCATGCCGGACACAATCCTGGGACAGAGGTGTCAAAGATCGGAGGGCATATTTTTAAGCACAGAACTAAGAGGTTTAGAGGGATCTGCGGAAGAGATCTTTCACTCAGAGGGTAGGTGAAATCTGGAACACAATGCCTGAGGTGGTGGTGGAGGCAGGTCCCTTCACAACATCTACAAACTGGATGAGCATTGAAACTGCCAAAGTACGGTTGGCTATGAACCAAGTGCTGATAAATAGGACCAGTGTAGACTGTGAGTGGATGGTCAGAACAGGTATGGCCAGCCAATGGCCTGTTTCCGTGCTGTGTGATCCACCACTCCGGACATGCTAAATTAACGACGGTTGATTTCAAAACTCCACACCCCTCTCCAACCTGAAATAAACCAGACTGCACCTCTTGTCACCACGTGAATATCTGTTTCTGTCAAGGTAACATACAGATTAGTCACTTCTGCTAAACAATTGGCAATTGATGAAGCTCCTGTTTCTTCTTTCATGAATGTTGTTCCCTTACTGGAAAACTAACGCTCTCACTGTGTCAGAATCAGTGATTAAATCCAGCCCCAAACACTGTGCTTTCATCCCTGTGCATTGTAACTGGAACCATCTCACTGAGGGTCTGATGGAGATCCTACTCCTGTCCTCTGCAAATGTGGTCATATCTCCCTGCTTCCGACATTTCAAATAAACTCAGAATTGTTTTCTGATTCAGACTGAAGGTGAAGGTACATTCAGCTCATTATCAGACCAGACAAACCATGCATTCGCATAGCTGGTTCCACCTGTTGCTGAGTCCTCTCTCCTCCACCTCCAGGGATGCTGCATCTTCACACAAACTCCTTACTGGAGGAGACTGCTCATCATCCTGAGACAGGGAGCCACATCATTGTCGCTCTCCTGATATCAGGTCTGACTTGCTCACTTCCAGATATCTTCCAGGCCCAGTCTCCACCTCATTCACTGATCTATTAGACAGCTCCTGTACCCCTTCACCCCTGACCATGCTTCCCCAGTTAAATCTCTCTCTCTTTCCGCAGCCCTTTCTGAAGATGTGAGAGACATGTTCCTTTACACAGAGATTGGTTGGAGCCTGGAATGAGCACTTGGGTGGTGGCTGAGGCAGATAGATTCTGGACTCTTCAGAGACCCTTAGACTGACACATGAATGTGAAGAGACTGGAGGAAGTTGGTCATTATGTTGACAGAGATTAGTTCAGTTGGCTACTTGGTTCCCAATTTAATTAGTACAGCACAATATTGTGGGCCGAAAGGCCTGTTCCTGTACTGTTCAATAATATTGTTCAGTCTACAATGTCTCAATGTGATTTACAGTGCACTGTGCTGTTTTACTGTACCATAGAACATTACAGCACTGAAACAGGCCTTTTGCCTAGTCCCACTGACCTGCACCTGGACCATCCACCTCTCTCATCCATGTACCTGTCCAAGTTTTTCTTAAATGTTAAAAGTGAGCCCGCATTCACCACTTCAACTGGCAGCTCATTCCACACTTCCACCACTCTCTGTGTGAAGCCCCCCCCCCAAATGTTCCCTTCAAACTTTTCCCCCTTCACCCTTAACCCATGTCCTTTGTTTTTTTTTCTCCTCAGCCTCAGTGGAAAAAGAGTGCTTGCATTCACTCTATCTATACCCAACATAATTTTATATACCTCAATCAAATCTCTCCTCATTCTTCTACGCTCCAGGGAATAAAGTCCTAACCTATTCAAACTTTCTCTGCAACTCAGTTTCTCAAGTCCTGGCAACATTGTTGTAAACCTTCCCTGCACTCTTTCAACCTTATTAATATCTTTCCTGTAATTAGGTGACCAAAACTACACACAATACTCCAAATTCTGCCTCACCAATGTCTTACACAACCTCACCATACATTCCAACTCTTATACTCAATACTTTGATTTATAAAGGCCAATGTACCAAAAGCTCTCTTTACCACCCTATCTACCTGTGACGCCACTTTTAGGGAATTATGTATCTGTATTCCCAGATCCCTCTGTTCTACTGCACTCCTCAGTGCCCTACCATTGACCTTGTATGTTCTACCTTGGTTTGTCCTTCCAAAGTGCAATACTGAGGGTTTAGTCATTATCAGCAAAACTCTGCCCCTTTCAAACCCACACCCACCACTTCTGATGGCAGCTCGTTCCACATTTTCAGCAGTTGCTCCCAAGGTTCCTGTAAAATATTTCACCTTTAAGCTATGACCACTGGTGCATGAGGCAGAAGATGGGGTGGAGAGTGAAGGTGGGTGGGAAGAGGGGAAGGTGCGAGAGGATAGAGACGGCAGTGTGGGGAGAGAAAAACAGAGGGGATAGATTATATTTACTATGTTTCAAAGAAAGTAACTGTTTGAACTTGCTGGAAACTTACTAACAATACCCTGTACATTCTCAACCAAATTACTGACATATATGACAAGTAGGAATGGGTGTAACCCTGGGGAACATCGCTGTACATGGGCCTCAAGTACAATAAACAGCATCCCACCATCACTCTCTGCTTCCTACCATCAGGACAATTGGAAACCTGTTACCGTGTCTGACCTGCTCACCTCTGGGTATTCTCCTGGCTCACTTTCCTCCGTCACCATCTGTGAGATCACAAAAAAAAACAACTAAAATGATCTATTAGACAGCTGCTGTACTCCTCCACCACCTGACCATGCTTCTCCAGTAAAAACTCCCTCTCCTGAGCCCCTTCCCTATTCCCTTTGCCAACTCCAGAAATGCAAGCAGATCTGAATCCACTGTAAGGACATTTATATCTCACAAGACTCTGTACAAACCCATGTCCTTCTCTGATGCAGAGGTCACTGACTCCCCCCCCCACCATCCCCAATCTGCACGCAGCCCACGATGGTGACGGTTGCTCCCAGACTCAAGGGTTCTGTTGTACCAAACACAATGATAACAGCAAGATCAGACAGTAATTAATATAAAGAAAGAATTGTTGCTTCCTGAAAGGACATGCATGCCATCTGATCCAATGGACCAGATCCTCCCGAGGTACAACTTAATTTGACCTGGGACCCATCCACCCTGGGTCATGCAGTGATTTCCCCCCCCCCCCCACTACCCCTGCACCCCTCCCACACTCACGTCCATCCATAACTTATTTCTGCTCACAGACAGATCCCCTTCACCCCAAACCTGTTCCCAGCTTGGGAACCCTCATCTACCTGATCCCACAAACAAGAAAAAACCTGCAGATGCTGGAAATCTGAGCAACACACACACAAAATGCTGGAGGATCTCAGCAGGCCAGGCAATATCTATGAAAAATAGTACACTCAACATTTACAGACCAACTTCCACCTGGCCCTTAAATTTACCTGGTGCATTTCCAACACCTCACTCCCATTTCTCAATCTCACTGTCTCTACCTCCGGAGACAGCTATGCACCGATGTCTTTTACAAACCCACGGACTCTCACAGCTATGTAGACTATACCTCTTCCCACCCTGTTTCTTGAAAAAATGCCATCCATTTCTCTCAATTCCTCCGTGTCTGCCGCATCTGCTGTCAGGATGAGGCTTGGCATTCTGGAATGAAGAAGCTGTCCGGTTTCAGAGAAAGGGGCTTCACTTCCATTTCACACATCTTACCCATCCTCCCACCACCATAACAGGGATAGGGTTCTACATCTTTTGCACCATGCCCCATATTCCACAGGCATTTCTCCCTACTCGACTCCCTTGTCCATTCTTCCCTCCCTACTGATCTCCCTCTGGGCACTTATCCTTGCAAGTTGAACAAGTGCTACACGTGCCCCTATGCTTACTCTCTCACTACCATTCAAGGCCCTAAACTGTCCTTCCGGGTGAGGCGACCCTTCACCCTTGAGTCTATTGGGGTCATCCACTGTGTCTGGTGCTTCTGGTGCGGATTCCTGTATATCATATAACCATATAACAAGTACAGGATGGAAACAGGCCATCTTGGCCCTTCTAGTCCATGCTGAAGCCTTACTCTCACCTAGTCCCACCAACCTGCACTCAGCCTATAACCCTCCATTCTTTTCCTGTCCATATACCTATCCAATTTTACTTTAAATGACAATAATGAACCTGCCTGTACGACTTCTACTGGAAGCACGTTCCACACAGCTACCACTCTCTGAGTAAAGAAGTTTGCCCTCATGTTACGCCTAAACTTTTGCCCCCTAACTCTCAACTCATGTCCACTTGTTTGAATCTCCCCTACTCTCAACGGAAAAAACCTATCCACGTCAACTCTATCTATCCCCCTCATAATTTGACATACCTCTATCAAGTCCCCCCTCAACCTTCTTCGCTGCAAAGAGTAAATACCTAACTTGTTCAACCTTGCTCTATAACTTAGGTGCTGAAACCCAGGTAACATTCTAGTAAATCTTCTCTGTACTCTCTCTATTTTGTTGACATCTTTCCTATAATTTGGTGACCAGAACTGTACACAATACAGGCAGTCCCCGGGTTACGTATGAGTTCCGTTCCTGAGTCCGTCTTTGAAGTCGGATTTGTACTTAAGTCGGAACAGGTACATCTTGTATTATTTAGCATCAGTTAGTCAAACGTCTTAGTATATAGTATATATTTTACCTTTCTATGTCTATAAGACACTTAAGAAATGTATGTATTCCAATAATTAAACCACTGTATTGCTTAGTAATAATCGTAGCTTTCATCAGGGCAGGGCCTTTCACATGCTCCATTATTCTCACTTCATCCTTTAAAATTGTTCTGATCGTTGACCGACTGTAGCCTAACGATTTTCCAATGACCAATGGCATTTCACCTCTTTCCAAACTTTATTATTTCCACTTTATTTTCAATCCCTATTGCTTCCCGTCAATGGAACAGAAAAACTATGGGCAGCGGGTCCCGAGCTGCACTGGGTCCTAAGGACCACTGCACTGATTTCCCCGGATCCTAAACTCCACCGCACTGAGACAGGCTAAATGGGATAAGTGGGGGCTGTGCTGCATTTGGTACTTGATCCTCCACAATATTCCACGTGGGAATTTAAACTGAAGGTGGCAGTGCATTTTTTACGAGGTCGAATTGTGAGCTCGACATCAACCCGGCACGGATGATACGGGAGTGACTGGATCGACATTAACCCAGCACAGGAGCGTCTATCACTAAATCGAACTCGGGAACCTCTGTCCCGAGCCCGGCGCTGATCTTACAGCGCTACCAGCCGACCAGAATGGGCAGGGAGCGGGGTCAGGGTGAATCCAAATACAAAGTTAAACACTCAACATACTGTCAATGGCAACAACTTAAAATGGTGGACGGCATTTTCCTTCCTCGGTTCGTAAGTACGAGTTGTCCATAAGTCAGAGGTTCATAACTCGGGGACTACCTGTACTCCAAATTTGGCCTTACCAATGCCTTATACAATTTTATCATTACATCCAACTCCTATACTCAATGCTCTGATTTATAAAGGCCAGCATACCAAAAGCTTTCTTCACCACCCTATCCACCTTCAGGGAACTTTGCACCATTATTCTCAGATCACTCTGTTCTACTGCATTCTTCAAAGCCCTACCATTTACCATGTATGTCCTATTTTGATTATTCCTACGAAAATGTAACACCTCAAGCTTATCAGCATTAACTCCATCTGCCATCTTTCAGCCCGCTCTTCTAACTGGCCTAAATCTCTCTGCAAGCTTTGAAAACCTACTTAATTATCCACAAAGCCACCTATCTTAGTATCATCTGCATACTTACTAATCCAATTTATCACTCCCATCATCCAGATCATTAATGTATATGACCAACAACATTGGACCCAGTACAGATCCCCGCGGCACACCACTGGTCACCGGCCTCCAACCTGACAAACAGTTATCCACCACTACTCTCTGGCATCTCCCATCCAGCCACTGTTGAATCCATTTTACTACTTCAATATTAATACCTAACAACTGAACCTTCCTAACCAACCTTCCGTGTGGAACCTTGTCAAAGGCTTTATTGAAATCCATATAGACAACATCCACTGCTTTACCATTATCAACTTTCCTAGTAACCTCTTCAAAAAATTCAATAAGATTTGTCAAACACGACCTTCCACGCACAAATCCATGTTGGCTGTTCCTAATCAGACCCTGTCTATCCAGATAATTATATACACCATCTCTAATAATACTTTCCATTAATTTACCCACCTGCTAGGTTTACTCTTAGAATCCTTTTTAAACAATGGAACAACATGAGCAATACGCCAATCCTCCGGCACCATCCCCGTTTCTAATGACATTTGAAATATTTCTGTCAGAGCCCCTGCTATTTCTACACTAACTTCCCTCAAGGTCCTAGGGAATATACTGTCAGAAGCCAAAGATTTATTCAGATTCAGTTTATTGTCATTTAGAAACCACAAATGCAATGCAGTTAAAAAATGAGACAATGTTCCCCCAGAATGACATCACAAAAGCATATGACAAAACAGACTACACCAGAAAATCCACGTAACTTTTGGCAATCCCCAATCCAGAGTCCGGAGCGGCTGCTGCGTATTGATATCGCGCTACCGTCTAGCGCGTTCCCCGGAAAGGAGCTCCAAATCCAAATCCACCAGACAAACAAGAACAAAAACTAAAGCTACAAGACCTGCACAAAACCACATAATTACAACATATAGTTACAACAGTGCAAACAATAGCATAATTGATTTAAAAAAAAAACAGACTATGGGCACAGTAAAAATAGTCCAGGATGTTAAAGGACTGTAAGTTCAAAAGAAATCACCACAGTTTCCACAAGTCCCCAGGGTCCCGACAGACTCGCCATCCCACGCCGGCGGCAGAAGGGAGTACTCGCGCTATGGACTTCCAAAGCACCGCCCAACTCAGCCTCGCAGACGCAACACACACCGAAAGCGACCTGTGTCCGTCGAAACTCTGAGCCAAAGACCATCCCCTGCGGCACAGCTTCTCCGAGCACCATCCTCTGCCGAGCGTATTAAGACGACCCCGCCATCGGCAACGCGACCCCGAGGACTGGGGGCCTGTTCTTCCCAGCAGAGTCCCAGACCTCACAGCAGCAGCAACGAAGAAGGTCTTGCTGGAGATATCCCGATGTTCCTCCGTGCTCCCACATCCGTTTTCAATCGATTATGATTGCGCACGGCACCCCACTTCACAAATAACAGATAATCAGTTCCGGAGTGGCCGCTGCAAGCTGCGTCACACCACCATCTTATACCCTTTATTTTCCTTAAAGCGCCAGTACTTCCTCCTCTTTAATCATCATAGTTTCCATAACTTCCCTACTTGTTTCCCTTACCTTACACAATTCAATATCCTTCTCCTTAGTGAATCCCGAAGTAAAGAAATTGTTCAAAATCTCCCCCATCTCTTTTGGCTCCACACATTGCTTTCCACTCTGATTCTCTAATGGACCAATTTTATCCCTTACTATCCTTTTGCTATTAATATAACTGTAGAAACCCTTTGGATTTATTTTCACCTTACTTGCCAAGGAAATCTCATATCTTCTTTTAGCTTTTCTAATTTCTTTCTTAACATTCTTTTGACATTATTTTCCTTGAGCACCTCATTTACTCCATGCTGCCTATCATTGAGACCCAACGTGGATTGAAAGATCGCTTTGCTGAGCAGCTATGCCCCATCTGCCAGAATAAGTGGGATTTCCCAGTGGCCACCAATTTTAGTTCCACTTCCCATTCCCATATGTCCAGTTTTGGCCTCATCCACTGTTGTGATGACACCACACTTCGGTTGGAGGAACAGCAACTCATATTCCACTTGGGTAGCCTTCAAAGTTATGGCAGGAACATTGACTTCTCTAACGTCCAGCAATGCCTCCCACACCCTCCTCTCCTTCACAATTTCCCATCCCATCTGTTGACCCCGAGTCAATTTTGGTTAGTATTATTAAAACCGTAGTTTATCAAGCTACAAAGCATCAAGAAAATGCACTGACAGAATCCAGCCCAAATCAGCTCTCTTCTGGAGAGTCGTCCCCAAAATCATTTGTGCTTCTATCACCCCACTCGAAATAAATACCACACTGCCCATTCTACCAAAAACCAGCACAGCCAGGCACATAGCAAGGTCTCTACATCACACAACATACGATTCAGTGATGAAATCTGTGGGTTTTTTTCTGTTTGTTCCACTGAAGTCATAAGAAACGTCCTTTGAGGGGTTTCAAACACAAGAGATCCCACACATGTGACGTCACACTGGCGCCCCCACGCAACTGACGTCAAACATGGGTTCCCCACACGCTCACCCGGTTTCCCCACATTCTTGTTTGTATTCATTTACCCCCCCTGGCACTCCCCGCCATTCTCTTATCCTTTCTTCATTTCCCCACCCCCAACCGGTGCCTTCCCTTTGCAACCCTGATGAGGTTCTGGACCCGAACGTTGACTATTTATTTCTTTCCGTAGATGCATCCTGATCTACTGAATTCCACTAACATTTTTCGTGTGAATCTGGATCCCAGAACCTGGAAAAGCTCTTATGTTTTGTATTTGATACTCTTTTTCTCATTTAACAACTCCAGTCTAGAATCCACTTGAGAACCAAATTGTGGTGCCTGTTGGTGAGCCTTGTCACCCTTGGCATAATGTCTTCCTATTGGCCTGAACAACAGGTAGAGGGGTGGTGGCATAAAGTCAGACATGGCAGTTAAAGATCATTCAGCCTATTATGTCTATGTCAGTCACAAGTTATCTCTCTCTACTAATCTCATTTCCGGCTCTCTGAAGCTGGGTGCTTCAATAAGTGCTTCAATATTGGAAGATCATCTCACCGTAACCACATTCTCAGCTACTGCATACACCTCAAAACATCATGCAAACCTAAACCTGTGTCAGCTGTGGGTACAACTCCCACACGGATAAATGTTTCCCAATAACTGCTTGATATATACACCTCAAATTTGGTGTACTTCTAATAGGCCACTTAACTGAGTGTCCTTCACTTCAAACTAAAGAAACACAACATATGCACCCTCAGCTAATAACCGAACCATAATAATGTTGAATTACTGTACCCAGAACGCCAAATTTGCTATGGCTAGATAGAGAAATATAGCTTCACTCACAGGATTAAAAAAAAATCTCTTCTTGATTTGGCAGCAGGGTGGAAGTTTAACCTATGAACGTGATGCCATTTACGATGGTTTCGAATAATTTATGGGACAATAACAAATAATCAGCTGGTATATTTTTGAGAAATCGAGAATGGACGAGGGCCCAAAGGCCTCTTTTATTTTCCTCATTCTCTTCCTCTTTCTTCCATCTTCATTAAGGATTTTATTGAGTTCAGGTCAGGAGTCATAGACTTGATGTTAATGACTTGCTTCTGTGATTGAAAACATCTCTAATAGGGCGGATGGTTATGTAAACGTTTTGCCAATACAGGGAAAGGTAAGGAAGGATTTAATTTCTCAGGTGTCGTGATTCTTTGGAA
The DNA here is from genome assembly GCF_048418815.1 of Hemitrygon akajei. Classification (NCBI taxonomy): domain Eukaryota; kingdom Metazoa; phylum Chordata; class Chondrichthyes; order Myliobatiformes; family Dasyatidae; genus Hemitrygon; species Hemitrygon akajei. The sequence goes on along the minus strand of NC_133136.1, from coordinate 90,596,335 downwards.
TTGTTGATTTGGTAATTTTATTCCATAATTCGTGGTGTAGACGGAGATTGACAGGTCATTGCATGATTTGGACAAAAGTCGGGAGATCAGGTGACAAAATGAAGTGAGCATTTCGCCATATCGAGTTATTGGGAAATCACTTCGATTGAAATGATTAGATTCACGGGTATTAGTATGTAAGTTGTTAAAAGCTGTCCCGTGGATAATATACGAAGTGTGATTATATTGACTTGAAGGTGCAACTTATCCCTGCAAACTTCCAGAACATTCCATTCTTCTGTACCGGGAAGTCCTGACGGACTTGTCGAAGTAGTTGAAGTTAATTTATTTTTCATCCTTATTCATTCTGCATCAATTTCCAGCAAATAAATCCTATTCATGTTTTGTATTTATGTACCACACATTTACTAGTGTTGAATAAAATGGGTTATTATCGTGACAAGAATGGTGTGGTGACTGGAAATGAGGAAGAATAAAGCAAATGGCAAGAACTCTCTGTTGTCTGGCATAGGATGCAGAACTGCGCTAAGAAGTGGCAGATGGACGTCAACCCAGGTAAGTGTGAAGTGATTTCGGTAGGTCAAATATGAAGACGGAATATAATATTAATGGCAAGACTCTTGGCAGTGGACTTCCGGTAAGATGGCGATTGTTTAGTCACTTCAAACTTTCGCTCTGTTACATTTCCTGCCTTTGCACTATGTATCTCCATTTTTAAATTTCAGTTTGTTAATTTTTATCTGTCTATCTCACAATGGCTACAAAGATTCCTAAATCTGGGAAAAAAGAAGTTTCCACATCTCTGTCTGCCGAGATTCTCTCTATCCTGGAACAGAATCGACAAGACATTATAACTGATATCAAGAGTGAATTTAGTCAGTCAGTCAGTCAGCTGGAGTCAAAATTGGATCAGATTAATGCCAGAGTGGACAATCAAGCCGAATAACTATCTCTCATCGACCTAACTTCCGAAGATTTAAAGCGCCGCGTTCAACAGCTGGAAACCCTTTGCTCCAATTTGACGGAGCGACGGAGCAAAACAGCAAACTTACTTCCAAAATGGCGGATCTCAAAAATCGGAGCAGACGTAATAATTTACGAATTCTTGGTTTGCCAGAGGCCACTGAAACGGGTTCTCCTGTTGAATTTTTCTCTTCTTTCCTTTGTGAGATTTTCGGGAAAGAAATTCTTCCGACTCCACCTGAGATAGAAAGAGCCCATACAGTATTTATTCTTCGAGCTGTTTTGGGTTCTAGAGCATGCCTAATTATCCTGAGTTTTCATCAATATCAGGTGAAAAACCTTCTGATCATGGAGGCACGCCGGAGAGGTACTTTGGATTACCAAGGTAATACCGTTCGTATCATTGAAGACTACGCGCCCCAGGTTTTGAAGATGTGTGCCGAGTTTAAAGGTGTTATGAAAGAGCTCTTTAATCGTGGATTCAAACCTTCTCTCTGTAGTCCTGCCAATCGTCGAATTACTCTTACTACTGGAGACTACAAATGGTTTAAGTCGGTCAAGGAGACGAGAAGTTTATTGAAGGCCTCCCAGACATTTTGACTTCTTTGGACCCGGTTTGACTTTCTAAAATGGCTGATAAGTACTTTATAAAATAAAAGACTTGTTGCGGACTCAGAATTTATTTGAATAATTTAGTCCACTTTTGAATATCTTTAACTACTGAGAACCATAAATGTTTTTAGTCGGTTTCTCTTCGGACTTGGTGTGACTTTCTTAAATGGTCGATAAAAAAGCTTTCCTGTGGACTCAGATTTAATCTGTATAATTTAGTTTATTTTTGAATAACTTTATCTACTGAGAACCATAATTGGTCACAGTTTATTTGGGAGGCTTAGAGTTTTTATTGAAGGTCTCCCTGCCAATTTATTGTATCTGACTTGCTTTTTTTTTCCAAATGGCTGATATGTACTTTCTTCATATATAAAATTTCCCTTCTCTTTTTTTCCCTTTGTTTTTTTTTCTTAAATTTACCTTTTGTTCATTTTTTTATAGTTTCTCGTGGGTAGATTATTTCTCCATTATTATATTAAGTTTTATATTTTTTATGATGATATTTGTAGTGCATAAGATAGCTAGTTTTTGCTATATTTAAACGGAGCATATGTCAATGTTACGGAACTGGAAGTTGGCTTTTGAGGTGTCCTTTTTCTTGTAGAGCTAGCTGCTTTTTTGGGTGGCCATCTAGTTTTGGGTTGCTAGGCTGGGGTGGGTTCTCTAGTACCAACACTATCTAATGTCTTTATCGCTTTTCCTTGTTATTCAGGATTTGTCTGTGTTTTGATTTTATTGATTTATGTTTATATTTTTGCTCCCAAACTGTTATTTCAATGTTTGACCTTATATATGCCTACTACCTTTTATGTTTCAATAATTGATAATGGTTAGACAATTGAAATTTGTAAGCTGGAATGTAAAGGGATTGAATCATCCTGTTAAAAGAAGGAAGGTCTTCTCCCATATTAATAAACAAAGCCGGAAGTTATATGTGCAAGAATAAAGAGCTCAGCAAGACGAATATGATAGGACAGTAGAGCATGGAATAAAGTGCAGAATTTGGGAACTAAATTCTGACATAAAGAGGCATTAGCTTTGAATATGCACAGAGCAGCAAGTAGCAAGAAATGCAGTATGGGGTGAAGACACTCAGAGTGTCTTATTTTATATTTTACAAACAGGTGATGTATTCTATAATTCCGCATGTACTAAACAACAACTGATTAACTATGTCTATTTCAGACTGCAGTTAATCTGATTTATGATGTGCAGTAATTCTCTTTGTAGTTGTACACAGCCTGGTTGAAACAACAAACCTGAACATCTATTTGCAGCATTCTTCACAATATGTTAAAATGTTTAAATATGTTAAACGTATGTTCACATGTATATAGGATATTTTAACAAATATATTTACTATGTTATTGCCAGTGTGCGACATCAGAAAAACTGAGATCTGTATAAAGCTGTAAGTTCCCCGGGGTGCTCCATTGTGTGCACCACTGAATACCAGCTGTACCTCTTTTCATACTTTAAGTTCTTTATCCAGTTATCCAAAGTACAAAGTTCGGAATTATTTTTTTTTGTGTGCAGATAAACCAAATAAACTGATGTAAGGCGCTCCTTTCCTCCGCTATTCTGCAGGTCACGCTCGACCATGTTTAGTCCACCTGCTTAGCCCACTATTCCACTCCCCCCATCCCACCGATCAGGGTCACCTGCAACCATGCGAGTTGGTGGAGGATAGTTGTATGAACAGCTGTTGTATATCATAAGTCCTGGTTATGCGACCAAGTGAGGCCTGACAGCCAATATTTGAAGGGTGATGGTTATCGCCGGAGTCATCGAACACAAGGGCGATTTGTTGCCGTTTTGCTTATTGACATTAATTATTAGAATGAGATTGTATTTGAAATTGTGGCGGAGATTCTGGAGCGGGTACGATCTGTACCAAAGGGCCGTGTGACACCTGAACGCGAGGAGTCTCATGTCCTTACGCGCAGGTTGGCGTGAGTTTTTCGGATGGGTTTAAATTAATTTGGCATGTGGCAGGGAACCGGCGTGATCGTGCTGAAGATGCGGTAGTTGTTTGAGAAAAAGAGGCAATGTGGAATGAGATTCTCAACAAGGAATGTGTGATTATAGGGCAAAATTACAGTCAAGAAGATTAGTTGCAACATAAAAAGGCGGGCAAAATCGGAAATGGGTGAACAGTGGACTGAAGGTTCTCTATTTGAATTACTGTAGTATACTGGAAATAGTACAATATCTTCTAGCACTGTTACATATTCGCATAGGCGTAGATGACGTTGTAAGAACCACTGAATCATTGTTAAAAGACGACTGTAGCTAGGAGCTTAATATCAATTATGCACATGGCAGCAAAAGTCCAGACAAGAATGTACAGAGTGCAGTGTTGCTCTGTTGATTAAAAATGAAATAAAGTCATTAAAAAGAAGTGATATAGGGTCGTAAGGCATTGAATCATTGTGGATAGAGCTAACGAACTGATGTGATTTATATAGAAACCTCGCAGACAAGAGGAAGACGTGGTCTACAAATTACAATGGGAGATAGAAAATTCATGCCGAAAGGGTAATGTAACAATCCTCATGAAGGATTTAAATATTCAACAAGACTGGAAAGATCATGTTGGTGCTGGATTCCAAGAAAGAAAATTTCTAGAATGCCTATGTGATAGCTCCCTGTTGAGTGCACTATACAATCACGCATTCTGGATTGGGTTCTGGGTAATGAGCCGGAATTGATTAGAGCGATTGGGAAAAGGACGCTTTGGCGAAAATTATCACAATATGACCTAATTCATCCTGAAATTTGAGAAAAATGAGGTAAAGTGTGGTGCATCAGAATTACTGTGGAATAAAGGGAATTACAGAGACATGAGAGAAGAGTTAGCCAGAATTCTTTGGAAAAGAACACTGGCAGGTATGACAGCAGAACAGCAAAGGCTGTAACTTTCGGAAGGAATTTGGAAAGCACGGAATATATACTTCCCAAAGAGGAGATGTGTCCTCAAGGAAAGGTGATACTGTCACAACCCCGACCGCTCCCCTTTTTCTCCTAATTCCCTTTGATTGTGCTATGGTTCCAACCGTTAATTCACCATTTTCTCCTAATTTCATTTGATGGCGACACACCTGGTTTTCATCAAGACCTGCAGCATAAGAACCTCGGCTTGGCAGACGTTGGTTTTGTCTGTGTAGTAATTAATGTTTTCCAGCCGCTTAGAACAGTGCTTTCTAAGTTCTGCGTTGTAAGTCAAGATCACTTTTCTAAGTTCTACTCCAGTTCCCAGGTTTACCTGTGAAACCCAGTCTCTCCGTGTCAAGGTAAATTTTGCGTGTCTCCTGCCTTCCTGCTCTCCCTCCCGTTTGCCGTTCAACTCTCACTCTCGCGACTGCACCCTAACTCTGTGCCTGAGTCCTGAGCTTGGGTTCGCCTCATTCGTTTCTACCGACACAACCGCGGCAAACAACAGAAGTCAAAGCCAACATTAAAGCCATAGAGAAGGCTTGAAATAGAGCAATAATTAGTGGGAAGCTAGATGATTGGGAGGTTTTGTAATGCCAACAGAAGCCAACTAAAGGGGTGTGATTGGCAACTAAATATTCCTGGATTTCGTTGCTTCAGGTGTGATAGAATCGGAGGGGCAAGAGGGGGAGGTGTTGAATTGCTTGTCAGAGAAAATGTTAAACCGGTGCTTTGGCAGGATAGATTAGAAGGCTTGTCTAGGGAGCCTATTTGGGTGGAATTGAGGAATGGGAAAGATGTAGTAACACTTAGAGGGGTGTATTATAGAGCACCTAATGGGGAGCGCGAATTGGAGGAGCAAATTGGTAAAGAGATAGCAGATATTTGTAGTAAGCATAAGGTTGTGATTGTGGGAGATTTTAATTTTCCACACATAGGTTGGGAAGCCCATTCTGTAAAAGGCTGGATGGTTTGGAGTTTGTAAAATGTGTGCAGGATAGTTTTTTGCAGCAATACATAGAGGTACCAACTAGAGAAGGGACAGTGTTGGAACTCCTGTTAGGAAATGAAATAGGTCAGGTGACGGAGGTATGTGTTGGTGAGCACTTTGGGTCCAGCGATCACAAATCCATTACTTTCAATATAATTATCGAGATGGATAGGACTGGACCCAGGGTTGAGATTTTTGATTGAAGAAAGGCTAACATTGAGGAGATGCGAAAGGATTTAGAAAGAGTCGATTGGGAAGGATGTAATAGAGAAATGGAGGTCACTTATAGGTGAAATTTTGAGGGTACAGAATCTTTATGTTCCTGTTCGGTTGAAAGGAAAAGTTAAACGTTTGATGGAACCGTTGCTTTCAAGGGATATTGGAATCTCGGTTCGGAAAGAGAGAGAGATCTACAATAAATATAGGTAGCATGGAACATGTGAGGATGTCGAGGAATATAAAGAATGCATAAAAATCTTAAGAAAGAAATTAGCAAAGCTAAAAGAAGATATGAGGTTGCTTTGGCAAGTAAGGTGAAAATAAATCCAAAGAGTTTCTACCATTATATTAATAGCAAAAGGATAGTGGGGGATAAAATTGATCCGTTAGGGAATCAGACTGGACAGCTATCTGTAGAGCCAAAGGAGATGAGGGAGATTTTGAATAATTTCTTTTCTTCGGTTTTCACTAAGGAGAAGAATATTGAATTGTGTAAGGAAAGGGAAACAAGTAGGGTAGTCTTGGAAACTCTAATGATTAAAGAAGAGGAAGATCTAGCGCTTTTAAAGAATATAACAGTGGATAAGTCTCTGGATCCTGACAGAATAATCCCTAGGACCTTTAGTGAAGTTAGTGTAGAAATAGCAGGGGATCTGACAGAAATATTTCAAATGTCATTAGAAACGGGGATGGTGCTGGAGGATTGCCGTATAGCTCATGTGGTTCCATTGTTTAAAATGGGTTCTAAGGGTAAAACTAGCAATTATCGGTCTCTAAGTTTGACGTCAGTGGAAAAAATAATGGAAAGTATACTTAGAGATGCTATATATAATTATCTGGATAGACGGGCTGATTAGGAACAGTCAACATGGATTTGTGCGTGGAAGGTCATGTTTGACAAATCTTATTGAATTTTTTGAAGAGGTTGCTTGGAAAGTTAACGGGGGTAAAGCAGTGGATGTTGTCTATATGGATTTCAGTAAGGCCTGTGACAAGATTCCACACGGAAGGTTAGTTAGGAAGGTTCAATCGTTAGGTATTAATACTCAAGTAGTAAAATGGATTGTACATTGGCTGGATGGGAGATGTCAGAGGGTAGTGTTGGATCACTGTCAGTTTGGAGGCCGGAGACTAGTGTGGTGTCTCAGGGATTTGTACTGGGTCCAGTGTTGTTTGTCATATGCATTAAGGATCTGGATGATGGGGTGGTAAATTGAATTAATAAGTATGCAGATGATACTAAGATAGGTGGCGTTGTGGATAATTAAGTAGGTTTTCAAAGCTGGCAGAGAGATTTAGGCCAGTTAGAAGAATGGGCTGTAAGATGGCAGATGGAGTTTAATGTTGATAAGTGTGAGGTGCTACATTTTGGTAGGACTAATCAAAATAGGACATACATGGAAAATTGTATGGCATTGAGGAATGCAAGAGTGACTTTGGAATAATGGTACATAGTTCGCTGAAGGTGGAATCTCATGTGGATAGGACGGTGAAGAAAGCTTTTGGTATGCTGGCCTTTATAAATCAGAGCATTGAGTATGGGAGTTGGGATGTAATGTTAAAATTGTACAAGGCACTGGTAAGACCGAATTTGGAGTATTGTGTACAGTTCTGGTCACCGAATTATAGGAAAGATGTCAACAAAATAGAGAGAGTACAGAGAAGATTTACTAGAATGTTACCTGGGTTTCAGCACCTAAATTACAGAGAAAGGTTGAACAAGTTAGGTCTTTATTCTTTGGAGCGTAGAAGGTTGAGGGGGGACTTAATAGTGGTATTTAAAATTATGAGGGGCTTGATAGAGTTGACGTGGATAGGCGTTTTCTATTGAGAGCAGAGGAGATTCATACAAGAGGACATGTGTTGTGAGTTAGGGGCACATGTTTAGGGGTAACACGAGGGGGAACTTATTTACTCAGAGAGTGGTAGCTGTGTGGAACGAGCTTCCAGTAGAAGTGGTAGAGGCAGATTCGATATTGTCTGTTTAAAAAATGGATAGGTATATAGACAGGAAAGGAATGGAGTGTTATGTGCTGAGTGCAGGTCGGTGGGACTAGGTGAGAGTAAGCGTTCGGCACGGACTAGAAGGGCCAAGATGGCCTGTTTCCTTTCTGTAATTATTATATGGTTATTTAGTTATAATGAATCAATAAGAAGTAAAGGAATGAATAAATATATGGAAGCCAATAATATTAAAGAAGGTACCAAAAGTTTCTTCAGATACACGAAGTATAAAAGAGAGGCAAGAGTGAATACTGGACCGATGGAAAGAGATGGTCGAGACGTAGTAATAGAGGATGTTTGAATGGCAGAAATACTGAAAAAGTATTCTGCGTCAATTTTCACCGGGACACTGGCAATATGGTGCCAATTCCAGTTGTCAGGGGTCATGGAGTGAAACCAACACTCTACACAATAATTCCAAAATCAGGTTTGCTAAGTGGATAATGTTGTGCATACCTACGAAACAAATTCCTGTCACATTACAAATACTTCAGTGCAACCTGAATCGCCAGGGCAACAATCGTACAGTTGTCACTTCTCATGGTAGCACATTAGCTGGTGCACGGCGTTCTTATTTTTAAGTTGCGGATGTTGTGAAGGTTCGATTGAAAGGAGGACATTATATAAATCGTTTTCAAGGAAATTTGGTCCACGATGTTTTGCCGAAGCTGACACCACTTTATGCTGAGCGAAGGATACCCATTAATAATAATGATCAGTTGGGTACAGGCTGTACATTCTGTACTTATTGAATCAACTAAAGCACAAGTGAATTAACGCAACCGAAAACCTGAGTGAACACATAATAATTTCCCATACTCGCCCCCCCCCCCCACCCACCCACCAATGAACAACCAAATAATGTAAATCCTGGGAAAGGAATCCACGCTGGCCAGGTGCACTTCCTGGTCCCGATCACAACTCTACGTGGCCGACCTGGGGGTGCTTACTTCAGCGATTTGCGTTAGCTTACATGAGGAGAGTTGTTGCTCCTTTGCATCCGAATCCGCACATTGGAATCTACACTAGCTGGTGAATGAAAATCAATGTGACATGCCACAAGCGAAATCTTACTTTGTTTACTCTATCACAGAAGGAGGATCAGCCTCAGCGCTGGTAAAGAAAGAGCACAAATAACTTGATATATCTGCCAAGCAGGTGCCAGCCACCCTTCAATCGCCAGAGGGAATTTCATTTACCTCGTATCCAGAGCCTTTCTGCCCACACGTTACTCCCTCCCCCCACACCCCACAAAATATACTTGACCCCGTGGCAAATTTTTGCGAGACTACTCAGACGACTAACTTTGTACCCATACTTCTGCCATATTCTGCGTTTTAATCAATGATCCTTGTTGATAGCAGTATTTTGTCAGCTCTGTGCATTGCCCCGTTAGATGTATTTGTACGGCAGTGAGCTGAGAACCGTAAACGTCTTGCTATATCTGAATGTCCCTTGATACGCATGTACTAGGTTTCATTATGATGTTCGGAGTTTTGATCTCTGATATCACCCGTCCCTAACCATCACCCACTCCAGCCCACTACTATCCTGTCAATGACTTCACTGGACCAGCAACTCGAAATACCTCCAGCCACGCATTTTTGTGCTTATTGTGAAGTTGGTGAATATCACCGCTCAGTGAGTAATGAACCTGGGATGTAAATTTAATGATCCCATAGGAGCGTTGATTTGAGTTTGGTTCAATAATTTTCACTGAATAATCTAGTCTCACAAACACTGATACGTAAAGGTAGTAGAATGCCGCCAACCAATGTTTTGCTTGTGCGCTGTCAGTATCAATTTTTCTCTCCCTGATCAGTCTGTACCTCTCTGTGACTCCAACCCGATATCGATTCTCAAGTTTTGGGATTGTTTATTGTCATTCATCAGTCCACGAGCGTAATGGAGAACGGAACCATCATTACTCGATTCCGATGCAGCTTCAAATACAAAGTACCTATAAAAATACAATAAATATCAATATAATGTCGTGGTCCGGTCCGGGGTCCGGGTTCCGGTTCGTGGTCCGCGGGCTCCGGACTCCGGGACCTCCGGCTGTCCCTGGTTTCGGTTGGACTAAACCATAAACACATGATGCTCATCTTGTTGGTTGGGAATATAAGTGGCCCTGGGATTGAGTGTGTGGGTGGGTGGGGGGCGTCGTCCTGTCAAGCTCCCCTGGCAAGATTCTCATGGAGCAAATGGCTGGTGAAAGGCTGGTACAGTCACTTGCCATCTTTAGGCTGCGTTGGAGAGCCATTGCTTCTTGGAGCCTTGCTGTCAATAGTCGGAGTTGTCATTGCGGTATGGATTCGGCAGTTTCCCGGGCCAGCTGGATGGCCGTCAGCCACTCCGAGCTAGGTCGGGATCCGGTTGTTTCCGTAGCCACCCAAGGTTGCTGGCCGTAACGGCTACTCGGAGCAGCCCCGATGCAGAGACGGAACTGCCTGTCGTTCTTCGGTGTTCGTCTCTTCCTGTCCTCGCCCCGTGGGTAAGTCTGGCCGCTCTGCCGTTGCCACGCAGGATAATCTGTCTTGACGTCCTTGCCTCCGTGGGGTAAGTCAGGCCACTCTGCCGTTGCCCTGCGGGGGGAATCTGTCTCGTCTTGTCCTCACCTCCATGTGGTGAGTCAGACCGTTCTGCCGTTGCCCTGCGGAGGGCATCTGTCTTGTCTTGTCGTCGACTTCGTAGGGTAAGTCAGGCCGTTCTGCCGTTGCCCTGCGGGGGGAATCTGTCTTGTCTTGTCCTCGCCTCTGTAGGACAAGACGGACAGCCCTGCCCCATCTTGGTGTGGAGTGAAAGTTGAGTCTCGGCTTGTCGAAAGAGAAGATCCGGCTCTACGTCTATGTTCTGTCTAGTCTCATGTTAGCCAAGCGTCGACCCCAGCCTCAAGCCTCAAACCAAACCTTGACTACAGCCTCAAGCCTCCAGTCAAGCCTCGACCCCAGACTCAAGCTGCCAGCCAAGCCTCGGCCCCAGCATCAAGCCTCCAGCCAAGCCTCAAAACCCCAAATCTCGAGCCAATCCTCAAGACCCCAAGTCTCTATCCAAGCCTAAAGACCACAAGTCTCTAGCCAAGCCTCAAGACCCCAGGTCTCTAGCAGGTCTCAAGACGCTGAGTCTCTAGCCCAACCTGAAGACCCCAAGTCTCTAGCCAAGCCTCAAGACCGCAAATCGCTAGCAGGCCTCAAGACCCCGTCTTTAGCCCAACCTGAAGACCCCAAGTCTCTAGCCCAGCCTCAAGACCCCAAGTCTCTAGCCCAGCCTCAAGACCCCAAGTCTCTAGCCCAGCCTCAAGACCCAGTCTCTAGCCAAGCTCAAGACACCATCTCTAGCCCAGTCTCAAGACCCCGTCTCGAGCCAAGGCACAGAACCCCAAGTATCAAGCCCAGCCTCAAGATCCCAAGTCTCTATCCAAGTCTCAAGACCCCAAGTCTCTAGCCAAGCCTCAAGCCCCATAAGACTCCAGCAGGCGTCAAGACGCTGAATCTCTAGCCCAACCTGAAGAGCCCAAGTCACTAGCCAAGCCTCAAGACCTCAAGACTCTAGCCCAGCCTCACGACTACAAATCTCTAGCCAGGCCTCAAGAACCCATATCTAGCCAAGCCTCAAGACCTCATATCTAGCCAAAATTCAAGATCTCATATCCGTCAAGACCCCAAGTCTCTAACCAAGCCTCGACCCCAAGTCTCCAGGCAAGCCTCAAGACCCCGAATCTCTAGCAGGCCTCAAGACCCTGTCCCTAACCAAGCCTCAAGACCGCAAGTCTCTAGCAGGCCTCAAGACCCTGAGAGTCTAGCCCAACCTGAAGACCACAAGTCTCTAGCCAAGCCTCAAGAACCCAACTCTCTAGCCAAGCCTCAAGAACCCAAGTCTCTAGCCAAGCATCAAGACCCCAACTCTCTAGCCAAGCCTCAAGAACCCAAGTCTCTAGCCAAGCCTGAGGACCCGTCTCTAGCCAAGCCTCAAACCTCAAGTCTCTAGCCAAGCCTCGACCCCAAGTCTCTAGCAGGCCTCAAGACCCTGAGAGTCTAGCCCAACCTGAAGACCCCGTCTCTAGCCAAGCCTCAAAACCCCAAGTCTCTAGTCAAGCCACAAGACCCCAAGTCTCTAGCAGGCCTCAAGACCCTGAGAGTCTAGCCCAACCTGAAGACCCCAACTCTCTAGCCAAGCCTGAAGACCCCAAGACTCTAGCAGGCCTCAAGACCCTGAGAGTCTAGCCCAACCTGAAGACCCCGTCTCTAGCCAAGCCTCGAAGACCCCAAGTCTCTATTCATGCCTCAAGACCCCGTCTCTATCCAAGCCTCAAGACCCCAAGTCTCTATCCAAGCCTCGACCCCGTCCCACGCCCAACCTGAAGACCCCAAGTCTCTAGCCAAGCCTCAAGATGCCAAGTCTCTAGCCAAGCCTCAAGACCTCAAGTCTCTCGCCAAGCCTCGACCCCAAGTCTCTAGCAGGCCTCAAGACCCTGAGAGTCTAGCCGAACCTGAAGACCCCGTCTCTAGCCAAGCCTCAAAACCCCAAGTCTCTAGTCAAGCCACAAGACCCCAAGTCTCTAGCAGGCCTCAAGACCCTGAGAGTCTAGCCCAAACTGAAGACCCCAACTCTCTAGCCAAGCCTGAAGACCCCAAGACTCTAGCAGGCCTCAAGACCCTGAGAGTCTAGCCCAACCTGAAGACCCCGTCTCTAGCCAAGCCTCGAAGACCCCAAGTCTCTATTCATGCCTCAAGACCCCGTCTCTATCCAAGCCTCGACCCCGTCCCACGCCCAACCTGAAGACCCCAAGTCTCTAGCCAAGCCTCAAGATGCCAAGTCTCTAGCCACGCCTCAAGACACCAAGTCTCTCGCCAAGCCTCAAGACCCCAAGTCTCCAGCAGGCCTCAAGACGCTGAGTCTCTAGCCCAACCTGAAGATCCCAGGTCTCTAGCCAAACCTCGACTCCAAATATCTGGCAGGCCTCAAGATCCCTAGTTTTAGCCGAACCTGAAGACCCCAAGTCTCTAGCCAAGCCTCAAGACCCAAAGTCTGTAGCCAAGCCTCAAGCCCCCAAGTCTCTAGCAGGCCTCAAGTCCCTGAGAGTCTAGCCCAATCAGAAGAGCCCAAGTCTCTAGCCAAGCCTCAAGACCCCAAGTCTCTAGCCAAGCCTCAAGAACCCATATCTAGCCAAGCCTCAAACACCTCATATCTAGCCAAAATTCAAGACCTCATATCCCTCAAGACCCCGTCTCTAACCAAGCCTCGACCCCAAGTCTCCAGGCAAGCCTCAAGACCCCGAATCTCTAGCAGGCCTCAAGACCCCGTTCCTAACCAAGCCTCAAGACGGCAAGTCTCTTGCAGGCCTCAAGACCCTGAGAGTCTAGCAAAACCTGAAGACCCCAAGTCACTAGCCAAGCCTCAAGACCCTAAATCTCTAGCAGGCCTCAAGACGCTGCATCTCTAGCCCAACCAGAAGAGCCCAAATCTCTAGCCAATCCTCAAGACCTCAAGTCTCTAGCTAAGCCTCAAGACCCCAACTTTCTAGCCAAGCCTCAAGACCCTAAGTCTCTAGCCAAGCCTCAAGACCCCAACTCTCTAGCCAAGCCTCAAGACCTCGTCTCTAGCCAAGCCTCAACCCCAAGTCTCTAGCAGGCCTCAAGGCCCTGAGAGTCTAGACCAAACTGAAGACCCCAAGTCTCTAGCAGGCCTCAAGTCCCTGAGAGTCTAGCCCAACCTGAAGAGCCCAAGTCTCTAGCCAAGCCTCAAGACCCCAAGTCTCTAGCCAAGCCTCAAGAACCCATATCTAGCCAAGCCTCAAACACCTCATATCTAGCCAAAATTCAAGACCTCATATCCCTCAAGACCCCGTCTCTAACCAAGCCTCGACCCCAAGTCCCCAGGCAAGCCTCAAGACCCCGAATCTCCAGCAGGCCTCAAGACCCCGTTCCTAACTAAGCCTCAAGACGGCAAGTCTCTTGCAGGCCTCAAGACCCTGAGAGTCTAGCAAAACCTGAAGACCCCAAGTCACTAGCCAAGCCTCAAGACCCTAAATCTCTAGCAGGCCTCAAGACGCTGCATCTCTAGCCCAACCAGAAGAGCCCAAATCTCTAGCCAATCCTCAAGACCTCAAGTCTCTAGCTAAGCCTCAAGACCCCAACTTTCTAGCCAAGCCTCAAGACCCCAAGTCTCTAGCCAAGCCTCAAGACCCCAACTCTCTAGCCAAGCCTCAAGACCTCGTCTCTAGCCAAGCCTCAACCCCAAGTCTCTAGCAGGCCTCAAGGCCCTGAGAGTCTAGACCAAACTGAAGACCCCAAGTATCTAGCAGGCCTCAAGTCCCTGAGAGTCTAGCCCAACCTGAAGAGCCCAAGTCTCTAGCCAAGCCTCAAGAACCCATATCTAGCCAAGCCTCAAGACCTCATATCTAGACAAAATTCAAGACCTCATATCCCTCAAGACCACAAGTCTCTAACCAAGCCTCGACCCCAAGTCTCCAGGCAAGCCTCAAGACCCCGAATCACTAGCAGGCCTAAAAACCCGTCTCTAACCAAGCCTCAAGACCGCGTCTCCAGCAGGCCTCAAGACCCTGAGAGTCTAGCCCAACCTGAAGACCCCACGTCTCTAGCCAAGCCTCGACCCCAAGTCCCTAGCCAAGCCTCGACCCGAAGTCCCTAGCCCAACCTGAAGACCCCAAGTCTCTAGCCAAGCCTCAAGACCCCAAGTCTCTCGCCAAGCCTCAAGACCGCAAGTCTCCAGCAGGCCTCAAGTCCGTAAGAGTCTAGCCCAACCTGAAGACCCCAACTCTCTAGCCAAGCCTGAAGACCCCAAGTCTCTAGCAGGCAGCAAGACGCTGAGGGTCTAGCCCAACCTGAAGACCCCAACTCTCTAGCCAAGCCTGAAGACCCCAAGTCTCTAGCAGGCATCAAGACGCTGAGAGTCTAGCCCAACCTGAAGACCCCAAGTCTCTAACCAAGCCTCGACCCCAAGTCTCTATTCAAGCCTCAAGATCCCGTCTCTATCCAAGCCTCAAGACCCCAAGTCTCTAGCAGGCAGCAAGATGCTGAGGGTCTAGCCCAACCTGAAGACCCCAACTCTCTAGCCAAGCCTGAAGACCCCAAGTCTCTAGCAGGCATCAAGACGCTGAGAGTCTAGCCCAACCTGAAGACCCCAAGTCTCTAACCAAGCCTCGACCCCAAGTCTCTATTCAAGCCTCAAGATCCCGTCTCTATCCAAGCCTCAAGACCCCAAGTCTCTAGCCCAAACTGAAGACCCCAAGTCTCTAGCGAAGCCTCGACCCCATATCTCCAGCAGGCCTCAAGATCCCAAGTCTTTAGCCCAACCTGAAAACTCCAAGTCCCTAGCCAAGCCTCAAGACACCAAGTCTCTAGCCAAGCCTCAAGACGCAAAGTCTCTCGCCAAGCCTCAAGACGCAAAGTCTCTCACAAAGCCTCAAGATCCCAAGTCTCCAGCAGGCCTCAAGACCCGGTCTCTATCCAAGCCTCAAGATGCTGAGTCTCTAGCCCAACCTGAAGAACCCAATCTCTATCCAAGCCTCGACTCCAAATCTCTGGCAGGCCTCAAGATCCCAAGTTTTAGCCCAACCTGAAGACCCCAAGTCTCTAGCCAAGCCTCAAGACCTCATATCTAGCCAAAATTCAATACCTCATATCCCTCAAAACCCCAAGTATCTAACCAAGCCTCAAGACGGCAAGTCTCTTGCAAGCCTAAAGACCCTGAGAGTCTAGCCCAACCTGAAGACCCCAAGTCACTGGCCAAGCCTCAAGACACCAAATCTCTAGCAGGCCTCAAGACGCTGCATCTCTAGCCCAATAAGAAGAGCACAAATCTCTAGCCAAGCCTCAAGACCCCAACTCTCTAGCCAAGCCTCAAGACCTCAAGTGTCTAGCCAAGCCTCAAGACCCCAAGTGTCTAGCCAAGCCTCAAGACCCCAAGTCTCTAGCAGGCCTCAAGACCCTGAGAGTCAAGCCCAACCTGAAGACCCCAACTCTCTAGCCAAGCCTGAAGACCCCAAGTCTCTAGCAGGCCTCAAGACCCTGAGAGTCTAGCCCAAACTGAAGACCCCAAGTCTCTATTCAAGCCTCAAGACCTTGAGAGTCTAGCCCAAACTGAAGACCCCAAGTCTCTAGCCATGCCTCAAGACCCCAAGTCTGTAGCCAAGCCTCAAGACCCCATGTCTCTAGCAGGCCTCAAGTCCCTGAGAGTCTAGCCCAACCTGAAGAGCCCACGTCTCTAGCCAAGCCTCAGGAACCCATATCTAGCCAAGCCTCAAGACCTCATATCTAGCCAAAATACAATACCTCATATCCCTCAATACCCCACGTATCTAACCAAGCCTCAAGACGGCAAGTCTCTTGTAAGCCTAAAGACCCTGAGAGTCTAGCCCAACCTGAAGACCCCAAGTCACTAGCCAAGCCTCAAGACACCAAATCTCTAGCAGGCCTCAAGACGCTGCATCTCTAGCCCAATAAGAAGAGCACAAATCTCTAGCCAAGCCTCAAGACCCCAACTCTCTAGCCAAGCCTCAACACCCCAAGTCTCTAGCCAAGCCTCAAGACCCCGACTATCTAGCCAAGCCTCAGGACCTCAAGTCTCTAGCCAAGCCTCGACCCCAAGTCTCTAGCAGGCCTCAAGACCCTGAGAGTCTAGCCCAACCTGAAGACCCCATCTCTAGCCAAGCCTCAAGACCCCAAGTCTCTAGCCAAGCCTCAAGACCCCAAGTCTCTAGCCAAGCCTCAAGACCCCAAGTGTCTAGCCAAGCCTCAAGACCCCAAGTCTCTAGCAGGCCTCAAGACCCTGAGAGTCAAGCCCAACCTGAAGACCCCAACTCTCTAGCCAAGCCTGAAGACCCCGTCTCTAGCAGGCCTCAAGACCCTGAGAGTCTAGCCCAAACTGAAGACACCAAGTCTCTATTCAAGCCTCAAGACCTTGAGAGTCTAGCCCAAACTGAAGACCTCCAAGTCTCTAGCCAAGCCTCAAGACCCCAAGTCTGTAGCCAAGCCTCAAGACCCCATGTCTCTAGCAGGCCTCAAGTCCCTGAGAGTCTAGCCCAACCTGAAGAGCCCACGTCTCTAGCCAAGCCTCAGGAACCCATATCTAGCCAAGCCTCAAGACCTCATATCTAGCCAAAATACAATACCTCATATCCCTCAATACCCCAAGTATCTAACCAAGCCTCAAGACGGCAAGTCTCTTGCAAGCCTAAAGACCCTGAGAGTCTAGCCCAACCTGAAGACCCCAAGTCACTAGCCAAGCCTCAAGACGCCAAATCTCTAGCAGGCCTCAAGACGCTGCATCTCTAGCCCAATAAGAAGAGCAAAAATCTCTAGCCAAGCCTCAAGACCCCAACTCTCTAGCCAAGCCTCAACACCCCAAGTCTCTAGCCAAGCCTCAAGACCCCAACTCTCTAGCAGGCCTCAAGACCCTGAGAGTCCAGCCCAACCTGAAGACCCCAAGTCCCTATCCAAGCCTCAAGACGCTGAGTCTCTAGCCAAGCCTCGACCCCAAGTCTCTATGCATGCCTCAAGACCCCGTCTCTATCCAAGCCTCAAGACCCCAAGTTTCTATCCAAGACTCGACCCCGTCTCACGCCCAACCTGAAGACCCCAAGTTTCTAGCCAAGCCTCAAGATGCCAAATCTCTAGCCAAGCCTCAAGACGCCAAGTCTCTAGCAAAGCCTCAAGACCCCAAGTCTCCTGCAGGCCTCAAGACGCTGAGTCTCTAGCCGAACCTGAAGACCCCAGGTCTCTAGCCAAACCTCGACTCCAAATCTCTGGCAGGCCTCAAGATCCCAAGATTTAGCCTAACCTGAAGACCCCAAGTCTCTAGCCAAGCCTCAAGACCCCAAGTCTGTAGCCAAGCCTCAAGCCCCCAAGTCTCTAGCAGGCCTCAATTCCCTGAGAGTCTAGCCCAACCAGAAGAGCCCAAGTCTCTAGCCAAGCCTCAAGACCCCAAGTCTCTAGCCAAGCCTCAAGAACCCATATCTAGCCAAGCCTCAAAGACCTCATATCTAGCCAAAATTCAAGACCTCATATCCCTCAAGACCCTGTCTCTAACCAAGCCTCGACCCCAAGTCTCCAGGCAAGCCTCAAGACACCGAATCTCTAGCAGGCCTCAAGACCCCGTTCCTAACCAAGCCTCAAGACGGCAAGTCTCATGCAGGCCTCAAGACCCTGAGAGTCTAGCCCAACCTGAATACCCCAAGTCACTAGCCAAGCCTTAAGACCCTAAATCTCTAGCAGGCCTCAAGACGCTGCATCTCTAGCCCAACCAGAAGAGCCCAAATCTCTAGCCAAGCCTCAAAACCCCAAGTCTCTAGTCAAGCCTCAAGACCCCAACTCTCTAGCCAAGCCTCAAGACCTCAAGTCTCTAGCCAAGCCTCGACCCCAAGTCTCTAGCAGGCATCAAGGCCCTGAGAGTCTAGCCCAAACTGAAGACCCCAAGACTCTAGCAGGCCTCAAGACCCTGAGAGTCTAGCCCAACCTGAAGACCCCCTCTCTAGCCAAGCCTCAAGACCCCAAGTCTCTAGCCAAGCCTCAAGACCCCAAGTCTCTATCCAATCCTCAAGAAGCTGAGTCTCTAGTCCAACCTGAAGACCCCAAGTCTCTAGCCAAGCCTCGACTACAAATCTCTGGCAGGCATCAAGAACCCAAGTTTTAGCCGAACCTGAAGACCCCAAGTCTCTAGCCAAGCCTCAAGACCCCAAGTCTGTAGCCAAGCCTCAAGCCCCCAAGTCTCTAGCAGGCCTCAAGTCCCTGAGAGTCTAGCCCAATCAGAAGAGCCCAAGTCTCTAGCCAAGCCTCAAGACCCCAAGTCTCTAGCCAAGCCTCAAGAACCCATATCTAGCCAAGCCTCAAACACCTCATATCTAGCCAAAATTCAAGACCTCATATCCCTCAAGACCCCGTCTCTAACCAAGCCTCGACCCCAAGTCTCCAGGCAAGCCTCAAGACCCCGAATCTCTAGCAGGCCTCAAGACCCCGTTCCTAACCAAGCCTCAAGACGGCAAGTCTCTTGCAGGCCTCAAGACCCTGAGAGTCTAGCAAAACCTGAAGACCCCAAGTCACTAGCCAAGCCTCAAGACCCTAAATCTCTAGCAGGCCTCAAGACGCTGCATCTCTAGCCCAACCAGAAGAGCCCAAATCTCTAGCCAATCCTCAAGACCTCAAGTCTCTAGCTAAGCCTCAAGACCCCAACTTTCTAGCCAAGCCTCAAGACCCCAAGTCTCTAGCCAAGCCTCAAGACCCCAACTCTCTAGCCAAGCCTCAAGACCTCGTCTCTAGCCAAGCCTCAACCCCAAGTCTCTAGCAGGCCTCAAGGCCCTGAGAGTCTAGACCAAACTGAAGACCCCAAGTCTCTAGCAGGCCTCAAGTCCCTGAGAGTCTAGCCCAACCTGAAGAGCCCAAGTCTCTAGCCAAGCCTCAAGAACCCATATCTAACCAAGCCTCAAGACCTCATATCTAGTCAAAATTCAAGACCTCATATCCCTCAAGACCACAAGTCTCTAACCAAGCCTCGACCCCAAGTCTCCAGGCAAGCCTCAAGACCCCGAATCACTAGCAGGCCTAAAAACCCGTCTCTAACCAAGCCTCAAGACCGCGTCTCCAGCAGGCCTCAAGACCCTGAGAGTCTAGCCCAACCTGAAGACCCCAAGTCTCTAGCCAAGCCTCGACCCCAAGTCCCTAGCCAAGCCTCGACCCGAAGTCCCTAGACAGGCCTCAAGACCCCAAGTCGCTAGCAAAGCCTCAAGACCCCAAGTCTCTAGCCAAGCCTCAAGACCCCAAGTCTCCAGCAGGCCTCTAGTCCCTGAGAGTCTAGCCCAACCTGAAGACCCCAAGTCTCTAGCCAAGCCTCAAGACCCCAAGTCTCTCGCCAAGCCTCAAGACCGCAAGTCTCCAGCAGGCCTCAAGTCCGTAAGAGTCTAGCCCAACCTGAAGACCCCAACTCTCTAGCCAAGCCTGAAGACCCCAAGTCTCTAGCAGGCAGCAAGACGCTGAGGGTCTAGCCCAACCTGAAGACCCCAACTCTCTAGCCAAGCCTGAAGACCCCAAGTCTCTAGCAGGCATCAAGACGCTGAGAGTCTAGCCCAACCTGAAGACCCCAAGTCTCTAACCAAGCCTCGACCCCAAGTCTCTATTCAAGCCTCAAGATCCCGTCTCTATCCAAGCCTCAAGACCCCAAGTCTCTAGCCCAAACTGAAGACCCCAAGTCTCTAGCGAAGCCTCGACCCCATATCTCCAGCAGGCCTCAAGATCCCAAGTCTTTAGCCCAACCTGAAAACTCCAAGTCCCTAGCCAAGCCTCAAGACACCAAGTCTCTAGCCAAGCCTCAAGACGCAAAGTCTCTCACAAAGCCTCAAGATCCCAAGTCTCCAGCAGGCCTCAAGACCCGGTCTCTATCCAAGCCTCAAGATGCTGAGTCTCTAGCCCAACCTGAAGAACCCAATCTCTATCCAAGCCTCGACTCCAAATCTCTGGCAGGCCTCAAGATCCCAAGTTTTAGCCCAACCTGAAGACCCCAAGTCTCTAGCCAAGCCTCAAGACCTCATATCTAGCCAAAATTCAATACCTCATATCCCTCAAAACCCCAAGTATCTAACCAAGCCTCAAGACGGCAAGTCTCTTGCAAGCCTAAAGACCCTGAGAGTCTAGCCCAACCTGAAGACCCCAAGTCACTGGCCAAGCCTCAAGACACCAAATCTCTAGCAGGCCTCAAGACGCTGCATCTCTAGCCCAATAAGAAGAGCACAAATCTCTAGCCAAGCCTCAAGACCCCAAGTCTCTAGCCAGGCCTCAAGACCCCAAGTCTCTAGCCAAGCCTCAAGACACCAAGTGTCTAGCCAAGCCTCAAGACCCCAAGTCTCTAGCAGGCCTCAGGACCCTGAGAGTCAAGCCCAACCTGAAGACCCCAACTCTCTAGCCAAGCCTGAAGACCCCAGGTCTCTAGCAGGCCTCAAGACCCTGAGAGTCTAGCCCAAACTGAAGACCCCAAGTCTCTATTCAAGCCTCAAGACCTTGAGAGTCTAGCCCAAACTGAAGACCCCAAGTCTCTAGCCATGCCTCAAGACCCCAAGTCTGTAGCCAAGCCTCAAGACCCCATGTCTCTAGCAGGCCTCAAGTCCCTGAGAGTCTAGCCCAACCTGAAGAGCCCACGTCTCTAGCCAAGCCTCAGGAACCCATATCTAGCCAAGCCTCAAGACCTCATATCTAGCCAAAATACAATACCTCATATCCCTCAATACCCCACGTATCTAACCAAGCCTCAAGACGGCAAGTCTCTTGCAAGCCTAAAGACCCTGAGAGTCTAGCCCAACCTGAAGACCCCAAGTCACTAGCCAAGCCTCAAGACACCAAATCTCTAGCAGGCCTCAAGACGCTGCATCTCTAGCCCAATAAGAAGAGCACAAATCTCTAGCCAAGCCTCAAGACCGCAACTCTCTAGCCAAGCCTCAACACCCCAAGTCTCTAGCCAAGCCTCAAGACCCCAACTATCTAGCCAAGCCTCAAGACCTCAAGTCTCTAGCCAAGCCTCGACCCCAAGTCTCTAGCAGGCCTCAAGACCCTGAGAGTCTAGCCCAACCTGAAGACCCCATCTCTAGCCAAGCCTCAAGACCCCAAGTCTGTAGCCAAGCCTCAAGACCCCAAGTCTGTAGCAGGCCTCAAGTCCCTGAGAGTCTAGCCCAACCTGAAGAGCCCACGTCTCTAGCCAAGCCTCAGGAACCCATATCTAGCCAAGCCTCAAGACCTCATATCTAGCCAAAATACAATACCTCATATCCCTCAATACCCCAAGTATCTAACCAAGCCTCAAGACGGCAAGTCTCTTGCAAGCCTAAAGACCCTGAGAGTCTAGCCCAACCTGAAGACCCCAAGTCACTAGCCAAGCCTCAAGACGCCAAATCTCTAGCAGGCCTCAAGACGCTGCATCTCTAGCCCAATAAGAAGAGCAAAAATCTCTAGCCAAGCCTCAAGACCCCAACTCTCTAGCCAAGCCTCAACACCCCAAGTCTCTAGCCAAGCCTCAAGACCCCAACTCTCTAGCAGGCCTCAAGACCCTGAGAGTCCAGCCCAACCTGAAGACCCCAAGTCCCTATCCAAGCCTCAAGACGCTGAGTCTCTAGCCAAGCCTCGACCCCAAGTCTCTATGCATGCCTCAAGACCCCGTCTCTATCCAAGCCTCAAGACCCCAAGTTTCTATCCAAGACTCGACCCCGTCTCACGCCCAACCTGAAGACGCCAAGTTTCTAGCCAAGCCTCAAGATGCCAAATCTCTAGCCAAGCCTCAAGACGCCAAGTCTCTAGCAAAGCCTCAAGACCCCAAGTCTCCTGCAGGCCTCAAGACGCTGAGTCTCTAGCCGAACCTGAAGACCCCAGGTCTCTAGCCAAACCTCGACTCCAAATCTCTGGCAGGCCTCAAGATCCCAAGATTTAGCCTAACCTGAAGACCCCAAGTCTCTAGCCAAGCCTCAAGACCCCAAGTCTGTAGCCAAGCCTCAAGCCCCCAAGTCTCTAGCAGGCCTCAATTCCCTGAGAGTCTAGCCCAACCAGAAGAGCCCAAGTCTCTAGCCAAGCCTCAAGACCCCAAGTCTCTAGCCAAGCCTCAAGAACCCATATCTAGCCAAGCCTCAAAGACCTCATATCTAGCCAAAATTCAAGACCTCATATCCCTCAAGACCCTGTCTCTAACCAAGCCTCGACCCCAAGTCTCCAGGCAAGCCTCAAGACACCGAATCTCTAGCAGGCCTCAAGACCCCGTTCCTAACCAAGCCTCAAGACGGCAAGTCTCATGCAGGCCTCAAGACCCTGAGAGTCTAGCCCAACCTGAATACCCCAAGTCACTAGCCAAGCCTTAAGACCCTAAATCTCTAGCAGGCCTCAAGACGCTGCATCTCTAGCCCAACCAGAAGAGCCCAAATCTCTAGCCAATCCTCAAGAGCTCAAGTCTCTAGCCAAGCCGCAAGACCCCAACTCTCTAGCCAAGCCTCAAGACCCCAAGTCTCTAGCCAAGACTCAAGACCACAAATCTCTAGCAGGCTTCAAGACGCTGCATCTCTAGCCCAATAAGAAGAGCACAAATCTCTAGCCAAGCCTCAAAACCCCAAGTCTCTAGTCAAGCCTCAAGACCCCAACTCTCTAGCCAAGCCTCAAGACCTCAAGTCTCTAGCCAAGCCTCGACCCCAAGTCTCTAGCAGGCATCAAGGCCCTGAGAGTCTAGCCCAAACTGAAGACCCCAAGACTCTAGCAGGCCTCAAGACCCTGAGAGTCTAGCCCAACCTGAAGACCCCCTCTCTAGCCAAGCCTCAAGACCCCAAGTCTCTAGCCAAGCCTCAAGACCCCAAGTCTCTATCCAATCCTCAAGAAGCTGAGTCTCTAGTCCAACCTGAAGACCCCAAGTCTCTAGCCAAGCCTCGACTACAAATCTCTGGCAGGCATCAAGAACCCAAGTTTTAGCCGAACCTGAAGACCCCAAGTCTCTAGCCAAGCCTCAAGACCCCAAGTCTGTAGCCAAGCCTCAAGCCCCCAAGTCTCTAGCAGGCCTCAAGTCCCTGAGAGTCTAGCCCAATCAGAAGAGCCCAAGTCTCTAGCCAAGCCTCAAGACCCCAAGTCTCTAGCCAAGCCTCAAGAACCCATATCTAGCCAAGCCTCAAACACCTCATATCTAGCCAAAATTCAAGACCTCATATCCCTCAAGACCCCGTCTCTAACCAAGCCTCGACCCCAAGTCTCCAGGCAAGCCTCAAGACCCCGAATCTCTAGCAGGCCTCAAGACCCCGTTCCTAACCAAGCCTCAAGACGGCAAGTCTCTTGCAGGCCTCAAGACCCTGAGAGTCTAGCAAAACCTGAAGACCCCAAGTCACTAGCCAAGCCTCAAGACCCTAAATCTCTAGCAGGCCTCAAGACGCTGCATCTCTAGCCCAACCAGAAGAGCCCAAATCTCTAGCCAATCCTCAAGACCTCAAGTCTCTAGCTAAGCCTCAAGACCCCAACTTTCTAGCCAAGCCTCAAGACCCCAAGTCTCTAGCCAAGCCTCAAGACCCCAACTCTCTAGCCAAGCCTCAAGACCTCGTCTCTAGCCAAGCCTCAACCCCAAGTCTCTAGCAGGCCTCAAGGCCCTGAGAGTCTAGACCAAACTGAAGACCCCAAGTCTCTAGCAGGCCTCAAGTCCCTGAGAGTCTAGCCCAACCTGAAGAGCCCAAGTCTCTAGCCAAGCCTCAAGAACCCATATCTAACCAAGCCTCAAGACCTCATATCTAGTCAAAATTCAAGACCTCATATCCCTCAAGACCACAAGTCTCTAACCAAGCCTCGACCCCAAGTCTCCAGGCAAGCCTCAAGACCCCGAATCACTAGCAGGCCTAAAAACCCGTCTCTAACCAAGCCTCAAGACCGCGTCTCCAGCAGGCCTCAAGACCCTGAGAGTCTAGCCCAACCTGAAGACCCCAAGTCTCTAGCCAAGCCTCGACCCCAAGTCCCTAGCCAAGCCTCGACCCGAAGTCCCTAGACAGGCCTCAAGACCCCAAGTCGCTAGCAAAGCCTCAAGACCCCAAGTCTCTAGCCAAGCCTCAAGACCCCAAGTCTCCAGCAGGCCTCTAGTCCCTGAGAGTCTAGCCCAACCTGAAGACCCCAAGTCTCTAGCCAAGCCTCAAGACCCCAAGTCTCTCGCCAAGCCTCAAGACCGCAAGTCTCCAGCAGGCCTCAAGTCCGTAAGAGTCTAGCCCAACCTGAAGACCCCAACTCTCTAGCCAAGCCTGAAGACCCCAAGTCTCTAGCAGGCAGCAAGACGCTGAGGGTCTAGCCCAACCTGAAGACCCCAACTCTCTAGCCAAGCCTGAAGACCCCAAGTCTCTAGCAGGCATCAAGACGCTGAGAGTCTAGCCCAACCTGAAGACCCCAAGTCTCTAACCAAGCCTCGACCCCAAGTCTCTATTCAAGCCTCAAGATCCCGTCTCTATCCAAGCCTCAAGACCCCAAGTCTCTAGCCCAAACTGAAGACCCCAAGTCTCTAGCGAAGCCTCGACCCCATATCTCCAGCAGGCCTCAAGATCCCAAGTCTTTAGCCCAACCTGAAAACTCCAAGTCCCTAGCCAAGCCTCAAGACACCAAGTCTCTAGCCAAGCCTCAAGACGCAAAGTCTCTCACAAAGCCTCAAGATCCCAAGTCTCCAGCAGGCCTCAAGACCCGGTCTCTATCCAAGCCTCAAGATGCTGAGTCTCTAGCCCAACCTGAAGAACCCAATCTCTATCCAAGCCTCGACTCCAAATCTCTGGCAGGCCTCAAGATCCCAAGTTTTAGCCCAACCTGAAGACCCCAAGTCTCTAGCCAAGCCTCAAGACCTCATATCTAGCCAAAATTCAATACCTCATATCCCTCAAAACCCCAAGTATCTAACCAAGCCTCAAGACGGCAAGTCTCTTGCAAGCCTAAAGACCCTGAGAGTCTAGCCCAACCTGAAGACCCCAAGTCACTGGCCAAGCCTCAAGACACCAAATCTCTAGCAGGCCTCAAGACGCTGCATCTCTAGCCCAATAAGAAGAGCACAAATCTCTAGCCAAGCCTCAAGACCCCAAGTCTCTAGCCAGGCCTCAAGACCCCAAGTCTCTAGCCAAGCCTCAAGACACCAAGTGTCTAGCCAAGCCTCAAGACCCCAAGTCTCTAGCAGGCCTCAGGACCCTGAGAGTCAAGCCCAACCTGAAGACCCCAACTCTCTAGCCAAGCCTGAAGACCCCAGGTCTCTAGCAGGCCTCAAGACCCTGAGAGTCTAGCCCAAACTGAAGACCCCAAGTCTCTATTCAAGCCTCAAGACCTTGAGAGTCTAGCCCAAACTGAAGACCCCAAGTCTCTAGCCATGCCTCAAGACCCCAAGTCTGTAGCCAAGCCTCAAGACCCCATGTCTCTAGCAGGCCTCAAGTCCCTGAGAGTCTAGCCCAACCTGAAGAGCCCACGTCTCTAGCCAAGCCTCAGGAACCCATATCTAGCCAAGCCTCAAGACCTCATATCTAGCCAAAATACAATACCTCATATCCCTCAATACCCCACGTATCTAACCAAGCCTCAAGACGGCAAGTCTCTTGCAAGCCTAAAGACCCTGAGAGTCTAGCCCAACCTGAAGACCCCAAGTCACTAGCCAAGCCTCAAGACACCAAATCTCTAGCAGGCCTCAAGACGCTGCATCTCTAGCCCAATAAGAAGAGCACAAATCTCTAGCCAAGCCTCAAGACCCCAACTCTCTAGCCAAGCCTCAACACCCCAAGTCTCTAGCCAAGCCTCAAGACCCCAACTATCTAGCCAAGCCTCAAGACCTCAAGTCTCTAGCCAAGCCTCGACCCCAAGTCTCTAGCAGGCCTCAAGACCCTGAGAGTCTAGCCCAACCTGAAGACCCCATCTCTAGCCAAGCCTCAAGACCCCAAGTCTCTAGCCAAGCCTCAAGACCCCAAGTCTGTAGCCAAGCCTCAAGCCCCCGTCTCTAGCAGGCCTCAAGTCCCTGAGAGTCTAGCCCAATCAGAAGAGCCCAAGTCTCTAGCCAAGCCTCAAGACCCCAAGTCTCTAGCCAAGCCTCAAGAACCCATATCTAGCCAAGCCTCAAACACCTCATATCTAGCCAAAATTCAAGACCTCATATCCGTCAAGACCCCGTCTCTAACCAAGCCTCGACCCCAAGTCTCCAGGCAAGCCTCAAGACCCCGAATCTCTAGCAGGCCTCAAGACCCCGTTCCTAACCAAGCCTCAAGACGGCAAGTCTCTTGCAGGCCTCAAGACCCTGAGAGTCTAGCAAAACCTGAAGACCCCAAGTCACTAGCCAAGCCTCAAGACCCTAAATCTCTAGCAGGCCTCAAGACGCTGCATCTCTAGCCCAACCAGAAGAGCCCAAATCTCTAGCCAATCTTCAAGACCTCAAGTCTCTAGCTAAGCCTCAAGACACCAAATCTCTAGCAGGCCTCAAGACGCTGCATCTCTAGCCCAATAAGAAGAGCACAAATCTCTAGCCAAGCCTCAAGACCCCAACTCTCTAGCCAAGCCTCAAGACCCCAAGTGTCTAGCCAAGCCTCAAGACCCCAAGTGTCTAGCCAAGCCTCAAGACCCCAAGTCTCTAGCAGGCCTCAAGACCCTGAGAGTCAAGCCCAACCTGAAGACCCCAACTCTCTAGCCAAGCCTGAAGACCCCAAGTCTCTAGCAGGCCTCAAGACCCTGAGAGTCTAGCCCAAACTGAAGACCCCAAGTCTCTATTCAAGCCTCAAGACCTTGAGAGTCTAGCCCAAACTGAAGACCCCAAGTCTCTAGCCATGCCTCAAGACCCCAAGTCTGTAGCCAAGCCTCAAGACCCCATGTCTCTAGCAGGCCTCAAGTCCCTGAGAGTCTAGCCCAACCTGAAGAGCCCACGTCTCTAGCCAAGCCTCAGGAACCCATATTTAGCCAAGCCTCAAGACCTCATATCTAGCCAAAATACAATACCTCATATCCCTCAATACCCCACGTATCTAACCAAGCCTCAAGACGGCAAGTCTCTTGTAAGCCTAAAGACCCTGAGAGTCTAGCCCAACCTGAAGACCCCAAGTCACTAGCCAAGCCTCAAGACACCAAATCTCTAGCAGGCCTCAAGACGCTGCATCTCTAGCCCAATAAGAAGAGCACAAATCTCTAGCCAAGCCTCAAGACCCCAACTCTCTAGCCAAGCCTCAACACCCCAAGTCTCTAGCCAAGCCTCAAGACCCCGACTATCTAGCCAAGCCTCAGGACCTCAAGTCTCTAGCCAAGCCTCGACCCCAAGTCTCTAGCAGGCCTCAAGACCCTGAGAGTCTAGCCCAACCTGAAGACCCCATGTCTAGCCAAGCCTCAAGACCCCAAGTCTCTAGCCAAGCCTCAAGACCCCAAGTCTCTAGCCAAGCCTCAAGACCCCAAGTGTCTAGCCAAGCCTCAAGACCCCAAGTCTCTAGCAGGCCTCAAGACCCTGAGAGTCAAGCCCAACCTGAAGACCCCAACTCTCTAGCCAAGCCTGAAGACCCCAAGTCTCTAGCAGGCCTCAAGACCCTGAGAGTCTAGCCCAAACTGAAGACACCAAGTCTCTATTCAAGCCTCAAGACCTTGAGAGTCTAGCCCAAACTGAAGACCTCCAAGTCTCTAGCCAAGCCTCAAGACCCCAAGTCTGTAGCCAAGCCTCAAGACCCCATGTCTCTAGCAGGCCTCAAGTCCCTGAGAGTCTAGCCCAACCTGAAGAGCCCACGTCTCTAGCCAAGCCTCAGGAACCCATATCTAGCCAAGCCTCAAGACCTCATATCTAGCCAAAATACAATACCTCATAACCCTCAATACCCCAAGTATCTAACCAAGCCTCAAGACGGCAAGTCTCTTGCAAGCCTAAAGACCCTGAGAGTCTAGCCCAACCTGAAGACCCCAAGTCACTAGCCAAGCCTCAAGACGCCAAATCTCTAGCAGGCCTCAAGACGCTGCATCTCTAGCCCAATAAGAAGAGCAAAAATCTCTAGCCAAGCCTCAAGACCCCAACTCTCTAGCCAAGCCTCAACACCCCAAGTCTCTAGCCAAGCCTCAAGACCCCAACTCTCTAGCAGGCCTCAAGACCCTGAGAGTCCAGCCCAACCTGAAGACCCCAAGTCCCTATCCAAGCCTCAAGACGCTGAGTCTCTAGCCAAGCCTCGACCCCAAGTCTCTATGCATGCCTCAAGACCCCGTCTCTATCCAAGCCTCAAGACCCCAAGTTTCTATCCAAGACTCGACCCCGTCTCACGCCCAACCTGAAGACCCCAAGTTTCTAGCCAAGCCTCAAGATGCCAAATCTCTAGCCAAGCCTCAAGACGCCAAGTCTCTAGCAAAGCCTCAAGACCCCAAGTCTCCTGCAGGCCTCAAGACGCTGAGTCTCTAGCCGAACCTGAAGACCCCAGGTCTCTAGCCAAACCTCGACTCCAAATCTCTGGCAGGCCTCAAGATCCCAAGATTTAGCCTAACCTGAAGACCCCAAGTCTCTAGCCAAGCCTCAAGACCCCAAGTCTGTAGCCAAGCTTCAAGCCCCCAAGTCTCTAGCAGGCCTCAATTCCCTGAGAGTCTAGCCCAACCAGAAGAGCCCAAGTCTCTAGCCAAGCCTCAAGACCCCAAGTCTCTAGCCAAGCCTCAAGAACCCATATCTAGCCAAGCCTCAAAGACCTCATATCTAGCCAAAATTCAAGACCTCATATCCCTCAAGACCCTGTCTCTAACCAAGCCTCGACCCCAAGTCTCCAGGCAAGCCTCAAGACACCGAATCTCTAGCAGGCCTCAAGACCCCGTTCCTAACCAAGCCTCAAGACGGCAAGTCTCATGCAGGCCTCAAGACCCTGAGAGTCTAGCCCAACCTGAATACCCCAAGTCACTAGCCAAGCCTTAAGACCCTAAATCTCTAGCAGGCCTCAAGACGCTGCATCTCTAGCCCAACCAGAAGAGCCCAAATCTCTAGCCAATCCTCAAGAGCTCAAGTCTCTAGCCAAGCCGCAAGACCCCAACTCTCTAGCCAAGCCTCAAGACCCCAAGTCTCTAGCCAAGACTCAAGACCACAAATCTCTAGCAGGCTTCAAGACGCTGCATCTCTAGCCCAATAAGAAGAGCACAAATCTCTAGCCAAGCCTCAAAACCCCAAGTCTCTAGTCAAGCCTCAAGACCCCAACTCTCTAGCCAAGCCTCAAGACCTCAAGTCTCTAGCCAAGCCTCGACCCCAAGTCTCTAGCAGGCATCAAGGCCCTGAGAGTCTAGCCCAAACTGAAGACCCCAAGACTCTAGCAGGCCTCAAGACCCTGAGAGTCTAGCCCAACCTGAAGACCCCCTCTCTAGCCAAGCCTCAAGACCCCAAGTCTCTAGCCAAGCCTCAAGACCCCAAGTCTCTATCCAATCCTCAAGAAGCTGAGTCTCTAGTCCAACCTGAAGACCCCAAGTCTCTAGCCAAGCCTCGACTACAAATCTCTGGCAGGCATCAAGAACCCAAGTTTTAGCCGAACCTGAAGACCCCAAGTCTCTAGCCAAGCCTCAAGACCCCAAGTCTGTAGCCAAGCCTCAAGCCCCCAAGTCTCTAGCAGGCCTCAAGTCCCTGAGAGTCTAGCCCAATCAGAAGAGCCCAAGTCTCTAGCCAAGCCTCAAGACCCCAAGTCTCTAGCCAAGCCTCAAGAACCCATATCTAGCCAAGCCTCAAACACCTCATATCTAGCCAAAATTCAAGACCTCATATCCCTCAAGACCCCGTCTCTAACCAAGCCTCGACCCCAAGTCTCCAGGCAAGCCTCAAGACCCCGAATCTCTAGCAGGCCTCAAGACCCCGTTCCTAACCAAGCCTCAAGACGGCAAGTCTCTTGCAGGCCTCAAGACCCTGAGAGTCTAGCAAAACCTGAAGACCCCAAGTCACTAGCCAAGCCTCAAGACCCTAAATCTCTAGCAGGCCTCAAGACGCTGCATCTCTAGCCCAACCAGAAGAGCCCAAATCTCTAGCCAATCCTCAAGACCTCAAGTCTCTAGCTAAGCCTCAAGACCCCAACTTTCTAGCCAAGCCTCAAGACCCCAAGTCTCTAGCCAAGCCTCAAGACCCCAACTCTCTAGCCAAGCCTCAAGACCTCGTCTCTAGCCAAGCCTCAACCCCAAGTCTCTAGCAGGCCTCAAGGCCCTGAGAGTCTAGACCAAACTGAAGACCCCAAGTCTCTAGCAGGCCTCAAGTCCCTGAGAGTCTAGCCCAACCTGAAGAGCCCAAGTCTCTAGCCAAGCCTCAAGAACCCATATCTAACCAAGCCTCAAGACCTCATATCTAGTCAAAATTCAAGACCTCATATCCCTCAAGACCACAAGTCTCTAACCAAGCCTCGACCCCAAGTCTCCAGGCAAGCCTCAAGACCCCGAATCACTAGCAGGCCTAAAAACCCGTCTCTAACCAAGCCTCAAGACCGCGTCTCCAGCAGGCCTCAAGACCCTGAGAGTCTAGCCCAACCTGAAGACCCCAAGTCTCTAGCCAAGCCTCGACCCCAAGTCCCTAGCCAAGCCTCGACCCGAAGTCCCTAGACAGGCCTCAAGACCCCAAGTCGCTAGCAAAGCCTCAAGACCCCAAGTCTCTAGCCAAGCCTCAAGACCCCAAGTCTCCAGCAGGCCTCTAGTCCCTGAGAGTCTAGCCCAACCTGAAGACCCCAAGTCTCTAGCCAAGCCTCAAGACCCGAAGTCTCTCGCCAAGCCTCAAGACCGCAAGTCTCCAGCAGGCCTCAAGTCCGTAAGAGTCTAGCCCAACCTGAAGACCCCAACTCTCTAGCCAAGCCTGAAGACCCCAAGTCTCTAGCAGGCAGCAAGACGCTGAGGGTCTAGCCCAACCTGAAGACCCCAACTCTCTAGCCAAGCCTGAAGACCCCAAGTCTCTAGCAGGCATCAAGACGCTGAGAGTCTAGCCCAACCTGAAGACCCCAAGTCTCTAACCAAGCCTCGACCCCAAGTCTCTATTCAAGCCTCAAGATCCCGTCTCTATCCAAGCCTCAAGACCCCAAGTCTCTAGCCCAAACTGAAGACCCCAAGTCTCTAGCGAAGCCTCGACCCCATATCTCCAGCAGGCCTCAAGATCCCAAGTCTTTAGCCCAACCTGAAAACTCCAAGTCCCTAGCCAAGCCTCAAGACACCAAGTCTCTAGCCAAGCCTCAAGACGCAAAGTCTCTCACAAAGCCTCAAGATCCCAAGTCTCCAGCAGGCCTCAAGACCCGGTCTCTATCCAAGCCTCAAGATGCTGAGTCTCTAGCCCAACCTGAAGAACCCAATCTCTATCCAAGCCTCGACTCCAAATCTCTGGCAGGCCTCAAGATCCCAAGTTTTAGCCCAACCTGAAGACCCCAAGTCTCTAGCCAAGCCTCAAGACCTCATATCTAGCCAAAATTCAATACCTCATATCCCTCAAAACCCCAAGTATCTAACCAAGCCTCAAGACGGCAAGTCTCTTGCAAGCCTAAAGACCCTGAGAGTCTAGCCCAACCTGAAGACCCCAAGTCACTGGCCAAGCCTCAAGACACCAAATCTCTAGCAGGCCTCAAGACGCTGCATCTCTAGCCCAATAAGAAGAGCACAAATCTCTAGCCAAGCCTCAAGACCCCAAGTCTCTAGCCAGGCCTCAAGACCCCAAGTCTCTAGCCAAGCCTCAAGACACCAAGTGTCTAGCCAAGCCTCAAGACCCCAAGTCTCTAGCAGGCCTCAGGACCCTGAGAGTCAAGCCCAACCTGAAGACCCCAACTCTCTAGCCAAGCCTGAAGACCCCAGGTCTCTAGCAGGCCTCAAGACCCTGAGAGTCTAGCCCAAACTGAAGACCCCAAGTCTCTATTCAAGCCTCAAGACCTTGAGAGTCTAGCCCAAACTGAAGACCCCAAGTCTCTAGCCATGCCTCAAGACCCCAAGTCTGTAGCCAAGCCTCAAGACCCCATGTCTCTAGCAGGCCTCAAGTCCCTGAGAGTCTAGCCCAACCTGAAGAGCCCACGTCTCTAGCCAAGCCTCAGGAACCCATATCTAGCCAAGCCTCAAGACCTCATATCTAGCCAAAATACAATACCTCATATCCCTCAATACCCCACGTATCTAACCAAGCCTCAAGACGGCAAGTCTCTTGCAAGCCTAAAGTCCCTGAGAGTCTAGCCCAACCTGAAGACCCCAAGTCACTAGCCAAGCCTCAAGACACCAAATCTCTAGCAGGCCTCAAGACGCTGCATCTCTAGCCCAATAAGAAGAGCACAAATCTCTAGCCAAGCCTCAAGACCCCAACTCTCTAGCCAAGCCTCAACACCCCAAGTCTCTAGCCAAGCCTCAAGACCCCAACTATCTAGCCAAGCCTCAAGACCTCAAGTCTCTAGCCAAGCCTCGACCCCAAGTCTCTAGCAGGCCTCAAGACCCTGAGAGTCTAGCCCAACCTGAAGACCCCATCTCTAGCCAAGCCTCAAGACCCCAAGTCTCTAGCCAAGCCTCAAGACCCCAAGTCTGTAGCCAAGCCTCAAGCCCCCGTCTCTAGCAGGCCTCAAGTCCCTGAGAGTCTAGCCCAATCAGAAGAGCCCAAGTCTCTAGCCAAGCCTCAAGACCCCAAGTCTCTAGCCAAGCCTCAAGAACCCATATCTAGCCAAGCCTCAAACACCTCATATCTAGCCAAAATTCAAGACCTCATATCCATCAAGACCCCGTCTCTAACCAAGCCTCGACCCCAAGTCTCCAGGCAAGCCTCAAGACCCCGAATCTCTAGCAGGCCTCAAGACCCCGTTCCTAACCAAGCCTCAAGACGGCAAGTCTCTTGCAGGCCTCAAGACCCTGAGAGTCTAGCAAAACCTGAAGACCCCAAGTCACTAGCCAAGCCTCAAGACCCTAAATCTCTAGCAGGCCTCAAGACGCTGCATCTCTAGCCCAACCAGAAGAGCCCAAATCTCTAGCCAATCTTCAAGACCTCAAGTCTCTAGCTAAGCCTCAAGACCCCAACTTTCTAGCCAAGCCTCAAGACCCCAAGTCTCTAGCCAAGCCTCAAGACCCCAACTCTCTAGCCAAGCCTCAAGACCTCGTCTCTAGCCAAGCCTCAACCCCAAGTCTCTAGCAGGCCTCAAGGCCCTGAGAGTCTAGACCAAACTGAAGACCCCAAGTCTCTAGCAGGCCTCAAGTCCCTGAGAGTCTAGCCCAACCTGAAGAGCCCAAGTCTCTAGCCAAGCCTCAAGAACCCATATCTAGCCAAGCCTCAAACACCTCATATCTAGCCAAAATTCAAGACCTCATATCCCTCAAGACCCCGTCTCTAACCAAGCCTCGACCCCAAGTCTCCAGGCAAGCCTCAAGACCCCGAATCTCTAGCAGGCCTCAAGACCCCGTTCCTAACTAAGCCTCAAGACGGCAAGTCTCTTGCAGGCCTCAAGACCCTGAGAGTCTAGCAAAACCTGAAGACCCCAAGTCACTAGCCAAGCCTCAAGACCCTAAATCTCTAGCAGGCCTCAAGACGCTGCATCTCTAGCCCAACCAGAAGAGCCCAAATCTCTAGCCAATCCTCAAGACCTCAAGTCTCTAGCTAAGCCTCAAGACCCCAACTTTCTAGCCAAGCCTCAAGACCCCAAGTCTCTAGCCAAGCCTCAAGACCCCAACTCTCTAGCCAAGCCTCAAGACCTCGTCTCTAGCCAAGCCTCAACCCCAAGTCTCTAGCAGGCCTCAAGGCCCTGAGAGTCTAGACCAAACTGAAGACCCCAAGTCTCTAGCAGGCCTCAAGTCCCTGAGAGTCTAGCCCAACCTGAAGAGCCCAAGTCTCTAGCCAAGCCTCAAGACCCCAAGTCTCTAGCCAAGCCTCAAGAACCCATATCTAGCCAAGCCTCAAACACCTCATATCTAGCCAAAATTCAAGACCTCATATCCCTCAAGACCCCGTCTCTAACCAAGCCTCGACCCCAAGTCTCCAGGCAAGCCTCAAGACCCCGAATCACTAGCAGGCCTAAAAACCCGTCTCTAACCAAGCCTCAAGACCGCGTCTCCAGCAGGCCTCAAGACCCTGAGAGTCTAGCCCAACCTGAAGACCCCAAGTCTCTAGCCAAGCCTCGACCCCAAGTCCCTAGTCAAGCCTCGACCCGAAGTCCCTAGCCAGGCCTCAAGACCCCAAGTCTCTAGCGAAGCCTCAAGACCCCAAGTCTCTAGCCAAGCCTCAAGACCCCAAGTCTCCAGCAGGCCTCTAGTCCCTGAGAGTCTAGCCCAACCTGAAGACCCCAAGTCTCTAGCCAAGCCTCAAGACCCCAAGTCTCTCGCCAAGCCTCAAGACCGCAAGTCTCCAGCAGGCCTCAAGTCCGTAAGAGTCTAGCCCAACCTGAAGACCCCAACTCTCTAGCCAAGCCTGAAGACCCCAGGTCTCTAGCAGGCAGCAAGACGCTGAGGGTCTAGCCCAACCTGAAGACCCCAACTCTCTAGCCAAGCCTCAAGACCCCAAGTCTCCAGCAGGCCTCAAGACCGTAAGAGTCTAGCCCAACCTGAAGACCCCAACTCTCTAGCCAAGCCTGAAGACCCCAGGTCTCTAGCAGGCAGCAAGACGCTGAGGGTCTAGCCCAACCTGAAGACCCCAACTCTCTAGCCAAGCCTCAAGACCCCAAGTCTCTCGCCAAGCCTCAAGACCGCAAGTCTCCAGCAGGCCTCAAGTCCGTAAGAGTCTAGCCCAACCTGAAGACCCCAACTCTCTAGCCAAGCCTGAAGACCCCAAGTCTCTAGCAGGCAGCAAGACGCTGAGGGTCTAGCCCAACCTGAAGTCCCCAACTCTCTAGCCAAGCCTGAAGACCCCAAGTCTCTAGCAGGCATCAAGACGCTGAGAGTCTAGCCCAACCTGAAGACCCCAAGTCTCTAACCAAGCCTCGACCCCAAGTCTCTATTCAAGCCTCAAGATCCCGTCTCTATCCAAGCCTCAAGACCCCAAGTCTCTAGCAGGCAGCAAGACGCTGAGGGTCTAGCCCAACCTGAAGACCCCAACTCTCTAGCCAAGCCTGAAGACCCCAAGTCTCTAGCAGGCATCAAGACGCTGAGAGTCTAGCCCAACCTGAAGACCCCAAGTCTCTAACCAAGCCTCGACCCCAAGTCTCTATCCAAGCCTCAAGACCCCAAGTCTCTAGCCCAAACTGAAGACCCCAAGTCTCTAGCGAAGCCTCGACCCCATATCTCCAGCAGGCCTCAAGATCCCAAGTCTTTAGCCCAACCTGAAAACTCCAAGTCCCTAGCCAAGCCTCAAGACACCAAGTCTCTAGCCAAGCCTCAAGACGCAAAGTCTCTCACAAAGCCTCAAGATCCCAAGTCTCCAGCAGGCCTCAAGACCCGGTCTCTATCCAAGCCTCAAGATGCTGAGTCTCTAGCCCAACCTGAAGAACCCAATCTCTATCCAAGCCTCGACTCCAAATCTCTGGCAGGCCTCAAGATCCCAAGTTTTAGCCCAACCTGAAGACCCCAAGTCTCTAGCCAAGCCTCAAGACCTCATATCTAGCCAAAATTCAATACCTCATATCCCTCAAAACCCCAAGTATCTAACCAAGCCTCAAGACGGCAAGTCTCTTGCAAGCCTAAAGACCCTGAGAGTCTAGCCCAACCTGAAGACCCCAAGTCACTGGCCAAGCCTCAAGACACCAAATCTCTAGCAGGCCTCAAGACGCTGCATCTCTAGCCCAATAAGAAGAGCACAAATCTCTAGCCAAGCCTCAAGACCCCAACTCTCTAGCCAAGCCCCAAGACCCCAAGTGTCTAGCCAAGCCTCAAGACCCCAAGTGTCTAGCCAAGCCTCAAGACCCCAAGTCTCTAGCAGGCCTCAAGACCCTGAGAGTCAAGCCCAACCTGAAGACCCCAACTCTCTAGCCAAGCCTGAAGACCCCAAGTCTCTAGCAGGCCTCAAGACCCTGAGAGTCTAGCCCAAACTGAAGACCCCAAGTCTCTATTCAAGCCTCAAGACCTTGAGAGTCTAGCCCAAACTGAAGACCCCAAGTCTCTAGCCATGCCTCAAGACCCCAAGTCTGTAGCCAAGCCTCAAGACCCCATGTCTCCAGCAGGCCTCAAGTCCCTGAGAGTCTAGCCCAACCTGAAGAGCCCACGTCTCTAGCCAAGCCTCAGGAACCCATATCTAGCCAAGCCTCAAGACCTCATATCTAGCCAAAATACAATACCTCATATCCCTCAATACCCCACGTATCTAACCAAGCCTCAAGACGGCAAGTCTCTTGCAAGCCTAAAGACCCTGAGAGTCTAGCCCAACCTGAAGACCCCAAGTCACTAGCCAAGCCTCAAGACACCAAATCTCTAGCAGGCCTCAAGACGCTGCATCTCTAGCCCAATAAGAAGAGCACAAATCTCTAGCCAAGCCTCAAGACCCCAACTCTCTAGCCAAGCCTCAACACCCCAAGTCTCTAGCCAAGCCTCAAGACCCCAACTATCTAGCCAAGCCTCAAGACCTCAAGTCTCTAGCCAAGCCTCGACCCCAAGTCTCTAGCAGGCCTCAAGACCCTGAGAGTCTAGCCCAACCTGAAGACCCCAACTCTCTAGCCAAGCCTCAAGACCCCAAGTCTCCAGCAGGCCTCAAGACCGTAAGAGTCTAGCCCAACCTGAAGACCCCAACTCTCTAGCCAAGCCTGAAGACCCCAGGTCTCTAGCAGGCAGCAAGACGCTGAGGGTCTAGCCCAACCTGAAGACCCCAAGTCTCTAGCCAAGCCTCAAGACCCCAAGTCTCTCGCCAAGCCTCAAGACCGCAAGTCTCCAGCAGGCCTCAAGTCCGTAAGAGTCTAGCCCAACCTGAAGACCCCAACTCTCTAGCCAAGCCTGAAGACCCCAAGTCTCTAGCAGGCAGCAAGACGCTGAGGGTCTAGCCCAACCTGAAGACCCCAACTCTCTAGCCAAGCCTGAAGACCCCAAGTCTCTAGCAGGCATCAAGACGCTGAGAGTCTAGCCCAACCTGAAGACCCCAAGTCTCTAACCAAGCCTCGACCCCAAGTCTCTATTCAAGCCTCAAG
This sequence comes from Hemitrygon akajei, assembly GCF_048418815.1. Taxonomy (NCBI): domain Eukaryota; kingdom Metazoa; phylum Chordata; class Chondrichthyes; order Myliobatiformes; family Dasyatidae; genus Hemitrygon; species Hemitrygon akajei. The sequence continues at coordinate 90,559,157 of NC_133136.1, read as the reverse complement.
ATCCCGTCTCTATCCAAGCCTCAAGACCCCAAGTCTCTAGCAGGCAGCAAGACGCTGAGGGTCTAGCCCAACCTGAAGACCCCAACTCTCTAGCCAAGCCTGAAGACCCCAAGTCTCTAGCAGGCATCAAGACGCTGAGAGTCTAGCCCAACCTGAAGACCCCAAGTCTCTAACCAAGCCTCGACCCCAAGTCTCTATTCAAGCCTCAAGATCCCGTCTCTATCCAAGCCTCAAGACCCCAAGTCTCTAGCCCAAACTGAAGACCCCAAGTCTCTAGCGAAGCCTCGACCCCATATCTCCAGCAGGCCTCAAGATCCCAAGTCTTTAGCCCAACCTGAAAACTCCAAGTCCCTAGCCAAGCCTCAAGACACCAAGTCTCTAGCCAAGCCTCAAGACGCAAAGTCTCTCACAAAGCCTCAAGATCCCAAGTCTCCAGCAGGCCTCAAGACCCGGTCTCTATCCAAGCCTCAAGATGCTGAGTCTCTAGCCCAACCTGAAGAACCCAATCTCTATCCAAGCCTCGACTCCAAATCTCTGGCAGGCCTCAAGATCCCAAGTTTTAGCCCAACCTGAAGACCCCAAGTCTCTAGCCAAGCCTCAAGACCTCATATCTAGCCAAAATTCAATACCTCATATCCCTCAAAACCCCAAGTATCTAACCAAGCCTCAAGACGGCAAGTCTCTTGCAAGCCTAAAGACCCTGAGAGTCTAGCCCAACCTGAAGACCCCAAGTCACTGGCCAAGCCTCAAGACACCAAATCTCTAGCAGGCCTCAAGACGCTGCATCTCTAGCCCAATAAGAAGAGCACAAATCTCTAGCCAAGCCTCAAGACCCCAACACTCTAGCCAAGCCCCAAGACCCCAAGTGTCTAGCCAAGCCTCAAGACCCCAAGTGTCTAGCCAAGCCTCAAGACCCCAAGTCTCTAGCAGGCCTCAAGACCCTGAGAGTCAAGCCCAACCTGAAGACCCCAACTCTCTAGCCAAGCCTGAAGACCCCAAGTCTCTAGCAGGCCTCAAGACCCTGAGAGTCTAGCCCAAACTGAAGACCCCAAGTCTCTATTCAAGCCTCAAGACCTTGAGAGTCTAGCCCAAACTGAAGACCCCAAGTCTCTAGCCATGCCTCAAGACCCCAAGTCTGTAGCCAAGCCTCAAGACCCCATGTCTCCAGCAGGCCTCAAGTCCCTGAGAGTCTAGCCCAACCTGAAGAGCCCACGTCTCTAGCCAAGCCTCAGGAACCCATATCTAGCCAAGCCTCAAGACCTCATATCTAGCCAAAATACAATACCTCATATCCCTCAATACCCCACGTATCTAACCAAGCCTCAAGACGGCAAGTCTCTTGCAAGCCTAAAGACCCTGAGAGTCTAGCCCAACCTGAAGACCCCAAGTCACTAGCCAAGCCTCAAGACACCAAATCTCTAGCAGGCCTCAAGACGCTGCATCTCTAGCCCAATAAGAAGAGCACAAATCTCTAGCCAAGCCTCAAGACCCCAACTCTCTAGCCAAGCCTCAACACCCCAAGTCTCTAGCCAAGCCTCAAGACCCCAACTATCTAGCCAAGCCTCAAGACCACCTCTAGCCAAGCCTCGACCCCAAGTCTCTAGCAGGCCTCAAGACCCTGAGAGTCTAGCCCAACCTGAAGACCCCATCTCTAGCCAAGCCTCAAGACCCCAAGTCTCTAGCCAAGCCTCAAGACCCCAAGTCTCTAGCCAAGCCTCAAGACCCCAACTTTCTAGCCAAGCCTCAAGACCCCAAGTCTCTAGCTAAGCCTCAAGACCCCAACTCTCTAGCCAAGCCTCAAGACCTCGTCTCTAGCCAAGCCTCAACCCCAAGTCTCTAGCAGGCCTCAAGGCCCTGAGAGTCTAGACCAAACTGAAGACCCCAAGTCTCTAGCAGGCCTCAAGTCCCTGAGAGTCTAGCCCAACCTGAAGAGCCCAAGTCTCTAGCCAAGCCTCAAGACCCCAAGTCTCTAGCCAAGCCTCAAGAACCCATATCTAGCCAAGCCTCAAACACCTCATATCTAGCCAAAATTCAAGACCTCATATCCCTCAAGACCCCGTCTCTAACCAAGCCTCGACCCCAAGTCTCCAGGCAAGCCTCAAGACCCCGAATCTCTAGCAGGCCTCAAGACCCCGTTCCGAACTAAGCCTCAAGACGGCAAGTCTCTTGCAGGCCTCAAGACCCTGAGAGTCTAGCAAAACCTGAAGACCCCAAGTCACTAGCCAAGCCTCAAGACCCTAAATCTCTAGCAGGCCTCAAGACGCTGCATCTCTAGCCCAACCTGAAGACCCCAAGTCTCTAGCCAAGCCTCAAGACCCCAAGTCTCTAGCCAAGCCTCAAACCCCCAAGTCTCTAGCAGGCCTCAAGTCCCTGAGAGTCTAGCCCAACCTGAAGAGCCCAAGTCTCTAGCCAATCCTCAAGACCTCATATCTAGTCAAAATTCAAGACCTCATATCCCTCAATACCCCAAGTATCTAACCAAGCCTCGACCCCAAGTCTCCAGGCAAGCCTCAAGACCCCAAATCACTAGCAGGCCTAAAAACCCGTCTCTAACCAAGCCTCAAGACCGCGTCTCCAGCAGGCCTCAAGACCCTGAGAGTCTAGCCCAACCTGAAGACCCCAAGTCTCTAGCCAAGCCTCGACCCCGAGTCCCTAGCCAAGCCTCGACCCCAAGTCCCTAGCCAGGCCTCAAGACCCCAAGTCCCTAGCCAGGCCTCAAGACCCCAAGTCTCTAGCCAAGCCTCAAGACCCCAAGTCTCTCGCCAAGCCTCAAGACCGCAAGTCTCCAGCAGGCCTCAAGTCCGTAAGAGTCTAGCCCAACCTGAAGACCCCAACTCTCTAGCCAAGCCTGAAGACCCCAAGTCTCTAGCAGGCAGCAAGACGCTGAGGGTCTAGCCCAACCTGAAGACCCCAACTCTCTAGCCAAGCCTCAAGACCCCAAGTCTCCAGCAGGCCTCTAGTCCCTGAGAGTCTAGCCCAACCTGAAGACCCCAAGTCTCTAGCCAAGCCTCAAGACCCCAAGTCTCTAGCCAAGCCTCAAGACCCCAAGTCTCTCGCCAAGCCTCAAGACCGCAAGTCTCCAGCAGGCCTCAAGTCCGTAAGAGTCTTGCCCAACCTGAAGACCCCAACTCTCTAGCCAAGCCTGAAGACCCCAAGTCTCTAGCAGGCAGCAAGACGCTGAGGGTCTAGCCCAACCTGAAGACCCCAACTCTCTAGCCAAGCCTGAAGACCCCAAGTCTCTAGCAGGCATCAAGACGCTGAGAGTCTAGCCCAACCTGAAGACCCCAAGTCTCTAACCAAGCCTCGACCCCAAGTCTCTATTCAAGCCTCAAGATCCCGTCTCTATCCAAGCCTCAAGACCCCAAGTCTCTAGCAGGCAGCAAGACGCTGAGGGTCTAGCCCAACCTGAAGACCCCAACTCTCTAGCCAAGCCTGAAGACCCCAAGTCTCTAGCAGGCATCAAGACGCTGAGAGTCTAGCCCAACCTGAAGACCCCAAGTCTCTAACCAAGCCTCGACCCCAAGTCTCTATTCAAGCCTCAAGATCCCGTCTCTATCCAAGCCTCAAGACCCCAAGTCTCTAGCCCAAACTGAAGACCCCAAGTCTCTAGCGAAGCCTCGACCCCATATCTCCAGCAGGCCTCAAGATCCCAAGTCTTTAGCCCAACCTGAAAACTCCAAGTCCCTAGCCAAGCCTCAAGACACCAAGTCTCTAGCCAAGCCTCAAGACGCAAAGTCTCTCACAAAGCCTCAAGATCCCAAGTCTCCAGCAGGCCTCAAGACCCGGTCTCTATCCAAGCCTCAAGATGCTGTGTCTCTAGCCCAACCTGAAGAACCCAATCTCTATCCAAGCCTCGACTCCAAATCTCTGGCAGGCCTCAAGATCCCAAGTTTTAGCCCAACCTGAAGACCCCAAGTCTCTAGCCAAGCCTCAAGACCTCATATCTAGCCAAAATTCAATACCTCATATCCCTCAAAACCCCAAGTATCTAACCAAGCCTCAAGACGGCAAGTCTCTTGCAAGCCTAAAGACCCTGAGAGTCTAGCCCAACCTGAAGACCCCAAGTCACTGGCCAAGCCTCAAGACACCAAATCTCTAGCAGGCCTCAAGACCCCAAGTGTCTAGCCAAGCCTCAAGACCCCAAGTCTCTAGCAGGCCTCAAGACCCTGAGAGTCAAGCCCAACCTGAAGACCCCAACTCTCTAGCCAAGCCTGAAGACCCCAAGTCTCTAGCAGGCCTCAAGACCCTGAGAGTCTAGCCCAAACTGAAGACCCCAAGTCTCTATTCAAGCCTCAAGACCTTGAGAGTCTAGCCCAAACTGAAGACCCCAAGTCTCTAGCCATGCCTCAAGACCCCAAGTCTGTAGCCAAGCCTCAAGACCCCATGTCTCCAGCAGGCCTCAAGTCCCTGAGAGTCTAGCCCAACCTGAAGAGCCCACGTCTCTAGCCAAGCCTCAGGAACCCATATCTAGCCAAGCCTCAAGACCTCATATCTAGCCAAAATACAATACCTCATATCCCTCAATACCCCACGTATCTAACCAAGCCTCAAGACGGCAAGTCTCTTGCAAGCCTAAAGACCCTGAGAGTCTAGCCCAACCTGAAGACCCCAAGTCACTAGCCAAGCCTCAAGACACCAAATCTCTAGCAGGCCTCAAGACGCTGCATCTCTAGCCCAATAAGAAGAGCACAAATCTCTAGCCAAGCCTCAAGACCCCAACTCTCTAGCCAAGCCTCAACACCCCAAGTCTCTAGCCAAGCCTCAAGACCCCAACTATCTAGCCAAGCCTCAAGACCTCCTCTAGCCAAGCCTCGACCCCAAGTCTCTAGCAGGCCTCAAGACCCTGAGAGTCTAGCCCAACCTGAAGACCCCATTTCTAGCCAAGCCTCAAGACCCCAAGTCTCTAGCCAAGCCTCAAGACCCCAAGTCTCTAGCCAAGCCTCAAGACCCCAAGTCTCTAGCCAAGCCTCAAGACCCCAACTTTCTAGCCAAGCCTCAAGACCCCAAGTCTCTAGCTAAGCCTCAAGACCCCAACTCTCTAGCCAAGCCTCAAGACCTCGTCTCTAGCCAAGCCTCAACCCCAAGTCTCTAGCAGGCCTCAAGGCCCTGAGAGTCTAGACCAAACTGAAGACCCCAAGTCTCTAGCAGGCCTCAAGTCCCTGAGAGTCTAGCCCAATCAGAAGAGCCCAAGTCTCTAGCCAAGCCTCAAGACCCCAAGTCTCTAGCCAAGCCTCAAGAACCCATATCTAGCCAAGCCTCAAACACCTCATATCTAGCCAAAATTCAAGACCTCATATCCCTCAAGACCCCGTCTCTAACCAAGCCTCGACCCCAAGTCTCCAGGCAAGCCTCAAGACCCCGAATCTCTAGCAGGCCTCAAGACCCCGTTCCGAACTAAGCCTCAAGACGGCAAGTCTCTTGCAGGCCTCAAGACCCTGAGAGTCTAGCAAAACCTGAAGACCCCAAGTCACTAGCCAAGCCTCAAGACCCTAAATCTCTAGCAGGCCTCAAGACGCTGCATCTCTAGCCCAACCTGAAGACCCCAAGTCTCTAGCCAAGCCTCAAGACCCCAAGTCTCTAGCCAAGCCTCAAACCCCCAAGTCTCTAGCAGGCCTCAAGTCCCTGAGAGTCTAGCCCAACCTGAAGAGCCCAAGTCTCTAGCCAATCCTCAAGACCTCATATCTAGTCAAAATTCAAGACCTCATATCCCTCAATACCCCAAGTATCTAACCAAGCCTCGACCCCAAGTCTCCAGGCAAGCCTCAAGACCCCAAATCACTAGCAGGCCTAAAAACCCGTCTCTAACCAAGCCTCAAGACCGCGTCTCCAGCAGGCCTCAAGACCCTGAGAGTCTAGCCCAACCTGAAGACCCCAAGTCTCTAGCCAAGCCTCGACCCCGAGTCCCTAGCCAAGCCTCGACCCCAAGTCCCTAGCCAGGCCTCAAGACCCCAAGTCCCTAGCCAGGCCTCAAGACCCCAAGTCTCTAGCCAAGCCTCAAGACCCCAAGTCTCTAGCCAAGCCGCAAGACCCCGTCTCCAGCAGGCCTCTAGTCCCTGAGAGTCTAGCCCAACCTGAAGACCCCAAGTCTGTAGCTAAGCCTCAAGAACCCAAGTCTCTCGCCAAGCCTCAAGACCGCAAGTCTCCAGCCAAGCCTCAAGACCCCAAGTCTGTAGCCAAGCCTCAAGCCCCCATGTCTCTAGCAGGCCTCAAGTCCCTGAGAGTCTAGCCCAACCTGAAGAGCCCAAGTCTCTAGCCAAGCCTCAGGAACCCATATCTAGCCAAGCCTCAAGACCTCATATCTAGCCAAAATTCAATACCTCATATCCCTCAATACCCCAAGTATCTAACCAAGCCTCGACCCCAAGTCTCCAGGCAAGCCTCAAGACCCCAAATCACTAACAGGCCTAAAAACCCGTCTCTAACCAAGCCTCAAGACCGCGTCTCCAGCAGGCCTCAAGACCCTGAGAGTCTAGCCCAACCTGAAGACCCCAAGTCTCTAGCCAAGCCTCGACCCCGATTCCCTAGCCAAGCCTCGACCCCAAGTCCCTAGCCAGGCCTCAAGACCCCAAGTCCCTAGCCAGGCCTCAAGACCCCAAGTCTCTAGCCAAGCCTCAAGACCCCAAGTCTCTAGCCAAGCCTCAAGACCCCAAGTCTCCAGTAGGCCTCTAGTCCCTGAGAGTCTAGCCCAACCTGAAGACCCCAAGTCTCTAGCTAAGCCTCAAGAACCCAAGTCTCTCGCCAAGCCTCAAGACCGCAAGTCTCTAGCAGGCCTCAAGTCCGTAAGAGTCTAGCCCAACCTGAAGACCCCAACTCTCTAGCCAAGCCTGAAGACCCCAAGTCCCTAGCAGGCATCAAGACGCTGAGAGTCTAGCCCAACCTGAAGACCCCAAGTCTCTAGCGAAGCCTTGACCCCAAATCTCCAGCAGGCCACAAGATCCCAAGTCTTTAGCCCAACCTGAAAACTCCAAGTCCCTAGCCAAGCCTCAAGACACCAAGTCTCTAGCCAAGCCTCAAGACGCAAAGTCTCTCACAAAGCCTCAAGACCCCAAGTCTCCAGCAGGCCTCAAGACCCGGTCTCTATCCAAGCCTCAAGACCCCAAGTCTCTATCCAAGCCTCAAGATGCTGAGTCTCTAGCCCAACCTGAAGAACCCAATCTCTATCCAAACCTCGACTCCAAATCTCTGGCAGGCCTCAAGCTCCCAAGTTTTAGCCCAACCTGAAGACCCCAAGTCTCCAGCCAAGCCTCAAGACCCCAAGTCTGTAGCCAAGCCTCAAGCCCCCATGTCTCTAGCAGGCCTCAAGTCCCTGAGAGTCTAGCCCAACCTGAAGAGCCCAAGTCTCTAGCCAAGCCTCAGGAACCCATATCTAGCCAAGCCTCAAGACCTCATATCTAGCCAAAATACAATACCTCATATCCCTCAATACCCCAAGTATCTAACCAAGCCTCAAGACGGCAAGTCTCTTGCAAGCCTAAAGACCCTGAGAGTCTAGCCCAATCTGAAGACCCCAAGACACTAGCCAAGCCTCAAGACACCAAATCTCTAGCAGGCCTCAAGACGCTGCATCTCTAGCCCAATAAGAAGAGCACAAATCTCTAGCCAAGCCTCAAGACCCCAACTCTCTAGCCAAGCCTCAAGACCCCAACTCTCTAGCCAAGCCTCAACACCCCAAGTCTCTAGCCAAGCCTCAAGACCCCAACTCTCTAGCCAAGCCTCAAGACCTCAAGTCTCTAGCCAAGACTCGACCCCAAGTCTCTAGCAGGCCTCAAGACCCTGAGAGTCTAGCCCAACCTGAAGACCCCATCTCTAGCCAAGCCTCAAGACCCGAAGTCTCTAGCCAAGCCTCAAGACCCCAAGTCTCTAGCCAAGCCTCAAGACCCCAAGTCTCTAGCCAAGCCTCAAGACCCCAAGTGTCTAGCCAAGCCTCAAGACCCCAAGTCTCTAGCAGGCCTCAAGACCCTGAGAGTCAAGCCCAACCTGAAGACCCCAACTCTCTAGCCAAGCCTGAAGACCCCAAGTCTCTAGCAGGCCTCAAGACCCTGAGAGTCTAGCCCAAACTGAAGACCCCAAGTCTCTAGCCAAGCCTCGACCCCAAGTCTCTATTGAAGCCTCAAGACCCTGAGAGTCTAGCCCAAACTGAAGACCCCAAGTCTCTAGACAAGCCTCAAGACCCCAAGTCTGTAGCCAAAGCTCAATCCCCCATGTCTCTAGCAGGCCTCAAGTCCCTGAGAGTCTAGCCCAACCTGAAGAGCCCAAGTCTCTAGCTAAGCCTCAAGACCCCATATCTAGCCAAGCCTCAAACACCTCATATCTAGCCAAAATTCAAGACCTCATATCCCTCAAGACCCCAACTTTCTAGCCAAGCCTCAAGACCCCAAGTCTCTATCCAATCCTCAAGAAGCTGAGTCTCTAGTCCAACCTGAAGACCCCAAGTCTCTAGCCAAGCCTCGACTACAAATCTCTGGCAGGCATCAAGAACCCAAGTTTTAGCCGAACCTGATTACCCCAAGTCTCTAGCCAAGCCTCAAGACCCCAAGTCTGTAGCCAAGCCTCAAGCCCCCAAGTCTCTAGCAGGCCTCAAGTCCCTGAGAGTCTAGCCCAATCAGAAGAGCCCAAGTCTCTAGCCAAGCCTCAAGACCCCAAGTCTCTAGCCAAGCCTCAAGAACCCATATCTAGCCAAGCCTCAAACACCTCATATCTAGCCAAAATTCAAGAACTCATATCCCTCAATACCCCGTCTCTAACCAAGCCTCGACCCCAAGTCTCCAGGCAAGCCTCAAGACCCCGAATCTCTAGCAGGCCTCAAGACCCCGTTCCTAACCAAGCCTCAAGACGGCAAGTCTCTTGCAGGCCTCAAGACCCTGAGAGTCTAGCAAAACCTGAAGACCCCAAGTCACTAGCCAAGCCTCAAGACCCTAAATCTCTAGCAGGCCTCAAGACGCTGCATCTCTAGCCCAACCAGAAGAGCCCAAATCTCTAGCCAATCCTCAAGACCTCAAGTCTCTAGCTAAGCCTCAAGACCCCAACTTTCTAGCCAAGCCTCAAGACCCCAAGTCTCTAGCCAAGCCTCAAGACCCCAACTCTCTAGCCAAGCCTCAAGACCTCGTCTCTAGCCAAGCCTCAACCCCAAGTCTCTAGCAGGCCTCAAGGCCCTGAGAGTCTAGACCAAACTGAAGACCCCAAGTCTCTAGCAGGCCTCAAGTCCCTGAGAGTCTAGCCCAACCTGAAGAGCCCAAGTCTCTAGCCAAGCCTCAAGACCCCAAGTCTCTAGCCAAGCCTCAAGAACCCATATCTAGCCAAGCCTCAAACACCTCATATCTAGCCAAAATTCAAGACCTCATATCCCTCAAGACCCCGTCTCTAACCAAGCCTCGACCCCAAGTCTCCAGGCAAGCCTCAAGACCCCGAATCTCTAGCAGGCCTCAAGACCCCGTTCCTAACTAAGCCTCAAGACGGCAAGTCTCTTGCAGGCCTCAAGACCCTGAGAGTCTAGCAAAACCTAAAGACCCCAAGTCACTAGCCAAGCCTCAAGACCCTAAATCTCTAGCAGGCCTCAAGACGCTGCATCTCTAGCCCAACCAGAAGAGCCCAAATCTCTAGCCAATCCTCAAGACCTCAAGTCTCTAGCTAAGCCTCAAGACCCCAACTTTCTAGCCAAGCCTCAAGACCCCAAGTCTCTAGCCAAGCCTCAAGACCCCAACTCTCTAGCCAAGCCTCAAGACCTCGTCTCTAGCCAAGCCTCAACCCCAAGTCTCTAGCAGGCCTCAAGGCCCTGAGAGTCTAGACCAAACTGAAGACCCCAAGTCTCTAGCAGGCCTCAAGTCCCTGAGAGTCTAGCCCAACCTGAAGAGCCCAAGTCTCTAGCCAAGCCTCAAGAACCCATATCTAACCAAGCCTCAAGACCTCATATCTAGTCAAAATTCAAGACCTCATATCCCTCAAGACCACAAGTCTCTAACCAAGCCTCGACCCCAAGTCTCCAGGCAAGCCTCAAGACCCCGAATCACTAGCAGGCCTAAAAACCCGTCTCTAACCAAGCCTCAAGACCGCGTCTCCAGCAGGCCTCAAGACCCTGAGAGTCTAGCCCAACCTGAAGACCCCAAGTCTCTAGCCAAGCCTCGACCCCAAGTCCCTAGCCAAGCCTCGACCCGAAGTCCCTAGCCAGGCCTCAAGACCCCAAGTCTCTAGCGAAGCCTCAAGACCCCAAGTCTCTAGCCAAGCCTCAAGACCCCAAGTCTCCAGCAGGCCTCTAGTCCCTGAGAGTCTAGCCCAACCTGAAGACCCCAAGTCTCTAGCCAAGCCTCAAGACCCCAAGTCTCTCGCCAAGCCTCAAGACCGCAAGTCTCCAGCAGGCCTCAAGTCCGTAAGAGTCTAGCCCAACCTGAAGACCCCAACTCTCTAGCCAAGCCTGAAGACCCCAAGTCTCTAGCAGGCAGCAAGACGCTGAGGGTCTAGCCCAACCTGAAGACCCCAACTCTCTAGCCAAGCCTGAAGACCCCAAGTCTCTAGCAGGCATCAAGACGCTGAGAGTCTAGCCCAACCTGAAGACCCCAAGTCTCTAACCAAGCCTCGACCCCAAGTCTCTATTCAAGCCTCAAGATCCCATCTCTATCCAAGCCTCAAGACCCCAAGTCTCTAGCAGGCAGCAAGACGCTGAGGGTCTAGCCCAACCTGAAGACCCCAACTCTCTAGCCAAGCCTGAAGACCCCAAGTCTCTAGCAGGCATCAAGATGCTGAGAGTCTAGCCCAACCTGAAGACCCCAAGTCTCTAACCAAGCCTCGACCCCAAGTCTCTATTCAAGCCTCAAGATCCCGTCTCTATCCAAGCCTCAAGACCCCAAGTCTCTAGCCCAAACTGAAGACCCCAAGTCTCTAGCGAAGCCTCGACCGCATATCTCCAGCAGGCCTCAAGATCCCAAGTCTTTAGCCCAACCTGAAAACTCCAAGTCCCTAGCCAAGCCTCAAGACACCAAGTCTCTAGCCAAGCCTCAAGACGCAAAGTCTCTCACAAAGCCTCAAGATCCCAAGTCTCCAGCAGGCCTCAAGACCCGGTCTCTATCCAAGCCTCAAGATGCTGAGTCTCTAGCCCAACCTGAAGAACCCAATCTCTATCCAAGCCTCGACTCCAAATCTCTGGCAGGCCTCAAGATCCCAAGTTTTAGCCCAACCTGAAGACCCCAAGTCTCTAGCCAAGCCTCAAGACCTCATATCTAGCCAAAATTCAATACCTCATATCCCTCAAAACCCCAAGTATCTAACCAAGCCTCAAGACGGCAAGTCTCTTGCAAGCCTAAAGAGCCTGAGAGTCTAGCCCAACCTGAAGACCCCAAGTCACTGGCCAAGCCTCAAGACACCAAATCTCTAGCAGGCCTCAAGACGCTGCATCTCTAGCCCAATAAGAAGAGCACAAATCTCTAGCCAAGCCTCAAGACCCCAAGTCTCTAGCCAAGCCTCAAGACCCCAAGTCTCTAGCCAAGCCTCAAGACCCCACGTGTCTAGCCAAGCCTCAAGACCCCAAGTCTATAGCAGGCCTCAGGACCCTGAGAGTCAAGCCCAACCTGAAGACCCCAACTCTCTAGCCAAGCCCGAAGACCCCAAGTCTCTAGCAGGCCTCAAGACCCTGAGAGTCTAGCCCAAACTGAAGACCCCAAGTCTCTATTCAAGCCTCAAGACCTTGAGAGTCTAGCCCAAACTGAAGACCCCAAGTCTCTAGCCATGCCTCAAGACCCCAAGTCTGTAGCCAAGCCTCAAGACCCCATGTCTCTAGCAGGCCTCAAGTCCCTGAGAGTCTAGCCCAACCTGAAGAGCCCACGTCTCTAGCCAAGCCTCAGGAACCCATATCTAGCCAAGCCTCAAGACCTCATATCTAGCCAAAATACAATACCTCATATCCCTCAATACCCCACGTATCTAACCAAGCCTCAAGACAGCAAGTCTCTTGCAAGCCTAAAGTCCCTGAGAGTCTAGCCCAACCTGAAGACCCCAATTCACTAGCCAAGCCTCAAGACACCAAATCTCTAGCAGGCCTCAAGACGCTGCATCTCTAGCCCAATAAGAAGAGCACAAATCTCTAGCCAAGCCTCAAGACCTCAACTCTCTAGCCAAGCCTCAACACCCCAAGTCTCTAGCCAAGCCTCAAGACCCCAACTATCTAGCCAAGCCTCAAGACCTCAAGTCTCTAGCCAAGCCTCGACCCCAAGTCTCTAGCAGGCCTCAAGACCCTGAGAGTCTAGCCCAACCTGAAGACCCCATCTCTAGCCAAGCCTCAAGACCCCAAGTCTCTAGCCAAGCCTCAAGACCCCAAGTCTGTAGCCAAGCCTCAAGCCCCCAAGTCTCTAGCAGGCCTCAAGTCCCTGAGAGTCTAGCCCAATCAGAAGAGCCCAAGTCTCTAGCCAAGCCTCAAGACCCCAAGTCTCTAGCCAAGCCTCAAGAACCCATATCTAGCCAAGCCTCAAACACCTCATATCTAGCCAAAATTCAAGACCTCATATCCCTCAAGACCCCGTCTCTAACCAAGCCTCGACCCCAAGTCTCCAGGCAAGCCTCAAGACCCCGAATCTCTAGCAGGCCTCAAGACCCCGTTCCTAACCAAGCCTCAAGACGGCAAGTCTCTTGCAGGCCTCAAGACCCTGAGAGTCTAGCAAAACCTGAAGACCCCAAGTCACTAGCCAAGCCTCAAGACCCTAAATCTCTAGCAGGCCTCAAGACGCTGCATCTCTAGCCCAACCAGAAGAGCCCAAATCTCTAGCCAATCCTCAAGACCTCAAGTCTCTAGCTAAGCCTCAAGACCCCAACTTTCTAGCCAAGCCTCAAGACCCTAGGTCTCTAGCCAAGCCTCAAGACCCCAACTCTCTAGCCAAGCCTCAAGACCTCGTCTCTAGCCAAGCCTCAAGCCCCCATGTCTCTAGCAGGCCTCAAGTCCCTGAGAGTCTAGCCCAACCTGAAGAGCCCAAGTCTCTAGCCAAGCCTCAGGAACCCATATCTAGCCAAGCCTCAAGACCTCATATCTAGCCAAAATTCAATACCTCATATCCCTCAATACCCCAAGTATCTAACCAAGCCTCGACCCCAAGTCTCCAGGCAAGCCTCAAGACCCCAAATCACTAACAGGCCTAAAAACCCGTCTCTAACCAAGCCTCAAGACCGCGTCTCCAGCAGGCCTCAAGACCCTGAGAGTCTAGCCCAACCTGAAGACCCCAAGTCTCTAGCCAAGCCTCGACCCCGATTCCCTAGCCAAGCCTCGACCCCAAGTCCCTAGCCAGGCCTCAAGACCCCAAGTCCCTAGCCAGGCCTCAAGACCCCAAGTCTCTAGCCAAGCCTCAAGACCCCAAGTCTCTAGCCAAGCCTCAAGACCCCAAGTCTCCAGCAGGCCTCTAGTCCCTGAGAGTCTAGCCCAACCTGAAGACCCCAAGTCTCTAGCTAAGCCTCAAGAACCCAAGTCTCTCGCCAAGCCTCAAGACCGCAAGTCTCTAGCAGGCCTCAAGTCCGTAAGAGTCTAGCCCAACCTGAAGACCCCAACTCTCTAGCCAAGCCTGAAGACCCCAAGTCCCTAGCAGGCATCAAGATGCTGAGAGTCTAGCCCAACCTGAAGACCCCAAGTCTCTAGCGAAGCCTTGACCCCAAATCTCCAGCAGGCCACAAGATCCCAGGTCTTTAGCCCAACCTGAAAACTCCAAGTCCATAGCCAAGCCTCAAGACACCAAGTCTCTAGCCAAGCCTCAAGACGCAAAGTCTCTCACAAAGCCTCAAGACCCCAAGTCTCCAGCAGGCCTCAAGACCCGGTCTCTATCCAAGCCTCAAGACCCCAAGTCTCTATCCAAGCCTCAAGATGCTGAGTCTCTAGCCCAACCTGAAGAACCCAATCTCTATCCAAACCTCGACTCCAAATCTCTGGCAGGCCTCAAGCTCCCAAGTTTTAGCCCAACCTGAAGACCCCAAGTCTCCAGCCAAGCCTCAAGACCCCAAGTCTGTAGCCAAGCCTCAAGCCCCCATGTCTCTATCAGGCCTCAAGTCCCTGAGAGTCTAGCCCAACCTGAAGAGCCCAAGTCTCTAGCCAAGCCTCAGGAACCCATATCTAGCCAAGCCTCAAGACCTCATATCTAGCCAAAATACAATACCTCATATCCCTCAATACCCCAAGTATCTAACCAAGCCTCAAGACGGCAAGTCTCTTGCAAGCCTAAAGACCCTGAGAGTCTAGCCCAACCTGAAGACCCCAAGACACTAGCCAAGCCTCAAGACACCAAATCTCTAGCCAAGCCTCAAGACCCCAACTCTCTAGCCAAGCCTCAACACCCCAAGTCTCTAGCCAAGCCTCAAGACCCCAACTCTCTAGCCAAGCCTCAAGACCTCAAGTCTCTAGCCAAGACTCGACCCCAAGTCTCTAGCAGGCCTCAAGACCCTGAGAGTCTAGCCCAACCTGAAGACCCCATCTCTAGCCAAGCCTCAAGACCCGAAGTCTCTAGCCAAGCCTCAAGACCCCAAGTCTCTAGCCAAGCCTCAAGACCCCAAGTGTCTAGCCAAGCCTCAAGACCCCAAGTCTCTAGCAGGCCTCAAGACCCTGAGAGTCAAGCCCAACCTGAAGACCCCAACTCTCTAGCCAAGCCTGAAGACCCCAAGTCTCTAGCAGGCCTCAAGACCCTGAGAGTCTAGCCCAAACTGAAGACCCCAAGTCTCCAGCCAAGCCTCGACCCCGTCTCTATTGAAGCCTCAAGACCCTGAGAGTCTAGCCCAAACTGAAGACCCCAAGTCTCTAGCCAAGCCTCAAGACCCCAAGTCTGTAGCCAAAGCTCAATCCCCCATGTCTCTAGCAGGCCTCAAGTCCCTGAGAGTCTAGCCCAACCTGAAGAGCCCAAGTCTCTAGCTAAGCCTCAAGACCCCATATCTAGCCAAGCCTCAAACACCTCATATCTAGCCAAAATTCAAGACCTCATATCCCTCAAGACCCCAACTTTCTAGCCAAGCCTCAAGACCCCAAGTCTCTATCCAATCCTCAAGAAGCTGAGTCTCTAGTCCAACCTGAAGACCCCAAGTCTCTAGCCAAGCCTCGACTACAAATCTCTGGCAGGCATCAAGAACCCAAGTTTTAGCCGAACCTGAAGACCCCAAGTCTCTAGCCAAGCCTCAAGACCCCAAGTCTGTAGCCAAGCCTCAAGCCCCCAAGTCTCTAGCAGGCCTCAAGTCCCTGAGAGTCTAGCCCAATCAGAAGAGCCCAAGTCTCTAGCCAAGCCTCAAGACCCCAAGTCTCTAGCCAAGCCTCAAGAACCCATATCTAGCCAAGCCTCAAACACCTCATATCTAGCCAAAATTCAAGAACTCATATCTCTCAAGACCCCGTCTCTAACCAAGCCTCGACCCCAAGTCTCCAGGCAAGCCTCAAGACCCCGAATCTCTAGCAGGCCTCAAGACCCCGTTCCTAACCAAGCCTCAAGACGGCAAGTCTCTTGCAGGCCTCAAGACCCTGAGAGTCTAGCAAAACCTGAAGACCCCAAGTCACTAGCCAAGCCTCAAGACCCTAAATCTCTAGCAGGCCTCAAGACGCTGCATCTCTAGCCCAACCAGAAGAGCCCAAATCTCTAGCCAATCCTCAAGACCTCAAGTCTCTAGCTAAGCCTCAAGACCCCAACTTTCTAGCCAAGCCTCAAGACCCCAAGTCTCTAGCCAAGCCTCAAGACCCCAACTCTCTAGCCAAGCCTCAAGACCTCGTCTCTAGCCAAGCCTCAACCCCAAGTCTCTAGCAGGCCTCAAGGCCCTGAGAGTCTAGACCAAACTGAAGACCCCAAGTCTCTAGCAGGCCTCAAGTCCCTGAGAGTCTAGCCCAACCTGAAGAGCCCAAGTCTCTAGCCAAGCCTCAAGACCCCAAGTCTCTAGCCAAGCCTCAAGAACCCATATCTAGCCAAGCCTCAAACACCTCATATCTAGCCAAAATTGAAGACCTCATATCCCTCAAGACCCCGTCTCTAACCAAGCCTCGACCCCAAGTCTCCAGGCAAGCCTCAAGACCCCGAATCTCTAGCAGGCCTCAAGACCCCGTTCCTAACTAAGCCTCAAGACGGCAAGTCTCTTGCAGGCCTCAAGACCCTGAGAGTCTAGCAAAACCTGAAGACCCCAAGTCACTAGCCAAGCCTCAAGACCCTAAATCTCTAGCAGGCCTCAAGACGCTGCATCTCTAGCCCAACCAGAAGAGCCCAAATCTCTAGCCAATCCTCAAGACCTCAAGTCTCTAGCTAAGCCTCAAGACCCCAACTTTCTAGCCAAGCCTCAAGACCCCAAGTCTCTAGCCAAGCCTCAAGACCCCAACTCTCTAGCCAAGCCTCAAGACCTCGTCTCTAGCCAAGCCTCAACCCCAAGTCTCTAGCAGGCCTCAAGGCCCTGAGAGTCTAGACCAAACTGAAGACCCCAAGTCTCTAGCAGGCCTCAAGTCCCTGAGAGTCTAGCCCAACCTGAAGAGCCCAAGTCTCTAGCCAAGCCTCAAGAACCCATATCTAACCAAGCCTCAAGACCTCATATCTAGTCAAAATTCAAGACCTCATATCCCTCAAGACCACAAGTCTCTAACCAAGCCTCGACCCCAAGTCTCCAGGCAAGCCTCAAGACCCCGAATCACTAGCAGGCCTAAAAACCCGTCTCTAACCAAGCCTCAAGACCGCGTCTCCAGCAGGCCTCAAGACCCTGAGAGTCTAGCCCAACCTGAAGACCCCAAGTCTCTAGCCAAGCCTCGACCCCAAGTCCCTAGCCAAGCCTCGACCCGAAGTCCCTAGCCAGGCCTCAAGACCCCAAGTCTCTAGCGAAGCCTCAAGACCCCAAGTCTCTAGCCAAGCCTCAAGACCCCAAGTCTCCAGCAGGCCTCTAGTCCCTGAGAGTCTAGCCCAACCTGAAGACCCCAAGTCTCTAGCCAAGCCTCAAGACCCCAAGTCTCTCGCCAAGCCTCAAGACCGCAAGTCTCCAGCAGGCCTCAAGTCCGTAAGAGTCTAGCCCAACCTGAAGACCCCAACTCTCTAGCCAAGCCTGAAGACCCCAAGTCTCTAGCAGGCAGCAAGACGCTGAGGGTCTAGCCCAACCTGAAGACCCCAACTCTCTAGCCAAGCCTGAAGACCCCAAGTCTCTAGCAGGCATCAAGACGCTGAGAGTCTAGCCCAACCTGAAGACCCCAAGTCTCTAACCAAGCCTCGACCCCAAGTCTCTATTCAAGCCTCAAGATCCCGTCTCTATCCAAGCCTCAAGACCCCAAGTCTCTAGCAGGCAGCAAGACGCTGAGGGTCTAGCCCAACCTGAAGACCCCAACTCTCTAGCCAAGCCTGAAGACCCCAAGTCTCTAGCAGGCATCAAGACGCTGAGAGTCTAGCCCAACCTGAAGACCCCAAGTCTCTAACCAAGCCTCGACCCCAAGTCTTTATTCAAGCCTCAAGATCCCGTCTCTATCCAAGCCTCAAGACCCCAAGTCTCTAGCCCAAACTGAAGACCCCAAGTCTCTAGTGAAGCCTCGACCGCATATCTCCAGCAGGCCTCAAGATCCCAAGTCTTTAGCCCAACCTGAAAACTCCAAGTCCCTAGCCAAGCCTCAAGACACCAAGTCTCTAGCCAAGCCTCAAGACGCAAAGTCTCTCACAAAGCCTCAAGATCCCAAGTCTCCAGCAGGCCTCAAGACCCGGTCTCTATCCAAGCCTCAAGATGCTGAGTCTCTAGCCCAACCTGAAGAACCCAATCTCTATCCAAGCCTCGACTCCAAATCTCTGGCAGGCCTCAAGATCCCAAGTTTTAGCCCAACCTGAAGACCCCAAGTCTCTAGCCAAGCCTCAAGACCTCATATCTAGCCAAAATTCAATACCTCATATCCCTCAAAACCCCAAGTATCTAACCAAGCCTCAAGACGGCAAGTCTCTTGCAAGCCTAAAGAGCCTGAGAGTCTAGCCCAACCTGAAGACCCCAAGTCACTGGCCAAGCCTCAAGACACCAAATCTCTAGCAGGCCTCAAGACGCTGCATCTCTAGCCCAATAAGAAGAGCACAAATCTCTAGCCAAGCCTCAAGACCCCAAGTCTCTAGCCAAGCCTCAAGACCCCAAGTCTCTAGCCAAGCCTCAAGACCCCAAGTCTCTAGCAGGCCTCAGGACCCTGAGAGTCAAGCCCAACCTGAAGACCCCAACTCTCTAGCCAAGCCCGAAGACCCCAAGTCTCTAGCAGGCCTCAAGACCCTGAGAGTCTAGCCCAAACTGAAGACCCCAAGTCTCTATTCAAGCCTCAAGACCTTGAGAGTCTAGCCCAAACTGAAGACCCCAAGTCTCTAGCCATGCCTCAAGACCCCAAGTCTGTAGCCAAGCCTCAAGACCACATGTCTCTAGCAGGCCTCAAGTCCCTGAGAGTCTAGCCCAACCTGAAGAGCCCACGTCTCTAGCCAAGCCTCAGGAACCCATATCTAGCCAAGCCTCAAGACCTCATATCTAGCCAAAATACAATACCTCATATCCCTCAATACCCCACGTATCTAACCAAGCCTCAAGACAGCAAGTCTCTTGCAAGCCTAAAGACCCTGAGAGTCTAGCCCAACCTGAAGACCCCAAGTCACTAGCCAAGCCTCAAGACACCAAATCTCTAGCAGGCCTCAAGACGCTGCATCTCTAGCCCAATAAGAAGAGCACAAATCTCTAGCCAAGCCTCAAGACCCCAACTCTCTAGCCAAGCCTCAACACCCCAAGTCTCTAGCCAAGCCTCAAGACACCAACTATCTAGCCAAGCCTCAAGACCTCAAGTCTCTAGCCAAGCCTCGACCCCAAGTCTCTAGCAGGCCTCAAGACCCTGAGAGTCTAGCCCAACCTGAAGACCCCATCTCTAGCCAAGCCTCAAGACCCCAAGTCTCTAGCCAAGCCTCAAGACCCCAAGTCTGTAGCCAAGCCTCAAGCCCCCAAGTCTCTAGCAGGCCTCAAGTCCCTGAGAGTCTAGCCCAATCAGAAGAGCCCAAGTCTCTAGCCAAGCCTCAAGACCCCAAGTCTCTAGCCAAGCCTCAAGAACCCATATCTAGCCAAGCCTCAAACACCTCATATCTAGCCAAAATTCAATACCTCATATCCCTCAAAACCCCAAGTATCTAACCAAGCCTCAAGACGGCAAGTCTCTTGCAAGCCTAAAGAGCCTGAGAGTCTAGCCCAACCTGAAGACCCCAAGTCACTGGCCAAGCCTCAAGACACCAAATCTCTAGCAGGCCTCAAGACCCCGTTCCTAACTAAGCCTCAAGACGGCAAGTCTCTTGCAGGCCTCAAGACCCTGAGAGTCTAGCAAAACCTGAAGACCCCAAGTCACTAGCCAAGCCTCAAGACCCTAAATCTCTAGCAGGCCTCAAGACGCTGCATCTCTAGCCCAACCAGAAGAGCCCAAATCTCTAGCCAATCCTCAAGACCTCAAGTCTCTAGCTAAGCCTCAAGACCCCAACTTTCTAGCCAAGCCTCAAGACCCCAAGTCTCTAGCCAAGCCTCAAGACCCCAACTCTCTAGCCAAGCCTCAAGACCTCGTCTCTAGCCAAGCCTCAACCCCAAGTCTCTAGCAGGCCTCAAGGCCCTGAGAGTCTAGACCAAACTGAAGACCCCAAGTCTCTAGCAGGCCTCAGGTCCCTGAGAGTCTAGCCCAACCTGAAGAGCCCAAGTCTCTAGCCAAGCCTCAAGACCCCAAGTCTCTAGCCAAGCCTCAAGAACCCATATCTAGCCAAGTCGCAAGACCTCATATCTAGCCCAACCTGAAGACCCC
The DNA here is from genome assembly GCF_048418815.1 of Hemitrygon akajei. NCBI lineage: Eukaryota > Metazoa > Chordata > Chondrichthyes > Myliobatiformes > Dasyatidae > Hemitrygon > Hemitrygon akajei. Next base: position 90,539,422 of record NC_133136.1, on the reverse strand, counting down.
ATCTCTAGCCAAGCCTCAAGACCCCAAGTCTCTAGCGAAGCCTCGACCCCAAATCTCTAGCAGGCCTCAAGATCCCAAGTGTTTAGCCCAACCTGAAAACCACAAGTCTCTAGCCAAGCCTCAAGACCCCAAGTCTCTAGCAGGCCTCAAGACCCTGAGAGTATAGCCCAACCTGAAGACCCCATCTCTAGCCAAGCCTCAAGACGCTGAGTCTCTAGCCCAACCTGAAGACCCCAAGTCTCTATCCAAGCCTCAAGACCCCGAGTCTTTAGCCCAACCTGAAGACCCCAAGTCTCTAGCCAAGCCTCGACCCCAAATCTCTAGCGGGCCTCAAGAACCTGAGAGTCTAGCCCAACCTGAAGTCCCCAAGTCTCTAGCCAAGCCTCAAGACCCTAAGTCTCTTGCAGGCCTCAAGACCCTGAGAGTCTAGCCCAACCTGAAGACCCCAAGTCTCTAGCGAAGCCTCGACCCCAAATCTCTAGCAGGCCTCAAGACCCTGAGAATCTAGCCCAACCTGAAGACCCCAAGTTTCTAGCCAAGCCTCAAAACCCCATGTCTCAAGCAGGCCTCAAGACCCTGAGAGTCTAGCCCAACCTGAAGACTCCATCTCTAGCCAAGCCTCAAGACCACAAGTCTCTAGCGAAGCCTCGACCCCAAATCTCTAGCCAAGCCTCAAGACCCCAAGTCTCTAGCCAAGCCTCAAGACCGCAAGTCTCTAGCCAAGCCTCAAGACCCCAAGTCTCCAGCAGGCCTCAATGCCCTGAGAGTCTAGCCCAACCTGAAGGCCCCGTCTCTAGCCAAGCTTCAAGACCAAAAACTCTCTAGCCAAGCCTCAAGACCCCAAGTCTCTAGCCAAGCCTCAAGACCCCAAGTCTCTAGCAGGCCTCAAGACCCTGAGAGTCTAGCCCAACCTGAAGACCCCAACTCTCTAGCCAAGCCTGAAGACCCCAAGTCTCTAGCAGGCCTCAATACCCTGTGAGTCTAGCCCATCCTGAAGACCCCAAGCCTCTAGCAGGCCTTAAGACCCTGAGAGTCTAGCCCAACCTGAAGACCCCATCTCTAGCCAAGCTTCAAGACCCCAAGTCTCTAGCCAAGCCTCAAGACCGCAAGTCTCTAACCAAGCCTCAAGACCCCAAGTCTCCAGCAGGCCTCAAGGCCCTGAGAGTCTAGCCCAACCTGAAGGCCCCGTCTCTAGCCAAGCCTCAAGACCAAAAAGTCTCTAGCCAAGCCTCAAGACCCCAACTCTCAAGCCAAGCCTCAAGACCCCGTCTCTAGCAGGCCTCAAGACCCTGCGAGTCTAGCCCAACCTGAAGACACCAAGTCTCTAGCCAAGCCTCAAGACCTCGTCTCTATCCAAGCCTCAAGACCCCAAGTCTCTATCCAAGCCTCAAGACCCCAAGTCTCTAGCCCAACCTGAAGACCCCAAGTCTCTAGCAATGCCTCGACACCAAATCTCTAGCAGGCCTCAAGATCCCAAGTCTTTAGCCCAACCTGAAAACCCCAAGTCTCTAGCCAAGCCTCAAGACCCCAAGCCTCTAGCAGGCCTTAAGACCCTGAGAGTCTAGCCCAACCTGAAGACCCCGTCTCTAGCCAAGCCTCAAGACCCCAAAGTCTCTAGCCAAGCCTCAAGACCCCAAGTCTCTATCCAAGCCTCAAGACCCCGAGTCTTTAGCCCAACCTGAAGACCCCAAGTCTCTAGCGAAGCCTCAAGACCCTAAGTCTCTAGCAGGCCTCAAGACCCTGAGAGTCTAGCCCAACCTGAAGACCCCAAGTCTCTAGCGAAGCCTCGACCCCAAATCTCTAGCAGGCCTCAAGACCCTGAGAATCTAGCCCAACCTGAAGACCCCAAGTCTCTAGCCAAGCCTCAAAACCCCATGTCTCTAGCAGGCCTCAAGACCCTGAGAGTCTAGCCCAACCTGAAGACCCCATCTCTAGCCAAGCCTCAAGACCCCAAGTCTCTAGCGAAGCCTCGACCCCAAATCTCTAGCCAAGCCTCAAGACCCCAAGTCTCTAGCCAAGCCTCAAGACCGCAAGTCTCTAGCCAAGCCTCAAGACCCCAAGTCTCCAGCAGGCCTCAATGCCCTGAGAGTCTAGCCCAACCTGAAGACCCCAACTCTCTAGCCAAGACTGAAGACCCCAAGTCTCTAGCAGGCCTCAATACCCTGTGAGTCTAGCCCAGCCTGAAGGCCCCGTCTCTAGCCAAGCTTCAAGACCAAAAACTCTCTACCCAAGCCTCAAGACCCCAAGTCTCTAGCCAAGCCTCAAGACCCCAAGTCTCTAGCAGGCCTCAAGACCCTGAGAGTCTAGCCCAACCTGAAGACCCCAACTCTCTTGCCAAGACTGAAGACCCCAAGTCTCTAGCAGGCCTTAAGACCCTGAGAGTCTAGCCCAACCTGAAGACCCCATCTCTAGCCAAGCCTCAAGACCCCAAGTCTCTAGCGAAGCCTCGACCCCAAATCTCTAGCCAAGCCTCAAGACCCCAAGTCTCTAGCCAAGCCTCAAGACCGCAAGTCTCTAACCAAGCCTCAAGACCCCAAGTCTCCAGCAGGCCTCAAGGCCCTGAGAGTCTAGCCCAACCTGAAGTCCTCAAGTCTCTAGCCAAGCCTCAAGACCCTAAGTCTCTAGCAGGCCTCAAGACCCTAAGAGTCTAGCCCAACCTGAAGACCCCAAGTCTCTAGCGAAGCCTCGACCCCAAATCTCTAGCAGGCCTCAAGACCCTGAGAATCTAGCCCAACCTGAAGACCCCAAGTCTCTAGCCAAGCCTCAAAACCCCATGTCTCTAGCAGGCCTCAAGACGCTGAGAGTCTAGCCCAACCTGAAGACCCCATCTCTAGCCAAGCCTCAAGACCCCAAGTCTCTAGCGAAGCCTCAACCCCAAATCTCTAGCCAAGCCTCAAGACCCCAAGTCTCTAGCCAAGCCTCAAGACCGCAAGTCTCTAGCCAAGCCTCAAGACCCCAAGTCTCCAGCAGGCCTCAATGCCCTGAGAGTCTAGCCCAACCTGAAGGCCCCGTCTCTAGCCAAGCTTCAAGACCAAAAACTCTCTACCCAAGCCTCAAGACCCCAAGTCTCTAGCCAAGCCTCGACTCCAAATCTCTGGCAGGCCTCAAGATCCCAAGTTTTAGCCCAACCTGAAGACCCCAAGTCTCTAGCCAAGCCTCAAGACCTCATATCTAGCCAAAATTCAATACCTCATATCCCTCAAAACCCCAAGTATCTAACCAAGCCTCAAGACGGCAAGTCTCTTGCAAGCCTAAAGAGCCTGAGAGTCTAGCCCAACCTGAAGACCCCAAGTCACTGGCCAAGCCTCAAGACACCAAATCTCTAGCAGGCCTCAAGACGCTGCATCTCTAGCCCAATAAGAAGAGCACAAATCTCTAGCCAAGCCTCAAGACCCCAAGTCTCTAGCCAAGCCTCAAGACCCCAAGTCTCTAGCCAAGCCTCAAGACCCCAAGTCTCTAGCAGGCCTCAGGACCCTGAGAGTCAAGCCCAACCTGAAGACCCCAACTCTCTAGCCAAGCCCGAAGACCCCAAGTCTCTAGCAGGCCTCAAGACCCTGAGAGTCTAGCCCAAACTGAAGACCCCAAGTCTCTATTCAAGCCTCAAGACCTTGAGAGTCTAGCCCAAACTGAAGACCCCAAGTCTCTAGCCATGCCTCAAGACCCCAAGTCTGTAGCCAAGCCTCAAGACCACATGTCTCTAGCAGGCCTCAAGTCCCTGAGAGTCTAGCCCAACCTGAAGAGCCCACGTCTCTAGCCAAGCCTCAGGAACCCATATCTAGCCAAGCCTCAAGACCTCATATCTAGCCAAAATACAATACCTCATATCCCTCAATACCCCACGTATCTAACCAAGCCTCAAGACAGCAAGTCTCTTGCAAGCCTAAAGACCCTGAGAGTCTAGCCCAACCTGAAGACCCCAAGTCACTAGCCAAGCCTCAAGACACCAAATCTCTAGCAGGCCTCAAGACGCTGCATCTCTAGCCCAATAAGAAGAGCACAAATCTCTAGCCAAGCCTCAAGACCCCAACTCTCTAGCCAAGCCTCAACACCCCAAGTCTCTAGCCAAGCCTCAAGACACCAACTATCTAGCCAAGCCTCAAGACCTCAAGTCTCTAGCCAAGCCTCGACCCCAAGTCTCTAGCAGGCCTCAAGACCCTGAGAGTCTAGCCCAACCTGAAGACCCCATCTCTAGCCAAGCCTCAAGACCCCAAGTCTCTAGCCAAGCCTCAAGACCCCAAGTCTGTAGCCAAGCCTCAAGCCCCCAAGTCTCTAGCAGGCCTCAAGTCCCTGAGAGTCTAGCCCAATCAGAAGAGCCCAAGTCTCTAGCCAAGCCTCAAGACCCCAAGTCTCTAGCCAAGCCTCAAGAACCCATATCTAGCCAAGCCTCAAACACCTCATATCTAGCCAAAATTCAATACCTCATATCCCTCAAAACCCCAAGTATCTAACCAAGCCTCAAGACGGCAAGTCTCTTGCAAGCCTAAAGAGCCTGAGAGTCTAGCCCAACCTGAAGACCCCAAGTCACTGGCCAAGCCTCAAGACACCAAATCTCTAGCAGGCCTCAAGACCCCGTTCCTAACTAAGCCTCAAGACGGCAAGTCTCTTGCAGGCCTCAAGACCCTGAGAGTCTAGCAAAACCTGAAGACCCCAAGTCACTAGCCAAGCCTCAAGACCCTAAATCTCTAGCAGGCCTCAAGACGCTGCATCTCTAGCCCAACCAGAAGAGCCCAAATCTCTAGCCAATCCTCAAGACCTCAAGTCTCTAGCTAAGCCTCAAGACCCCAACTTTCTAGCCAAGCCTCAAGACCCCAAGTCTCTAGCCAAGCCTCAAGACCCCAACTCTCTAGCCAAGCCTCAAGACCTCGTCTCTAGCCAAGCCTCAACCCCAAGTCTCTAGCAGGCCTCAAGGCCCTGAGAGTCTAGACCAAACTGAAGACCCCAAGTCTCTAGCAGGCCTCAGGTCCCTGAGAGTCTAGCCCAACCTGAAGAGCCCAAGTCTCTAGCCAAGCCTCAAGACCCCAAGTCTCTAGCCAAGCCTCAAGAACCCATATCTAGCCAAGTCGCAAGACCTCATATCTAGCCCAACCTGAAGACCCCATCTCTAGCCAAGCCTCAAGACCCCAAGTCTCTAGCGAAGCCTCGACCCCAAATCTCTAGCAGGCCTCAAGATCCCAAGTGTTTAGCCCAACCTGAAAACCACAAGTCTCTAGCCAAGCCTCAAGACCCCAAGTCTCTAGCAGGCCTCAAGACCCTGAGAGTATAGCCCAACCTGAAGACCCCATCTCTAGCCAAGCCTCAAGACGCTGAGTCTCTAGCCCAACCTGAAGACCCCAAGTCTCTATCCAAGCCTCAAGACCCCGAGTCTTTAGCCCAACCTGAAGACCCCAAGTCTCTAGCCAAGCCTCGACCCCAAATCTCTAGCGGGCCTCAAGAACCTGAGAGTCTAGCCCAACCTGAAGTCCCCAAGTCTCTAGCCAAGCCTCAAGACCCTAAGTCTCTTGCAGGCCTCAAGACCCTGAGAGTCTAGCCCAACCTGAAGACCCCAAGTCTCTAGCGAAGCCTCGACCCCAAATCTCTAGCAGGCCTCAAGACCCTGAGAATCTAGCCCAACCTGAAGACCCCAAGTTTCTAGCCAAGCCTCAAAACCCCATGTCTCAAGCAGGCCTCAAGACCCTGAGAGTCTAGCCCAACCTGAAGACTCCATCTCTAGCCAAGCCTCAAGACCACAAGTCTCTAGCGAAGCCTCGACCCCAAATCTCTAGCCAAGCCTCAAGACCCCAAGTCTCTAGCCAAGCCTCAAGACCGCAAGTCTCTAGCCAAGCCTCAAGACCCCAAGTCTCCAGCAGGCCTCAATGCCCTGAGAGTCTAGCCCAACCTGAAGGCCCCGTCTCTAGCCAAGCTTCAAGACCAAAAACTCTCTAGCCAAGCCTCAAGACCCCAAGTCTCTAGCCAAGCCTCAAGACCCCAAGTCTCTAGCAGGCCTCAAGACCCTGAGAGTCTAGCCCAACCTGAAGACCCCAACTCTCTAGCCAAGCCTGAAGACCCCAAGTCTCTAGCAGGCCTCAATACCCTGTGAGTCTAGCCCATCCTGAAGACCCCAAGCCTCTAGCAGGCCTTAAGACCCTGAGAGTCTAGCCCAACCTGAAGACCCCATCTCTAGCCAAGCTTCAAGACCCCAAGTCTCTAGCCAAGCCTCAAGACCGCAAGTCTCTAACCAAGCCTCAAGACCCCAAGTCTCCAGCAGGCCTCAAGGCCCTGAGAGTCTAGCCCAACCTGAAGGCCCCGTCTCTAGCCAAGCCTCAAGACCAAAAAGTCTCTAGCCAAGCCTCAAGACCCCAACTCTCAAGCCAAGCCTCAAGACCCCGTCTCTAGCAGGCCTCAAGACCCTGCGAGTCTAGCCCAACCTGAAGACACCAAGTCTCTAGCCAAGCCTCAAGACCTCGTCTCTATCCAAGCCTCAAGACCCCAAGTCTCTATCCAAGCCTCAAGACCCCAAGTCTCTAGCCCAACCTGAAGACCCCAAGTCTCTAGCAATGCCTCGACACCAAATCTCTAGCAGGCCTCAAGATCCCAAGTCTTTAGCCCAACCTGAAAACCCCAAGTCTCTAGCCAAGCCTCAAGACCCCAAGCCTCTAGCAGGCCTTAAGACCCTGAGAGTCTAGCCCAACCTGAAGACCCCGTCTCTAGCCAAGCCTCAAGACCCCAAAGTCTCTAGCCAAGCCTCAAGACCCCAAGTCTCTATCCAAGCCTCAAGACCCCGAGTCTTTAGCCCAACCTGAAGACCCCAAGTCTCTAGCGAAGCCTCAAGACCCTAAGTCTCTAGCAGGCCTCAAGACCCTGAGAGTCTAGCCCAACCTGAAGACCCCAAGTCTCTAGCGAAGCCTCGACCCCAAATCTCTAGCAGGCCTCAAGACCCTGAGAATCTAGCCCAACCTGAAGACCCCAAGTCTCTAGCCAAGCCTCAAAACCCCATGTCTCTAGCAGGCCTCAAGACCCTGAGAGTCTAGCCCAACCTGAAGACCCCATCTCTAGCCAAGCCTCAAGACCCCAAGTCTCTAGCGAAGCCTCGACCCCAAATCTCTAGCCAAGCCTCAAGACCCCAAGTCTCTAGCCAAGCCTCAAGACCGCAAGTCTCTAGCCAAGCCTCAAGACCCCAAGTCTCCAGCAGGCCTCAATGCCCTGAGAGTCTAGCCCAACCTGAAGACCCCAACTCTCTAGCCAAGACTGAAGACCCCAAGTCTCTAGCAGGCCTCAATACCCTGTGAGTCTAGCCCAGCCTGAAGGCCCCGTCTCTAGCCAAGCTTCAAGACCAAAAACTCTCTACCCAAGCCTCAAGACCCCAAGTCTCTAGCCAAGCCTCAAGACCCCAAGTCTCTAGCAGGCCTCAAGACCCTGAGAGTCTAGCCCAACCTGAAGACCCCAACTCTCTTGCCAAGACTGAAGACCCCAAGTCTCTAGCAGGCCTTAAGACCCTGAGAGTCTAGCCCAACCTGAAGACCCCATCTCTAGCCAAGCCTCAAGACCCCAAGTCTCTAGCGAAGCCTCGACCCCAAATCTCTAGCCAAGCCTCAAGACCCCAAGTCTCTAGCCAAGCCTCAAGACCGCAAGTCTCTAACCAAGCCTCAAGACCCCAAGTCTCCAGCAGGCCTCAAGGCCCTGAGAGTCTAGCCCAACCTGAAGTCCTCAAGTCTCTAGCCAAGCCTCAAGACCCTAAGTCTCTAGCAGGCCTCAAGACCCTAAGAGTCTAGCCCAACCTGAAGACCCCAAGTCTCTAGCGAAGCCTCGACCCCAAATCTCTAGCAGGCCTCAAGACCCTGAGAATCTAGCCCAACCTGAAGACCCCAAGTCTCTAGCCAAGCCTCAAAACCCCATGTCTCTAGCAGGCCTCAAGACGCTGAGAGTCTAGCCCAACCTGAAGACCCCATCTCTAGCCAAGCCTCAAGACCCCAAGTCTCTAGCGAAGCCTCAACCCCAAATCTCTAGCCAAGCCTCAAGACCCCAAGTCTCTAGCCAAGCCTCAAGACCGCAAGTCTCTAGCCAAGCCTCAAGACCCCAAGTCTCCAGCAGGCCTCAATGCCCTGAGAGTCTAGCCCAACCTGAAGGCCCCGTCTCTAGCCAAGCTTCAAGACCAAAAACTCTCTACCCAAGCCTCAAGACCCCAAGTCTCTAGCCAAGCCTCAAGACCCCAAGTCTCTAGCAGGCCTCAAGACCCTGAGAGTCTAGCCCAACCTGAAGACCCCAACTCTCTAGCCAAGACTGAAGACCCCAAGTCTCTAGCAGGCCTCAATACCCTGTGAGTCTAGCCCAACCTGAAGGCCCCGTCTCTAGCCAAGCTTCAAGACCAAAAACTCTCTACCCAAGCCTCAAGACCCCAAGTCTCTAGCCAAGCCTCAAGACCCCAAGTCTCTAGCAGGCCTCAAGACCCTGAGAGTCTAGCCCAACCTGAAGACCCCAACTCTCTAGCCAAGACTGAAGACCCCAAGTCTCTAGCAGGCCTTAAGACCCTGAGAGTCTAGCCCAACCTGAAGACCCCATCTCTAGCCAAGCCTCAAGACCCCAAGTCTCTAGCGAAGCCTCGACCCCAAATCTCTAGCCAAGCCTCAAGACCCCAAGTCTCTAGCCAAGCCTCAAGACCGCAAGTCTCTAACCAAGCCTCAAGACCCCAAGTCTCCAGCAGGCCTCAAGGCCCTGAGAGTCTAGCCCAACCTGAAGGCCCCGTCTCTAGCCAAGCCTCAAGACCAAAAAGTCTCTAGCCAAGCCTCAAGACCCCAACTCTCAAGCCAAGCCTCAAGACCCCGTCTCTAGCAGGCCTCAAGACCCTGCGAGTCTAGCCCAACCTGAAGACCCCAAGTCTCTAGCCAAGCCTCAAGACCTCGTCTCTATCCAAGCCTCAAGACCCCAAGTCTCTATCCAAGCCTCAAGACCCCAAGTCTCTAGCCCAACCTGAAGACCCCAAGTCTCTAGCAAAGCCTCAACACCAAATCTCTAGCAGGCCTCAAGATCCCAAGTCTTTAGCCCAACCTGAAAACCCCAAGTCTCTAGCCAAGCCTCAAGACCCCAAGCCTCTAGCAGGCCTTAAGACACTGAGAGTCTAGCCCAACCTGAAGACCCCATCTCTAGCAAAGCCACAAGACCCCAAGTCTCTAGCGAAGCCTCGACCCCAAATCTCTAGCAGGCCTCAAGATCCCAAGTCTTTAGCCCAACCTGAAGGCCCCAAGTCCCTAGCCAAGCCTCAAGACCCCAAAGTCTCTAGCCAAGCCTCAAGACCCCAAGTCTCTAGGAGGCCTCAAGACCCTGAGAGTCTAGCCCAACCTGAAGACCCCAACTCTCTAGCCAAGACTGAAGACCCCAAGTCTCTAGCAGGCCTCAATACCCTGTGAGTCTAGCCCATCCTGAAGACCCCAAGTCTCTAGCCAAGCCTCAAGACCCCAAGCCTCTAGCAGGCCTTAAGACCCTGAGAGTCTAGCCCAACCTGAAAACCCCGTCTCTAGCCAAGCCTCAAGACCCCAAGTCTCTAGCGAAGCCTCGACCCCAAATCTCTAGCAGGCCTCAAGATCCCAAGTCTTTAGCCCAACCTGAAGACCCCAAGTCCCTAGCCAAGCCACAAGACCCCAAAGTCTCTTAGCAAGCCTCAAGACCCCAAGTCTCTAGCCAAGCCTCAAGACCCCAAGTCTCTAGCAGGCCTCAAGACCCTGAGAGTCTAGCCCAACCTGAAGACCCCAAGTCTCTAGCCAAGTCTCGACCCCGTCTCTATTCAAGCCTCAAGACCCCGTCCCTAGCCAAGCCTCAAGACACCAAATCTCTCGCCAAGCCTCAAGACCCCAAGTCTCCAGCAGGCCTCAAGTCCGTGAGAGTCTAGTCCAACCTGAAGACCGCAAGTCTCTAGCCAAGCCTCAAGACCCCAAGTGTCCAGCTAAGCCTCGACCCCAAATCTCTAGCAGTCCTCAAAATCCCAAGTCTTTAGCCCAACCTGAAGACCCCAAGTCCCTAGCCAAGCCTCAAGACCCCAAGTCTCCAGCAGGCCACAAATCCCTGAGAGTCTAGCCTATCCTGAAGACCCCAAGTCTCTAGCCAAGCCTCAAGACCCCAAGACTCTAGCAGGACTCAAGAACCTGAGAGTCTAGCCCAACCTGAAGACCCCGTCTCTAGCCAAGCCTCAAGACCCCAAGTCTCTAGCCAAGGCTCAAGACCCCAAGTCTCTACCCAAGCCTCAAGACACCAAGTCACTAGCCAAGCCTCAAGACGCCAAGTCTCTCGCCAAGCCTCAAGACCCCAAGTCTCCAGCAGGCCTCAAGTCCGTGAGAGTCTAGCCCAACCTGAAGACCCCAAGTCTCTAGCCAAGCCTCGACCCCAAGTCTCTATTCAAGCCTCAAGAACCCGTCTCTATCCAAGCCTCAAGACCCCAAGTCTCTATCCAAGCCTCAAGACGCTGAGTCTCTAGCCCAACCTGAAGATCCCAAGTCTCTAGCCAAGCCTCGACCCCAATCTCTAGCAGGCCTCAAGACCCTGAGAGTCTAGCCCAACCTGAAGACCCCAAGTCCCTAGCCAAGCCTCAAGACCCCAAGTCTCTAGCAAAGCCTCAAGACCCCAAGTCTCTAGCCAAGCCTCGACCCCAATCTCCAGCAGGCCTCAAGTCCCTGTGAGTCTAGCCCAACCTGAAGACCCCAAGTCTCTAGCCAAGACTCGACCCCAAGTCTCTAGCCAAGCCTCAAAACCTCATATCTAGCCAAGCCTCAAGACCCCGAATCTCTAGCAGGCCTAAAGACCCCGTCTCTAGCCAAGCCTGATGACCCCGTCTCTATCCAAGCCTCAAGACCTCAAGTCTCTAGCCAAGCCTCGACCCCAAATCTCTAGCAGGCCTCAAGATCCCGTCTCTAGGCAAGCCTGAAGACCCCAAGTCTCTAGCCAAGTCTGAAGACCCCGTCTCTAGCCAAGCTCAAGACCCTGTCTCTATCCAAGCCTCGAGACCCCATGTCTCTATCCAAGCCTCAAGACTCCAAATCTCTAGCAGGCCTCAAGACCCCAAGTCTTTAGCCCAACCTGAAGACCCCAAGTCTCTAGCCAAGCCTCGACCACGTCTCTAGCCCAGCTTCAAGTCCCCAAGTACTCTAGCCAAGCCTAAAGACCTCAAGTCTCTAGCCCAGCCTCACGGCTCCAAGTGACTAGTCAAGCCTCAAGACTCCAAGTCACTAGCCAGCCTCAAGAACCAATATCTAGCCAAGCCGCAAGACCTCATATCTAGCCCAGCATCAAGACCCAGTCTTTAGCCAAGCTCAAGACCCCGTCTCTAGCCCAATCTGAAGACCCCAAGTCTCTAGCCAAGCATCAATGCCCCGTCTCTAACCCAGCTTCAAGACCCCAAGTACTCCAGCCAAGCCTCAAGACCCCGTCACTAGCAAGCCTCAAGACCCCATATCTAGCCAAGCTCAAGACCCTGTCTCTATCCAAGCCTCAAGACCCCACGTCTCTATCCAAGCCTCACGGCTCCTAGTGTCTAGCCAAGCCTCAAGACCCCAAGTCACTAGCCAGCCTCAAGAACCCATATCTAGCCAAGCTGCAAGACCTCATATCTAGCCCAGCTTCAAGACCCCGTCTCTAGCCCAGCCTCAAGACCCCAAGTCTCTAGCCCAGCCTCAAGACCCAGTCTCTAGCCAAGCTCGAGCCCGTCTCTAGCCCAGTCTCAACACCCCGTCACTAGCCAAGCTCAAGACCCTGTCTCTATCCAAGCCTCAAGACTCCAAATCTCTAGCAGGCCTCAAGACCCCAAGTCTTTAGCCCAACCTGAAGAGCCCAAGTCTTTAGCCAAGCCTCAAGACCCCGTCTCTAGCCCAGCTTCAAGTCCCCAAGTACTCTAGCCAAGCCTCAAGACCCCAAGTCTCTAGCCAAGGCTCAAGACCCCAAGTCTCTACCCAAGCCTCAAGACACCAAGTCACTAGCCAAGCCTCAAGACCCCGTCTCCAGCAGGCCTCAAGTCCGTGAGAGTCTAGCCCAACCTGAAGACCCCAAGTCTCTAGCCAAGCCTCGACCCCAAGTCTCTATTCAAGCCTCAAGAACCCGTCTCTATCCAAGCCTCAAGACCCCAAGTCTCTATCCAAGCCTCAAGACGCTGAGTCTCTAGCCCAACCTGAAGACCCCAAGTCTCTAGCCAAGCCTCGACCCCAAATCTCTAGCAGGCCTCAAGACCCTGAGAGTCTAGCCCAACCTGAAGACCCCAAGTCTCTAGCCAAGCCTCAAGACCCCAAGTCTCCAGCCAAGCCTCGACCCCAAATCTCTAGCAGGCCTCAGGATCCCAAGTCTTTAGCCCAAACTGAAGACACCAAGTCCCTAGCCAAGCCTCAAGACCCCAAGTCTCTAGCCAAGCCTCAAGACCCCAATTCTCTAGCCAAGCCTCAAGACCCCATGTCTCCAGCAGGCCTCAAGTCCCTGTGAGTCTAGCCCAACCTGAAGACCCCAAGTCTCTAGCCAAGACTCGACCCCGTCTCTAGCCAAGCCTCAAAACCTCATATCTAGCCAAGCCTCAAGACCCCGAATCTCTAGCAGGCCTAAAGACCCCGTCTCTAGCCAAGCCTGAAGACCCCGTCTCTATCCAAGCCTCAAGACCTCAAGTCTCTAGCCAAGCCTCAAGACCCCAAATCTCTAGCAGGCCTCAAGATCCCGTCTCTAGGCAAGCCTGAAGACCCCAAGTCTCTAGCCGTCTGAAGACCCCGTCTCTAGCCAAGCTCAAGACCCTGTCTCTATCCAAGCCTCGAGACCCCATGTCTCTATCCAAGCCTCAGGACTCCAAATCTCTAGCAGGCCTCAAGACCCCAAGTCTTTAGCCCAACCTGAAGACCCCAAGTCTCTAGCCAAGCCTCGACCCCGTCTCTAGCCCAGCTTCAAGTCCCCAAGTACTCTAGCCAAGCCTAAAGACCTCAAGTCTCTAGCCCAGCCTCACGGCTCCAAGTGACTAGTCAAGCCTCAAGACCCCAAGTCACTAGCCAGCCTCAAGAACCAATATCTAGCCAAGCCGCAAGACCTCATATCTAGCCCAGCTTCAAGACCCCGTCTCTAGCTCAGACTCAAGACCCCGTCTCTAGCCCAGCATCAAGACCCAGTCTTTAGCCAAGCTCAAGACCCCGTCTCTAGCCCAATCTGAAGACCCCAAGTCTCTAGCCAAGCATCAATGCCCCGTCACTAGCGAGCCTCAAGACCCCATATCTAGCCAAGCTCAAGACCCTGTCTCTATCCAAGCCTCAAGACCCCACGTCTCTATCCAAGCCTCACGGCTCCTAGTGTCTAGCCAAGCCTCAAGACCCCAAGTCACTAGCCAGCCTCAGGAACCCATATCTAGCCAAGCTGCAAGACCTCATATCTAGCCCAGCTGCAAGACCCCGTCTCTAGCCCAGCCTCAAGACCCCGTCTCTAGCCCAGCATCGACCCAGTCTCTAGCCAAGCTCAAGACACCAAGTCTCTAGCTCAGTCTCAAGACCCCAAGTCTCTAGCCAAGCTCAAGATCCCGTCTCTAGCCCAGTTTCAAGACCCCAAGTCTCTAGCTAAGCTCAAGACCCTGTCTCTAGCCCAGTCTCAAGACCCCAAGTCTCTAGCCCAGCCTCAAGACCCCAAGTCTCTATCCAAGCCTCAAGACCCCAGGTCTCTAGCCAGGCCTCAAGACCCCAAGTCTCTAGCAGGCCTCAAGACGCTGAGTCTCTAGCCCAACCTGAAGACCCCAAGTCTCTAGCCACGCCTCAAGACCCCAAATCTCTAGCAGGCCTCAAGACGCTGAATCTCTAACACAACCTGAAGACCCCAAGTCTCTAGCCAAGCCTCAAGACTTCAAGTCTCTAGCCCAGTCTCACGACTCCAAGTCTCAAGTCAAGCCTCAAGACACCGTCACTAGCCAAGCCTCAAGACCTCATATCTAGCCAAGCCTCAAGACCCCGTCTCCAGCCAAGCCTCAAGACCTCGTCTCTAGCCAAGCCTCAAAACCTCAAGTCTCTAGCCCAGTCTCACGACTCCAAGTCTCAAGCCAAGCCTCAAGACACCGTCTCTAGCCAAGCCTCAAGACCTCATATCTAGCCAAGCCTCAAGACCCCGTCTCTAGCCAACCCTCAAGACCCCAAGTCTCTAGCCAAGCCACGACCCCAAATCTCTAGCAGGCCTCAAGACCCCGTCTCTAGGCAAGCCTGAAGACCCCAAGTCTCTAGCCAAGCCTGAAGATCCCGTCTCTAGCCAAGCCTCAAGACCCCTAGTCTCTAGCAGGCCTCAAGACCCCTAGTATCTAGCAGGCCTCAAGACCTTGAGAGTCTAGCCCAACCTGAAGACCACAAGTCGCTAGCTAAGCCTCAACACTCCAAGTCTCTAGCCCAGCCTCAAGACTCCAAGTCTCTAGCCAAGCATCAAGACGCCATATCCAGTCAATCCTCAAGACCCGAAGTCACTAGCCAGCCTCAAGAACCCATATCTAGCCAAGTCGCAAGACCTCATATCTAGCCCAACCTGAAGACCCCATCTCTAGCCAAGCCTCAAGACCCCAAGTCTCTAGCGAAGCCTCGACCCCAAATCTCTAGCAGGCCTCAAGATCCCAAGTGTTTAGCCCAACCTGAAAACCACAAGTCTCTAGCCAAGCCTCAAGAACCCAAGTCTCTAGCAGGCCTCAAGACCCTGAGAGTATAGCCCAACCTGAAGACCCCATCTCTAGCCAAGCTCAAGACGCTGAGTCTCTAGCCCAACCTGAAGACCCCAAGTCTCTATCCAAGCCTCAAGACCCCGAGTCTTTAGCCCAACCTGAAGACCCCAAGTCTCTAGCCAAGCCTCGACCCCAAATCTCTAGCGGGCCTCAAGAACCTGAGAGTCTAGCCCAACCTGAAGTCCCCAAGTCTCTAGCCAAGCCTCAAGACCCTAAGTCTCTAGCAGGCCTCAAGACCCTGAGAGTCTAGCCCAACCTGAAGACCCCAAGTCTCTAGCGAAGCCTCGACCCCAAATCTCTAGCAGGCCTCAAGACCCTGAGAATCTAGCCCAACCTGAAGACCCCAAGTCTCTAGCCAAGCCTCAAAACCCCATGTCTCTAGCAGGCCTCAAGACCCTGAGAGTCTAGCCCAACCTGAAGACCCCATCTCTAGCCAAGCCTCAAGACCACAAGTCTCTAGCGAAGCCTCGACCCCAAATCTCTAGCCAAGCCTCAAGACCCCAAGTCTCTAGCCAAGCCTCAAGACCGCAAGTCTCTAGCCAAGCCTCAAGACCCCAAGTCTCCAGCAGGCCTCAATGCCCTGAGAGTCTAGCCCAACCTGAAGGCCCCGTCTCTAGCCAAGCTTCAAGACCAAAAACTCTCTAGCCAAGCCTCAAGACCCCAAGTCTCTAGCCAAGCCTCAAGACCCCAAGTCTCTAGCAGGCCTCAAGACCCTGAGAGTCTAGCCCAACCTGAAGACCCCAACTCTCTAGCCAAGCCTGAAGACCCCAAGTCTCTAGCAGGCCTCAATACCCTGTGAGTCTAGCCCATCCTGAAGACCCCAAGTCTCTAGCCAAGCCTCAAGACCCCAAGCCTCTAGCAGGCCTTAAGACCCTGAGAGTCTAGCCCAACCTGAAGACCCCATCTCTAGCCAAGCTTCAAGACCCCAAGTCTCTAGCCAAGCCTCAAGACCGCAAGTCTCTAACCAAGCCTCAAGACCCCAAGTCTCCAGCAGGCCTCAAGGCCCTGAGAGTCTAGCCCAACCTGAAGGCCCCGTCTCTAGCCAAGCCTCAAGACCAAAAAGTCTCTAGCCAAGCCTCAAGACCCCAACTCTCAAGCCAAGCCTCAAGACCCCGTCTCTAGCAGGCCTCAAGACCCTGCGAGTCTAGCCCAACCTGAAGACCCCAAGTCTCTAGCCAAGCCTCAAGACCTCGTCTCTATCCAAGCCTCAAGACCCCAAGTCTCTATCCAAGCATCAAGACCCCAAGTCACTAGCCAGCCTCAAGAACCCATATCTAGCCAAGCTGCAAGACCTCATATCTAGCCCAGCTTCAAGACCCCGTCTCTAGCCCAGCCTCAAGACCCCAAGTCTCTAGCCCAGCCTCAAGACCCAGTCTCTAGCCAAGCTCAAGACCCCGTCTCTAGCCCAGTCTCGACCCCAAGTCTCTAGCCCAGTCTCGACCCCAAGTCTCTAGTCAAGGCTCAAGACCCCAAGTCTCTACCCAAGCCTCAAGACACCAAGTCACTAGCCAAGCCTCAAGACCCCAAGTCTCTCGCCAAGCCTCAAGACCCCGTCTCCAGCAGGCCTCAAGTCCGTGAGAGTCTAGCCCAACCTGTAGACCCCAAGTCTCTAGCCAAGCCTCGACCCCAAGTCTCTATTCAAGCCTCAAGAACCCGTCTCTATCCAAGCCTCAAGACCCCAAGTCTCTATCCAAGCCTCAAGACGCTGAGTCTCTAGCCCAACCTGAAGACCCCAAGTCTCTAGCCAAGCCTCGACCCCAAATCTCTAGCAGGCCTCAAGACCCTGAGAGTCTAGCCCAACCTGAAGACCCCAAGTCTCTAGCCAAGCCTCAAGACCCCAAGTCTCCAGCCAAGCCTCGACCCCAAATCTCTAGCAGGCCTCAGGATCCCAAGTCTTTAGCCCAAACTGAAGACACCAAGTCCCTAGCCAAGCCTCAAGACCCCAAGTCTCTAGCCAAGCCTCAAGACCCCAATTCTCTAGCCAAGCCTCAAGACCCCATGTCTCCAGCAGGCCTCAAGTCCCTGTGAGTCTAGCCCAACCTGAAGACCCCAAGTCTCTAGCCAAGACTCGACCCCGTCTCTAGCCAAGCCTCAAAACCTCATATCTAGCCAAGCCTCAAGACCCCGAATCTCTAGCAGGCCTAAAGACCCCGTCTCCAGCCAAGCCTGAAGACCCCGTCTCTATCCAAGCCTCAAGACCTCAAGTCTCTAGCCAAGCCTCAAGACCCCAAATCTCTAGCAGGCCTCAAGATCCCGTCTCTAGGCAAGCCTGAAGACCCCAAGTCTCTAGCCAAGTCTGAAGACCCCGTCTCTAGCCAAGCTCAAGACCCTGTCTCTATCCAAGCCTCGAGACCCCATGTCTCTATCCAAGCCTCAGGACTCCAAATCTCTAGCAGGCCTCAAGACCCCAAGTCTTTAGCCCAACCTGAAGACCCCAAGTCTCTAGCCAAGCCTCGACCCCGTCTCTAGCCCAGCTTCAAGTCCCCAAGTACTCTAGCCAAGCCTAAAGACCTCAAGTCTCTAGCCCAGCCTCACGGCTCCAAGTGACTAGTCAAGCCTCAAGACCCCAAGTCTCTAGCCAAGCCTCGACCCCGTTTCTAGCCCAGCTTCAAGTCCCCAAGTACTCTAGCCAAGCCTAAAGACCTCAAGTCTCTAGCCCAGCCTCACGGCTCCAAGTGACTAGTCAAGCCTCAAGACCCCAAGTCACTAGCCAGCCTCAAGAACCAATATCTAGCCAAGCCGCAAGACCTCATATCTAGCCCAGCTTCAAGACCCCGTCTCTAGCTCAGACTCAAGACCCCGTCTCTAGCCCAGCATCAAGACCCAGTCTTTAGCCAAGCTCAAGACCCCGTCTCTAGCCCAATCTGAAGACCCCAAGTCTCTAGCCAAGCATCAATGCCCCGTCACTAGCGAGCCTCAAGACCCCATATCTAGCCAAGCTCAAGACCCTGTCTCTATCCAAGCCTCAAGACCCCACGTCTCTATCCAAGCCTCACGGCTCCTAGTGTCTAGCCAAGCCTCAAGACCCCAAGTCACTAGCCAGCCTCAGGAACCCATATCTAGCCAAGCCGCAAGACCTCATATCTAGCCCAGCTGCAAGACCCCGTCTCTAGCCCAGCCTCAAGACCCCGTCTCTAGCCCAGCATCGACCCAGTCTCTAGCCAAGCTCAAGACACCAAGTCTCTAGCTCAGTCTCAAGACCCCAAGTCTCTAGCCAAGCTCAAGATCCCGTCTCTAGCCCAGTTTCAAGACCCCAAGTCTCTAGCTAAGCTCAAGACCCTGTCTCTAGCCCAGTCTCAAGACCCCAAGTCTCTAGCCCAGCCTCAAGACCCCAAGTCTCTATCCAAGCCTCAAGACCCCAGGTCTCTAGCCAGGCCTCAAGACCCCAAGTCTCTAGCAGGCCTCAAGACGCTGAGTCTCTAGCCCAACCTGAAGACCCCAAGTCTCTAGCCACGCCTCAAGACCCCAAATCTCTAGCAGGCCTCAAGACGCTGAATCTCTAACACAACCTGAAGACCCCAAGTCTCTAGCCAAGCCTCAAGACTTCAAGTCTCTAGCCCAGTCTCACGACTCCAAGTCTCAAGTCAAGCCTCAAGACACCGTCACTAGCCAAGCCTCAAGACCTCATATCTAGCCAAGCCTCAAGACCCCGTCTCCAGCCAAGCCTCAAGACCTCGTCTCTAGCCAAGCCTCAAGACCTCAAGTCTCTAGCCCAGTCTCACGACTCCAAGTCTCAAGCCAAGCCTCAAGACACCGTCTCTAGCCAAGCCTCAAGACCTCATATCTAGCCAAGCCTCAAGACCCCGTCTCTAGCCAACCCTCAAGACCCCAAGTCTCTAGCAATGCCTCGACACCAAATCTCTAGCAGGCCTCAAGATCCCAAGTCTTTAGCCCAACCTGAAAACCCCAAGTCTCTAGCCAAGCCTCAAGACCCCAAGCCTCTAGCAGGCCTTAAGACCCTGAGAGTCTAGCCCAACCTGAAGACCCCGTCTCTAGCCAAGCCTCAACACCCCAAGTCTCTATCCAAGCCTCAAGACCCCGAGTCTTTAGCCCAACCTGAAGACCCCAAGTCTCTAGCCAAGCCTCGACCCCAAATCTCTAGCGGGCCTCAAGACCCTGAGAGTCTAGCCCAACCTGAAGTCCCCAAGTCTCTAGCCAAGCCTCAAGACCCTAAGTCTCTAGCAGGCCTCAAGACCCTGAGAGTCTAGCCCAACCTGAAGACCCCAAGTCTCTAGCGAAGCCTCGACCCCAAATCTCTTGCAGGCCTCAAGACCCTGAGAATCTAGCCCAACCTGAAGACCCCAAGTCTCTAGCCAAGCCTCAAAACTACATGTCTCTAGCAGGCCTCAAGACCCTGAGAGTCTAGCCCAACCTGAAGACCCCATCTCTAGCCAAGCCTCAAGACCCCAAGTCTCTAGCGAAGCCTCGACGCCAAATCTCTAGCCAAGCCTCAAGACCCCAAGTCTCTAGCCAAGCCTCAAGACCGCAAGTCTCTAGCCAAGCCTCAAGACCCCAAGTCTCCAGCAGGCCTCAATGCCCTGAGAGTCTAGCCCAACCTGAAGACCCCAACTCTCTAGCCAAGACTGAAGACCCCAAGTCTCTAGCAGGCCTCAATACCCTGTGAGTCTAGCCCAGCCTGAAGGCCCCGTCTCTAGCCAAGCTTCAAGACCAAAAACTCTCTACCCAAGCCTCAAGACCCCAAGTCTCTAGCCAAGTCTCAAGACCCCAAGTCTCTAGCAGGCCTCAAGACACTGAGAGTCTAGCCCAACCTGAAGACCCCAACTCTCTAGCCAAGACTGAAGACCCCAAGTCTCTAGCAGGCCTTAAGACCCTCAGAGTCTAGCCCAACCTGAAGACCCCATCTCTAGCCAAGCCTCAAGACCCCAAGTCTCTAGCGAAGCCTCGACCCCAAATCTCTAGCCAAGCCTCAAGACCCCAAGTCTCTAGCCAAGCCTCAAGACCGCAAGTCTCTAACCAAGCCTCAAGACCCCAAGTCTCCAGCAGGCCTCAAGGCCCTGAGAGTCTAGCCCAACCTGAAGTCCCCAAGTCTCTAGCCAAGCCTCAAGACACTAAGTCTCTAGCAGGCCTCAAGACCCTAAGAGTCTAGCCCAACCTGAAGACCCCAAGTCTCTAGCGAAGCCTCGACCCCAAATCTCTAGCAGGCCTCAAGACCCTGAGAATCTAGCCCAACCTGAAGACCCCAAGTCTCTAGCCAAGCCTCAAAACCCCATGTCTCTAGCAGGCCTCAAGACCCTGAGAGTCTAGCCCAACCTGAAGACCCCATCTCTAGCCAAGCCTCAAGACCCCAAGTCTCTAGCGAAGCCTCGACCCCAAATCTCTAGCCAAGCCTCAAGACCCCAAGTCTCTAGCCAAGCCTCAAGACCGCATGTCTCTAGCCAAGCCTCAAGACCCCAAGTCTCCAGCAGGCCTCAATGCCCTGAGAGTCTAGACCAACCTGAAGGCCCCGTCTCTAGCCAAGCTTCAAGACCAAAAACTCTCTACCCAAGCCTCAAGACCCCAAGTCTCTAGCCAAGCCTCAAGACCCCAAGTCTCTAGCAGGCCTCAAGACCCTGAGAGTCTAGCCCAACCTGAAGACCCCAACTCTCTAGCCAAGACTGAAGACCCCAAGTCTCTAGCAGGCCTCAATACCCTGTGAGTCTAGCCCAACCTGAAGGCCCCGTCTCTAGCCAAGCTTCAAGACCAAAAACTCTCTACCCAAGCCTCAAGACCCCAAGTCTCTAGCCAAGCCTCAAGACCCCAAGTCTCTAGCAGGCCTCAAGACCCTGAGAGTCTAGCCCAACCTGAAGACCCCAACTCTCTAGCCAAGACTGAAGACCCCAAGTCTCTAGCAGGCCTTAAGACCCTGAGAGTCTAGCCCAACCTGAAGACCCCATCTCTAGCCAAGCCTCAAGACCCCAAGTCTCTAGCGAAGCCTCGACCCCAAATCTCTAGCCAAGCCTCAAGACCCCAAGTCTCTAGCCAAGCCTCAAGACCGCAAGTCTCTAACCAAGCCTCAAGACCCCAAGTCTCCAGCAGGCCTCAAGGCCCTGAGAGTCTAGCCCAACCTGAAGGCCCCGTCTCTAGCCAAGCCTCAAGACCAAAAAGTCTCTAGCCAAGCCTCAAGACCCCAACTCTCAAGCCAAGCCTCAAGACCCCGTCTCTAGCAGGCCTCAAGACCCTGCGAGTCTAGCCCAACCTGAAGACCCCAAGTCTCTAGCCAAGCCTCAAGACCTCGTCTCTATCCAAGCCTCAAGACCCCAAGTCTCTATCCAAGCCTCAAGACCCCAAGTCTCTAGCCCAACCTGAAGACCCCAAGTCTCTAGCAAAGCCTCAACACCAAATCTCTAGCAGGCCTCAAGATCCCAAGTCTTTAGCCCAACCTGAAAACCCCAAGTCTCTAGCCAAGCCTCAAGACCCCAAGCCTCTAGCAGGCCTTAAGACACTGAGAGTCTAGCCCAACCTGAAGACCCCATCTCTAGCAAAGCCACAAGACCCCAAGTCTCTAGCGAAGCCTCGACCCCAAATCTCTAGCAGGCCTCAAGATCCCAAGTCTTTAGCCCAACCTGAAGGCCCCAAGTCCCTAGCCAAGCCTCAAGACCCCAAAGTCTCTAGCCAAGCCTCAAGACCCCAAAGTCTCTAGCCAAGCCTCAAGACCCCAAGTCTCTAGGAGGCCTCAAGACCCTGAGAGTCTAGCCCAACCTGAAGACCCCAACTCTCTAGCCAAGACTGAAGACCCCAAGTCTCTAGCAGGCCTCAATACCCTGTGAGTCTAGCCCATCCTGAAGACCCCAAGTCTCTAGCCAAGCCTCAAGACCCCAAGCCTCTAGCAGGCCTTAAGACCCTGAGAGTCTAGCCCAACCTGAAAACCCCGTCTCTAGCCAAGCCTCAAGACCCCAAGTCTCTAGCGAAGCCTCGACCCCAAATCTCTAGCAGGCCTCAAGATCCCAAGTCTTTAGCCCAACCTGAAGACCCCAAGTCCCTAGCCAAGCCACAAGACCCCAAAGTCTCTTAGCAAGCCTCAAGACCCCAAGTCTCTAGCCAAGCCTCAAGACCCCAAGTCTCTAGCAGGCCTCAAGACCCTGAGAGTCTAGCCCAACCTGAAGACCCCAAGTCTCTAGCCAAGTCTCGACCCCGTCTCTATTCAAGCCTCAAGACCCCGTCCCTAGCCAAGCCTCAAGACACCAAATCTCTCGCCAAGCCTCAAGACCCCAAGTCTCCAGCAGGCCTCAAGTCCGTGAGAGTCTAGTCCAACCTGAAGACCGCAAGTCTCTAGCCAAGCCTCAAGACCCCAAGTGTCCAGCTAAGCCTCGACCCCAAATCTCTAGCAGTCCTCAAAATCCCAAGTCTTTAGCCCAACCTGAAGACCCCAAGTCCCTAGCCAAGCCTCAAGACCCCAAGTCTCCAGCAGGCCACAAATCCCTGAGAGTCTAGCCTATCCTGAAGACCCCAAGTCTCTAGCCAAGCCTCAAGACCCCAAGACTCTAGCAGGACTCAAGAACCTGAGAGTCTAGCCCAACCTGAAGACCCCGTCTCTAGCCAAGCCTCAAGACCCCAAGTCTCTAGCCAAGGCTCAAGACCCCAAGTCTCTACCCAAGCCTCAAGACACCAAGTCACTAGCCAAGCCTCAAGACGCCAAGTCTCTCGCCAAGCCTCAAGACCCCAAGTCTCCAGCAGGCCTCAAGTCCGTGAGAGTCTAGCCCAACCTGAAGACCCCAAGTCTCTAGCCAAGCCTCGACCCCAAGTCTCTATTCAAGCCTCAAGAACCCGTCTCTATCCAAGCCTCAAGACCCCAAGTCTCTATCCAAGCCTCAAGACGCTGAGTCTCTAGCCCAACCTGAAGATCCCAAGTCTCTAGCCAAGCCTCGACCCCAATCTCTAGCAGGCCTCAAGACCCTGAGAGTCTAGCCCAACCTGAAGACCCCAAGTCCCTAGCCAAGCCTCAAGACCCCAAGTCTCTAGCAAAGCCTCAAGACCCCAAGTCTCTAGCCAAGCCTCGACCCCAATCTCCAGCAGGCCTCAAGTCCCTGTGAGTCTAGCCCAACCTGAAGACCCCAAGTCTCTAGCCAAGACTCGACCCCAAGTCTCTAGCCAAGCCTCAAAACCTCATATCTAGCCAAGCCTCAAGACCCCGAATCTCTAGCAGGCCTAAAGACCCCGTCTCTAGCCAAGCCTGATGACCCCGTCTCTATCCAAGCCTCAAGACCTCAAGTCTCTAGCCAAGCCTCGACCCCAAATCTCTAGCAGGCCTCAAGATCCCGTCTCTAGGCAAGCCTGAAGACCCCAAGTCTCTAGCCAAGTCTGAAGACCCCGTCTCTAGCCAAGCTCAAGACCCTGTCTCTATCCAAGCCTCGAGACCCCATGTCTCTATCCAAGCCTCAAGACTCCAAATCTCTAGCAGGCCTCAAGACCCCAAGTCTTTAGCCCAACCTGAAGACCCCAAGTCTCTAGCCAAGCCTCGACCACGTCTCTAGCCCAGCTTCAAGTCCCCAAGTACTCTAGCCAAGCCTAAAGACCTCAAGTCTCTAGCCCAGCCTCACGGCTCCAAGTGACTAGTCAAGCCTCAAGACTCCAAGTCACTAGCCAGCCTCAAGAACCAATATCTAGCCAAGCCGCAAGACCTCATATCTAGCCCAGCATCAAGACCCAGTCTTTAGCCAAGCTCAAGACCCCGTCTCTAGCCCAATCTGAAGACCCCAAGTCTCTAGCCAAGCATCAATGCCCCGTCTCTAACCCAGCTTCAAGACCCCAAGTACTCCAGCCAAGCCTCAAGACCCCGTCACTAGCAAGCCTCAAGACCCCATATCTAGCCAAGCTCAAGACCCTGTCTCTATCCAAGCCTCAAGACCCCACGTCTCTATCCAAGCCTCACGGCTCCTAGTGTCTAGCCAAGCCTCAAGACCCCAAGTCACTAGCCAGCCTCAAGAACCCATATCTAGCCAAGCTGCAAGACCTCATATCTAGCCCAGCTTCAAGACCCCGTCTCTAGCCCAGCCTCAAGACCCCAAGTCTCTAGCCCAGCCTCAAGACCCAGTCTCTAGCCAAGCTCGAGCCCGTCTCTAGCCCAGTCTCAACACCCCGTCACTAGCCAAGCTCAAGACCCTGTCTCTATCCAAGCCTCAAGACTCCAAATCTCTAGCAGGCCTCAAGACCCCAAGTCTTTAGCCCAACCTGAAGAGCCCAAGTCTTTAGCCAAGCCTCAAGACCCCGTCTCTAGCCCAGCTTCAAGTCCCCAAGTACTCTAGCCAAGCCTCAAGACCCCAAGTCTCTAGCCAAGGCTCAAGACCCCAAGTCTCTACCCAAGCCTCAAGACACCAAGTCACTAGCCAAGCCTCAAGACCCCGTCTCCAGCAGGCCTCAAGTCCGTGAGAGTCTAGCCCAACCTGAAGACCCCAAGTCTCTAGCCAAGCCTCGACCCCAAGTCTCTATTCAAGCCTCAAGAACCCGTCTCTATCCAAGCCTCAAGACCCCAAGTCTCTATCCAAGCCTCAAGACGCTGAGTCTCTAGCCCAACCTGAAGACCCCAAGTCTCTAGCCAAGCCTCGACCCCAAATCTCTAGCAGGCCTCAAGACCCTGAGAGTCTAGCCCAACCTGAAGACCCCAAGTCTCTAGCCAAGCCTCAAGACCCCAAGTCTCCAGCCAAGCCTCGACCCCAAATCTCTAGCAGGCCTCAGGATCCCAAGTCTTTAGCCCAAACTGAAGACACCAAGTCCCTAGCCAAGCCTCAAGACCCCAAGTCTCTAGCCAAGCCTCAAGACCCCAATTCTCTAGCCAAGCCTCAAGACCCCATGTCTCCAGCAGGCCTCAAGTCCCTGTGAGTCTAGCCCAACCTGAAGACCCCAAGTCTCTAGCCAAGACTCGACCCCGTCTCTAGCCAAGCCTCAAAACCTCATATCTAGCCAAGCCTCAAGACCCCGAATCTCTAGCAGGCCTAAAGACCCCGTCTCTAGCCAAGCCTGAAGACCCCGTCTCTATCCAAGCCTCAAGACCTCAAGTCTCTAGCCAAGCCTCAAGACCCCAAATCTCTAGCAGGCCTCAAGATCCCGTCTCTAGGCAAGCCTGAAGACCCCAAGTCTCTAGCCGTCTGAAGACCCCGTCTCTAGCCAAGCTCAAGACCCTGTCTCTATCCAAGCCTCGAGACCCCATGTCTCTATCCAAGCCTCAGGACTCCAAATCTCTAGCAGGCCTCAAGACCCCAAGTCTTTAGCCCAACCTGAAGACCCCAAGTCTCTAGCCAAGCCTCGACCCCGTCTCTAGCCCAGCTTCAAGTCCCCAAGTACTCTAGCCAAGCCTAAAGACCTCAAGTCTCTAGCCCAGCCTCACGGCTCCAAGTGACTAGTCAAGCCTCAAGACCCCAAGTCACTAGCCAGCCTCAAGAACCAATATCTAGCCAAGCCGCAAGACCTCATATCTAGCCCAGCTTCAAGACCCCGTCTCTAGCTCAGACTCAAGACCCCGTCTCTAGCCCAGCATCAAGACCCAGTCTTTAGCCAAGCTCAAGACCCCGTCTCTAGCCCAATCTGAAGACCCCAAGTCTCTAGCCAAGCATCAATGCCCCGTCACTAGCGAGCCTCAAGACCCCATATCTAGCCAAGCTCAAGACCCTGTCTCTATCCAAGCCTCAAGACCCCACGTCTCTATCCAAGCCTCACGGCTCCTAGTGTCTAGCCAAGCCTCAAGACCCCAAGTCACTAGCCAGCCTCAGGAACCCATATCTAGCCAAGCTGCAAGACCTCATATCTAGCCCAGCTGCAAGACCCCGTCTCTAGCCCAGCCTCAAGACCCCGTCTCTAGCCCAGCATCGACCCAGTCTCTAGCCAAGCTCAAGACACCAAGTCTCTAGCTCAGTCTCAAGACCCCAAGTCTCTAGCCAAGCTCAAGATCCCGTCTCTAGCCCAGTTTCAAGACCCCAAGTCTCTAGCTAAGCTCAAGACCCTGTCTCTAGCCCAGTCTCAAGACCCCAAGTCTCTAGCCCAGCCTCAAGACCCCAAGTCTCTATCCAAGCCTCAAGACCCCAGGTCTCTAGCCAGGCCTCAAGACCCCAAGTCTCTAGCAGGCCTCAAGACGCTGAGTCTCTAGCCCAACCTGAAGACCCCAAGTCTCTAGCCACGCCTCAAGACCCCAAATCTCTAGCAGGCCTCAAGACGCTGAATCTCTAACACAACCTGAAGACCCCAAGTCTCTAGCCAAGCCTCAAGACTTCAAGTCTCTAGCCCAGTCTCACGACTCCAAGTCTCAAGTCAAGCCTCAAGACACCGTCACTAGCCAAGCCTCAAGACCTCATATCTAGCCAAGCCTCAAGACCCCGTCTCCAGCCAAGCCTCAAGACCTCGTCTCTAGCCAAGCCTCAAAACCTCAAGTCTCTAGCCCAGTCTCACGACTCCAAGTCTCAAGCCAAGCCTCAAGACACCGTCTCTAGCCAAGCCTCAAGACCTCATATCTAGCCAAGCCTCAAGACCCCGTCTCTAGCCAACCCTCAAGACCCCAAGTCTCTAGCCAAGCCACGACCCCAAATCTCTAGCAGGCCTCAAGACCCCGTCTCTAGGCAAGCCTGAAGACCCCAAGTCTCTAGCCAAGCCTGAAGATCCCGTCTCTAGCCAAGCCTCAAGACCCCTAGTCTCTAGCAGGCCTCAAGACCCCTAGTATCTAGCAGGCCTCAAGACCTTGAGAGTCTAGCCCAACCTGAAGACCACAAGTCGCTAGCTAAGCCTCAACACTCCAAGTCTCTAGCCCAGCCTCAAGACTCCAAGTCTCTAGCCAAGCATCAAGACGCCATATCCAGTCAATCCTCAAGACCCGAAGTCACTAGCCAGCCTCAAGAACCCATATCTAGCCAAGTCGCAAGACCTCATATCTAGCCCAACCTGAAGACCCCATCTCTAGCCAAGCCTCAAGACCCCAAGTCTCTAGCGAAGCCTCGACCCCAAATCTCTAGCAGGCCTCAAGATCCCAAGTGTTTAGCCCAACCTGAAAACCACAAGTCTCTAGCCAAGCCTCAAGAACCCAAGTCTCTAGCAGGCCTCAAGACCCTGAGAGTATAGCCCAACCTGAAGACCCCATCTCTAGCCAAGCTCAAGACGCTGAGTCTCTAGCCCAACCTGAAGACCCCAAGTCTCTATCCAAGCCTCAAGACCCCGAGTCTTTAGCCCAACCTGAAGACCCCAAGTCTCTAGCCAAGCCTCGACCCCAAATCTCTAGCGGGCCTCAAGAACCTGAGAGTCTAGCCCAACCTGAAGTCCCCAAGTCTCTAGCCAAGCCTCAAGACCCTAAGTCTCTAGCAGGCCTCAAGACCCTGAGAGTCTAGCCCAACCTGAAGACCCCAAGTCTCTAGCGAAGCCTCGACCCCAAATCTCTAGCAGGCCTCAAGACCCTGAGAATCTAGCCCAACCTGAAGACCCCAAGTCTCTAGCCAAGCCTCAAAACCCCATGTCTCTAGCAGGCCTCAAGACCCTGAGAGTCTAGCCCAACCTGAAGACCCCATCTCTAGCCAAGCCTCAAGACCACAAGTCTCTAGCGAAGCCTCGACCCCAAATCTCTAGCCAAGCCTCAAGACCCCAAGTCTCTAGCCAAGCCTCAAGACCGCAAGTCTCTAGCCAAGCCTCAAGACCCCAAGTCTCCAGCAGGCCTCAATGCCCTGAGAGTCTAGCCCAACCTGAAGGCCCCGTCTCTAGCCAAGCTTCAAGACCAAAAACTCTCTAGCCAAGCCTCAAGACCCCAAGTCTCTAGCCAAGCCTCAAGACCCCAAGTCTCTAGCAGGCCTCAAGACCCTGAGAGTCTAGCCCAACCTGAAGACCCCAACTCTCTAGCCAAGCCTGAAGACCCCAAGTCTCTAGCAGGCCTCAATACCCTGTGAGTCTAGCCCATCCTGAAGACCCCAAGTCTCTAGCCAAGCCTCAAGACCCCAAGCCTCTAGCAGGCCTTAAGACCCTGAGAGTCTAGCCCAACCTGAAGACCCCATCTCTAGCCAAGCTTCAAGACCCCAAGTCTCTAGCCAAGCCTCAAGACCGCAAGTCTCTAACCAAGCCTCAAGACCCCAAGTCTCCAGCAGGCCTCAAGGCCCTGAGAGTCTAGCCCAACCTGAAGGCCCCGTCTCTAGCCAAGCCTCAAGACCAAAAAGTCTCTAGCCAAGCCTCAAGACCCCAACTCTCAAGCCAAGCCTCAAGACCCCGTCTCTAGCAGGCCTCAAGACCCTGCGAGTCTAGCCCAACCTGAAGACCCCAAGTCTCTAGCCAAGCCTCAAGACCTCGTCTCTATCCAAGCCTCAAGACCCCAAGTCTCTATCCAAGCATCAAGACCCCAAGTCACTAGCCAGCCTCAAGAACCCATATCTAGCCAAGCTGCAAGACCTCATATCTAGCCCAGCTTCAAGACCCCGTCTCTAGCCCAGCCTCAAGACCCCAAGTCTCTAGCCCAGCCTCAAGACCCAGTCTCTAGCCAAGCTCAAGACCCCGTCTCTAGCCCAGTCTCGACCCCAAGTCTCTAGCCCAGTCTCGACCCCAAGTCTCTAGTCAAGGCTCAAGACCCCAAGTCTCTACCCAAGCCTCAAGACACCAAGTCACTAGCCAAGCCTCAAGACCCCAAGTCTCTCGCCAAGCCTCAAGACCCCGTCTCCAGCAGGCCTCAAGTCCGTGAGAGTCTAGCCCAACCTGTAGACCCCAAGTCTCTAGCCAAGCCTCGACCCCAAGTCTCTATTCAAGCCTCAAGAACCCGTCTCTATCCAAGCCTCAAGACCCCAAGTCTCTATCCAAGCCTCAAGACGCTGAGTCTCTAGCCCAACCTGAAGACCCCAAGTCTCTAGCCAAGCCTCGACCCCAAATCTCTAGCAGGCCTCAAGACCCTGAGAGTCTAGCCCAACCTGAAGACCCCAAGTCTCTAGCCAAGCCTCAAGACCCCAAGTCTCCAGCCAAGCCTCGACCCCAAATCTCTAGCAGGCCTCAGGATCCCAAGTCTTTAGCCCAAACTGAAGACACCAAGTCCCTAGCCAAGCCTCAAGACCCCAAGTCTCTAGCCAAGCCTCAAGACCCCAATTCTCTAGCCAAGCCTCAAGACCCCATGTCTCCAGCAGGCCTCAAGTCCCTGTGAGTCTAGCCCAACCTGAAGACCCCAAGTCTCTAGCCAAGACTCGACCCCGTCTCTAGCCAAGCCTCAAAACCTCATATCTAGCCAAGCCTCAAGACCCCGAATCTCTAGCAGGCCTAAAGACCCCGTCTCCAGCCAAGCCTGAAGACCCCGTCTCTATCCAAGCCTCAAGACCTCAAGTCTCTAGCCAAGCCTCAAGACCCCAAATCTCTAGCAGGCCTCAAGATCCCGTCTCTAGGCAAGCCTGAAGACCCCAAGTCTCTAGCCAAGTCTGAAGACCCCGTCTCTAGCCAAGCTCAAGACCCTGTCTCTATCCAAGCCTCGAGACCCCATGTCTCTATCCAAGCCTCAGGACTCCAAATCTCTAGCAGGCCTCAAGACCCCAAGTCTTTAGCCCAACCTGAAGACCCCAAGTCTCTAGCCAAGCCTCGACCCCGTCTCTAGCCCAGCTTCAAGTCCCCAAGTACTCTAGCCAAGCCTAAAGACCTCAAGTCTCTAGCCCAGCCTCACGGCTCCAAGTGACTAGTCAAGCCTCAAGACCCCAAGTCTCTAGCCAAGCCTCGACCCCGTTTCTAGCCCAGCTTCAAGTCCCCAAGTACTCTAGCCAAGCCTAAAGACCTCAAGTCTCTAGCCCAGCCTCACGGCTCCAAGTGACTAGTCAAGCCTCAAGACCCCAAGTCACTAGCCAGCCTCAAGAACCAATATCTAGCCAAGCCGCAAGACCTCATATCTAGCCCAGCTTCAAGACCCCGTCTCTAGCCCAGCCTCAAGACCCCAAGTCTCTAGCCCAGCCTCAAGACCCAGTCTCTAGCCAAGCTCGAGCCCGTCTCTAGCCCAGTCTCAACACCCCGTCACTAGCCAAGCTCAAGACCCTGTCTCTATCCAAGCCTCAAGACTCCAAATCTCTAGCAGGCCTCAAGACCCCAAGTCTTTAGCCCAACCTGAAGAGCCCAAGTCTTTAGCCAAGCCTCAAGACCCCGTCTCTAGCCCAGCTTCAAGTCCCCAAGTACTCTAGCCAAGCCTCAAGACCCCAAGTCTCTAGCCAAGGCTCAAGACCCCAAGTCTCTACCCAAGCCTCAAGACACCAAGTCACTAGCCAAGCCTCAAGACCCCGTCTCCAGCAGGCCTCAAGTCCGTGAGAGTCTAGCCCAACCTGAAGACCCCAAGTCTCTAGCCAAGCCTCGACCCCAAGTCTCTATTCAAGCCTCAAGAACCCGTCTCTATCCAAGCCTCAAGACCCCAAGTCTCTATCCAAGCCTCAAGACGCTGAGTCTCTAGCCCAACCTGAAGACCCCAAGTCTCTAGCCAAGCCTCGACCCCAAATCTCTAGCAGGCCTCAAGACCCTGAGAGTCTAGCCCAACCTGAAGACCCCAAGTCTCTAGCCAAGCCTCAAGACCCCAAGTCTCCAGCCAAGCCTCGACCCCAAATCTCTAGCAGGCCTCAGGATCCCAAGTCTTTAGCCCAAACTGAAGACACCAAGTCCCTAGCCAAGCCTCAAGACCCCAAGTCTCTAGCCAAGCCTCAAGACCCCAATTCTCTAGCCAAGCCTCAAGACCCCATGTCTCCAGCAGGCCTCAAGTCCCTGTGAGTCTAGCCCAACCTGAAGACCCCAAGTCTCTAGCCAAGACTCGACCCCGTCTCTAGCCAAGCCTCAAAACCTCATATCTAGCCAAGCCTCAAGACCCCGAATCTCTAGCAGGCCTAAAGACCCCGTCTCTAGCCAAGCCTGAAGACCCCGTCTCTATCCAAGCCTCAAGACCTCAAGTCTCTAGCCAAGCCTCAAGACCCCAAATCTCTAGCAGGCCTCAAGATCCCGTCTCTAGGCAAGCCTGAAGACCCCAAGTCTCTAGCCGTCTGAAGACCCCGTCTCTAGCCAAGCTCAAGACCCTGTCTCTATCCAAGCCTCGAGACCCCATGTCTCTATCCAAGCCTCAGGACTCCAAATCTCTAGCAGGCCTCAAGACCCCAAGTCTTTAGCCCAACCTGAAGACCCCAAGTCTCTAGCCAAGCCTCGACCCCGTCTCTAGCCCAGCTTCAAGTCCCCAAGTACTCTAGCCAAGCCTAAAGACCTCAAGTCTCTAGCCCAGCCTCACGGCTCCAAGTGACTAGTCAAGCCTCAAGACCCCAAGTCACTAGCCAGCCTCAAGAACCAATATCTAGCCAAGCCGCAAGACCTCATATCTAGCCCAGCTTCAAGACCCCGTCTCTAGCTCAGACTCAAGACCCCGTCTCTAGCCCAGCATCAAGACCCAGTCTTTAGCCAAGCTCAAGACCCCGTCTCTAGCCCAATCTGAAGACCCCAAGTCTCTAGCCAAGCATCAATGCCCCGTCACTAGCGAGCCTCAAGACCCCATATCTAGCCAAGCTCAAGACCCTGTCTCTATCCAAGCCTCAAGACCCCACGTCTCTATCCAAGCCTCACGGCTCCTAGTGTCTAGCCAAGCCTCAAGACCCCAAGTCACTAGCCAGCCTCAGGAACCCATATCTAGCCAAGCTGCAAGACCTCATATCTAGCCCAGCTGCAAGACCCCGTCTCTAGCCCAGCCTCAAGACCCCGTCTCTAGCCCAGCATCGACCCAGTCTCTAGCCAAGCTCAAGACACCAAGTCTCTAGCTCAGTCTCAAGACCCCAAGTCTCTAGCCAAGCTCAAGATCCCGTCTCTAGCCCAGTTTCAAGACCCCAAGTCTCTAGCTAAGCTCAAGACCCTGTCTCTAGCCCAGTCTCAAGACCCCAA
Source organism: Hemitrygon akajei (assembly GCF_048418815.1). Taxonomy (NCBI): domain Eukaryota; kingdom Metazoa; phylum Chordata; class Chondrichthyes; order Myliobatiformes; family Dasyatidae; genus Hemitrygon; species Hemitrygon akajei. Next base: position 90,507,945 of record NC_133136.1, on the reverse strand, counting down.
GTCTCTAGCCCAGCCTCAAGACCCCAAGTCTCTATCCAAGCCTCAAGACCCCAGGTCTCTAGCCAGGCCTCAAGACCCCAAGTCTCTAGCAGGCCTCAAGACGCTGAGTCTCTAGCCCAACCTGAAGACCCCAAGTCTCTAGCCACGCCTCAAGACCCCAAATCTCTAGCAGGCCTCAAGACGCTGAATCTCTAACACAACCTGAAGACCCCAAGTCTCTAGCCAAGCCTCAAGACTTCAAGTCTCTAGCCCAGTCTCACGACTCCAAGTCTCAAGTCAAGCCTCAAGACACCGTCACTAGCCAAGCCTCAAGACCTCATATCTAGCCAAGCCTCAAGACCCCGTCTCCAGCCAAGCCTCAAGACCTCGTCTCTAGCCAAGCCTCAAAACCTCAAGTCTCTAGCCCAGTCTCACGACTCCAAGTCTCAAGCCAAGCCTCAAGACACCGTCTCTAGCCAAGCCTCAAGACCTCATATCTAGCCAAGCCTCAAGACCCCGTCTCTAGCCAACCCTCAAGACCCCAAGTCTCTAGCCAAGCCACGACCCCAAATCTCTAGCAGGCCTCAAGACCCCGTCTCTAGGCAAGCCTGAAGACCCCAAGTCTCTAGCCAAGCCTGAAGATCCCGTCTCTAGCCAAGCCTCAAGACCCCTAGTCTCTAGCAGGCCTCAAGACCCCTAGTATCTAGCAGGCCTCAAGACCTTGAGAGTCTAGCCCAACCTGAAGACCACAAGTCGCTAGCTAAGCCTCAACACTCCAAGTCTCTAGCCCAGCCTCAAGACTCCAAGTCTCTAGCCAAGCATCAAGACGCCATATCCAGTCAATCCTCAAGACCCGAAGTCACTAGCCAGCCTCAAGAACCCATATCTAGCCAAGTCGCAAGACCTCATATCTAGCCCAACCTGAAGACCCCATCTCTAGCCAAGCCTCAAGACCCCAAGTCTCTAGCGAAGCCTCGACCCCAAATCTCTAGCAGGCCTCAAGATCCCAAGTGTTTAGCCCAACCTGAAAACCACAAGTCTCTAGCCAAGCCTCAAGAACCCAAGTCTCTAGCAGGCCTCAAGACCCTGAGAGTATAGCCCAACCTGAAGACCCCATCTCTAGCCAAGCTCAAGACGCTGAGTCTCTAGCCCAACCTGAAGACCCCAAGTCTCTATCCAAGCCTCAAGACCCCGAGTCTTTAGCCCAACCTGAAGACCCCAAGTCTCTAGCCAAGCCTCGACCCCAAATCTCTAGCGGGCCTCAAGAACCTGAGAGTCTAGCCCAACCTGAAGTCCCCAAGTCTCTAGCCAAGCCTCAAGACCCTAAGTCTCTAGCAGGCCTCAAGACCCTGAGAGTCTAGCCCAACCTGAAGACCCCAAGTCTCTAGCGAAGCCTCGACCCCAAATCTCTAGCAGGCCTCAAGACCCTGAGAATCTAGCCCAACCTGAAGACCCCAAGTCTCTAGCCAAGCCTCAAAACCCCATGTCTCTAGCAGGCCTCAAGACCCTGAGAGTCTAGCCCAACCTGAAGACCCCATCTCTAGCCAAGCCTCAAGACCACAAGTCTCTAGCGAAGCCTCGACCCCAAATCTCTAGCCAAGCCTCAAGACCCCAAGTCTCTAGCCAAGCCTCAAGACCGCAAGTCTCTAGCCAAGCCTCAAGACCCCAAGTCTCCAGCAGGCCTCAATGCCCTGAGAGTCTAGCCCAACCTGAAGGCCCCGTCTCTAGCCAAGCTTCAAGACCAAAAACTCTCTAGCCAAGCCTCAAGACCCCAAGTCTCTAGCCAAGCCTCAAGACCCCAAGTCTCTAGCAGGCCTCAAGACCCTGAGAGTCTAGCCCAACCTGAAGACCCCAACTCTCTAGCCAAGCCTGAAGACCCCAAGTCTCTAGCAGGCCTCAATACCCTGTGAGTCTAGCCCATCCTGAAGACCCCAAGTCTCTAGCCAAGCCTCAAGACCCCAAGCCTCTAGCAGGCCTTAAGACCCTGAGAGTCTAGCCCAACCTGAAGACCCCATCTCTAGCCAAGCTTCAAGACCCCAAGTCTCTAGCCAAGCCTCAAGACCGCAAGTCTCTAACCAAGCCTCAAGACCCCAAGTCTCCAGCAGGCCTCAAGGCCCTGAGAGTCTAGCCCAACCTGAAGGCCCCGTCTCTAGCCAAGCCTCAAGACCAAAAAGTCTCTAGCCAAGCCTCAAGACCCCAACTCTCAAGCCAAGCCTCAAGACCCCGTCTCTAGCAGGCCTCAAGACCCTGCGAGTCTAGCCCAACCTGAAGACCCCAAGTCTCTAGCCAAGCCTCAAGACCTCGTCTCTATCCAAGCCTCAAGACCCCAAGTCTCTATCCAAGCATCAAGACCCCAAGTCACTAGCCAGCCTCAAGAACCCATATCTAGCCAAGCTGCAAGACCTCATATCTAGCCCAGCTTCAAGACCCCGTCTCTAGCCCAGCCTCAAGACCCCAAGTCTCTAGCCCAGCCTCAAGACCCAGTCTCTAGCCAAGCTCAAGACCCCGTCTCTAGCCCAGTCTCGACCCCAAGTCTCTAGCCCAGTCTCGACCCCAAGTCTCTAGTCAAGGCTCAAGACCCCAAGTCTCTACCCAAGCCTCAAGACACCAAGTCACTAGCCAAGCCTCAAGACCCCAAGTCTCTCGCCAAGCCTCAAGACCCCGTCTCCAGCAGGCCTCAAGTCCGTGAGAGTCTAGCCCAACCTGTAGACCCCAAGTCTCTAGCCAAGCCTCGACCCCAAGTCTCTATTCAAGCCTCAAGAACCCGTCTCTATCCAAGCCTCAAGACCCCAAGTCTCTATCCAAGCCTCAAGACGCTGAGTCTCTAGCCCAACCTGAAGACCCCAAGTCTCTAGCCAAGCCTCGACCCCAAATCTCTAGCAGGCCTCAAGACCCTGAGAGTCTAGCCCAACCTGAAGACCCCAAGTCTCTAGCCAAGCCTCAAGACCCCAAGTCTCCAGCCAAGCCTCGACCCCAAATCTCTAGCAGGCCTCAGGATCCCAAGTCTTTAGCCCAAACTGAAGACACCAAGTCCCTAGCCAAGCCTCAAGACCCCAAGTCTCTAGCCAAGCCTCAAGACCCCAATTCTCTAGCCAAGCCTCAAGACCCCATGTCTCCAGCAGGCCTCAAGTCCCTGTGAGTCTAGCCCAACCTGAAGACCCCAAGTCTCTAGCCAAGACTCGACCCCGTCTCTAGCCAAGCCTCAAAACCTCATATCTAGCCAAGCCTCAAGACCCCGAATCTCTAGCAGGCCTAAAGACCCCGTCTCCAGCCAAGCCTGAAGACCCCGTCTCTATCCAAGCCTCAAGACCTCAAGTCTCTAGCCAAGCCTCAAGACCCCAAATCTCTAGCAGGCCTCAAGATCCCGTCTCTAGGCAAGCCTGAAGACCCCAAGTCTCTAGCCAAGTCTGAAGACCCCGTCTCTAGCCAAGCTCAAGACCCTGTCTCTATCCAAGCCTCGAGACCCCATGTCTCTATCCAAGCCTCAGGACTCCAAATCTCTAGCAGGCCTCAAGACCCCAAGTCTTTAGCCCAACCTGAAGACCCCAAGTCTCTAGCCAAGCCTCGACCCCGTCTCTAGCCCAGCTTCAAGTCCCCAAGTACTCTAGCCAAGCCTAAAGACCTCAAGTCTCTAGCCCAGCCTCACGGCTCCAAGTGACTAGTCAAGCCTCAAGACCCCAAGTCTCTAGCCAAGCCTCGACCCCGTTTCTAGCCCAGCTTCAAGTCCCCAAGTACTCTAGCCAAGCCTAAAGACCTCAAGTCTCTAGCCCAGCCTCACGGCTCCAAGTGACTAGTCAAGCCTCAAGACCCCAAGTCACTAGCCAGCCTCAAGAACCAATATCTAGCCAAGCCGCAAGACCTCATATCTAGCCCAGCTTCAAGACCCCGTCTCTAGCTCAGACTCAAGACCCCGTCTCTAGCCCAGCATCAAGACCCAGTCTTTAGCCAAGCTCAAGACCCCGTCTCTAGCCCAATCTGAAGACCCCAAGTCTCTAGCCAAGCATCAATGCCCCGTCACTAGCGAGCCTCAAGACCCCATATCTAGCCAAGCTCAAGACCCTGTCTCTATCCAAGCCTCAAGACCCCACGTCTCTATCCAAGCCTCACGGCTCCTAGTGTCTAGCCAAGCCTCAAGACCCCAAGTCACTAGCCAGCCTCAGGAACCCATATCTAGCCAAGCCGCAAGACCTCATATCTAGCCCAGCTGCAAGACCCCGTCTCTAGCCCAGCCTCAAGACCCCGTCTCTAGCCCAGCATCGACCCAGTCTCTAGCCAAGCTCAAGACACCAAGTCTCTAGCTCAGTCTCAAGACCCCAAGTCTCTAGCCAAGCTCAAGATCCCGTCTCTAGCCCAGTTTCAAGACCCCAAGTCTCTAGCTAAGCTCAAGACCCTGTCTCTAGCCCAGTCTCAAGACCCCAAGTCTCTAGCCCAGCCTCAAGACCCCAAGTCTCTATCCAAGCCTCAAGACCCCAGGTCTCTAGCCAGGCCTCAAGACCCCAAGTCTCTAGCAGGCCTCAAGACGCTGAGTCTCTAGCCCAACCTGAAGACCCCAAGTCTCTAGCCACGCCTCAAGACCCCAAATCTCTAGCAGGCCTCAAGACGCTGAATCTCTAACACAACCTGAAGACCCCAAGTCTCTAGCCAAGCCTCAAGACTTCAAGTCTCTAGCCCAGTCTCACGACTCCAAGTCTCAAGTCAAGCCTCAAGACACCGTCACTAGCCAAGCCTCAAGACCTCATATCTAGCCAAGCCTCAAGACCCCGTCTCCAGCCAAGCCTCAAGACCTCGTCTCTAGCCAAGCCTCAAGACCTCAAGTCTCTAGCCCAGTCTCACGACTCCAAGTCTCAAGCCAAGCCTCAAGACACCGTCTCTAGCCAAGCCTCAAGACCTCATATCTAGCCAAGCCTCAAGACCCCGTCTCTAGCCAACCCTCAAGACCCCAAGTCTCTAGCAATGCCTCGACACCAAATCTCTAGCAGGCCTCAAGATCCCAAGTCTTTAGCCCAACCTGAAAACCCCAAGTCTCTAGCCAAGCCTCAAGACCCCAAGCCTCTAGCAGGCCTTAAGACCCTGAGAGTCTAGCCCAACCTGAAGACCCCGTCTCTAGCCAAGCCTCAACACCCCAAGTCTCTATCCAAGCCTCAAGACCCCGAGTCTTTAGCCCAACCTGAAGACCCCAAGTCTCTAGCCAAGCCTCGACCCCAAATCTCTAGCGGGCCTCAAGACCCTGAGAGTCTAGCCCAACCTGAAGTCCCCAAGTCTCTAGCCAAGCCTCAAGACCCTAAGTCTCTAGCAGGCCTCAAGACCCTGAGAGTCTAGCCCAACCTGAAGACCCCAAGTCTCTAGCGAAGCCTCGACCCCAAATCTCTTGCAGGCCTCAAGACCCTGAGAATCTAGCCCAACCTGAAGACCCCAAGTCTCTAGCCAAGCCTCAAAACTACATGTCTCTAGCAGGCCTCAAGACCCTGAGAGTCTAGCCCAACCTGAAGACCCCATCTCTAGCCAAGCCTCAAGACCCCAAGTCTCTAGCGAAGCCTCGACGCCAAATCTCTAGCCAAGCCTCAAGACCCCAAGTCTCTAGCCAAGCCTCAAGACCGCAAGTCTCTAGCCAAGCCTCAAGACCCCAAGTCTCCAGCAGGCCTCAATGCCCTGAGAGTCTAGCCCAACCTGAAGACCCCAACTCTCTAGCCAAGACTGAAGACCCCAAGTCTCTAGCAGGCCTCAATACCCTGTGAGTCTAGCCCAGCCTGAAGGCCCCGTCTCTAGCCAAGCTTCAAGACCAAAAACTCTCTACCCAAGCCTCAAGACCCCAAGTCTCTAGCCAAGTCTCAAGACCCCAAGTCTCTAGCAGGCCTCAAGACACTGAGAGTCTAGCCCAACCTGAAGACCCCAACTCTCTAGCCAAGACTGAAGACCCCAAGTCTCTAGCAGGCCTTAAGACCCTCAGAGTCTAGCCCAACCTGAAGACCCCATCTCTAGCCAAGCCTCAAGACCCCAAGTCTCTAGCGAAGCCTCGACCCCAAATCTCTAGCCAAGCCTCAAGACCCCAAGTCTCTAGCCAAGCCTCAAGACCGCAAGTCTCTAACCAAGCCTCAAGACCCCAAGTCTCCAGCAGGCCTCAAGGCCCTGAGAGTCTAGCCCAACCTGAAGTCCCCAAGTCTCTAGCCAAGCCTCAAGACACTAAGTCTCTAGCAGGCCTCAAGACCCTAAGAGTCTAGCCCAACCTGAAGACCCCAAGTCTCTAGCGAAGCCTCGACCCCAAATCTCTAGCAGGCCTCAAGACCCTGAGAATCTAGCCCAACCTGAAGACCCCAAGTCTCTAGCCAAGCCTCAAAACCCCATGTCTCTAGCAGGCCTCAAGACCCTGAGAGTCTAGCCCAACCTGAAGACCCCATCTCTAGCCAAGCCTCAAGACCCCAAGTCTCTAGCGAAGCCTCGACCCCAAATCTCTAGCCAAGCCTCAAGACCCCAAGTCTCTAGCCAAGCCTCAAGACCGCATGTCTCTAGCCAAGCCTCAAGACCCCAAGTCTCCAGCAGGCCTCAATGCCCTGAGAGTCTAGACCAACCTGAAGGCCCCGTCTCTAGCCAAGCTTCAAGACCAAAAACTCTCTACCCAAGCCTCAAGACCCCAAGTCTCTAGCCAAGCCTCAAGACCCCAAGTCTCTAGCAGGCCTCAAGACCCTGAGAGTCTAGCCCAACCTGAAGACCCCAACTCTCTAGCCAAGACTGAAGACCCCAAGTCTCTAGCAGGCCTCAATACCCTGTGAGTCTAGCCCAACCTGAAGGCCCCGTCTCTAGCCAAGCTTCAAGACCAAAAACTCTCTACCCAAGCCTCAAGACCCCAAGTCTCTAGCCAAGCCTCAAGACCCCAAGTCTCTAGCAGGCCTCAAGACCCTGAGAGTCTAGCCCAACCTGAAGACCCCAACTCTCTAGCCAAGACTGAAGACCCCAAGTCTCTAGCAGGCCTTAAGACCCTGAGAGTCTAGCCCAACCTGAAGACCCCATCTCTAGCCAAGCCTCAAGACCACAAGTCTCTAGCGAAGCCTCGACCCCAAATCTCTAGCCAAGCCTCAAGATCCCAAGTCTCTAGCCAAGCCTCAAGACCGCAAGTCTCTAACCAAGCCTCAAGACCCCAAGTCTCCAGCAGGCCTCAAGGCCCTGAGAGTCTAGCCCAACCTGAAGGCCCCGTCTCTAGCCAAGCCTCAAGACCAAAAAGTCTCTAGCCAAGCCTCAAGACCCCAACTCTCAAGCCAAGCCTCAAGACCCCGTCTCTAGCAGGCCTCAAGACCCTGCGAGTCTAGCCCAACCTGAAGACCCCAAGTCTCTAGCCAAGCCTCAAGACCTCGTCTCTATCCAATCCTCAAGACCCCAAGTCTCTATCCAAGCCTCAAGACACCAAGTCTCTAGCCCAACCTGAAGACCCCAAGTCTCTAGCAAAGCCTCGACACCAAATCTCTAGCAGGCCTCAAGATCCCAAGTCTTTAGCCCAACCTGAAAACCCACCAAGTCTCTAGCCAAGCCTCAAGACCCCAAGCCTCTAGCAGGCCTTAAGACACTGAGAGTCTAGCCCAACCTGAAGACCCCATCTCTAGCAAAGCCACAAGACCCCAAGTCTCTAGCGAAGCCTCGACCCCAAATCTCTAGCAGGCCTCAAGATCCCAATTCTTTAGCCCAACCTGAAGGCCCCAAGTCCCTAGCCAAGCCTCAAGACCCCAAAGTCTCTAGCCAAGCCTCAAGACCCCAAAGTCTCTAGCCAAGCCTCAAGACACCGTCTCTAGGAGGCCTCAAGACCCTGAGAGTCTAGCCCAACCTGAAGACCCCAACTCTCTAGCCAAGACTGAAGACCCCAAGTCTCTAGCAGGCCTCAATACCCTGTGAGTCTAGCCCATCCTGAAGACCCCAAGTCTCTAGCCAAGCCTCAAGAACCCAAGCCTCTAGCAGGCCTTAAGACCCTGAGAGTCTAGCCCAACCTGAAAACCCCGTCTCTAGCCAAGCCTCAAGACCCCAAGTCTCTAGCGAAGCCTCGACCCCAAATCTCTAGCAGGCCTCAAGATCCCAAGTCTTTAGCCCAACCTGAAGACCCCAAGTCCCTAGCCAAGCCACAAGACCCCAAAGTCTCTTAGCAAGCCTCAAGACCCCAAGTCTCTAGCCAAGCCTCAAGACCCCAAGTCTCTAGCAGGCCTCAAGACCCTGAGAGTCTAGCCCAACCTGAAGACCCCAAGTCTCTAGCCAAGTCTCGACCCCGTCTCTATTCAAGCCTCAAGACCCCGTCCCTAGCCAAGCCTCAAGACACCAAATCTCTCGCCAAGCCTCAAGACCCCAAGTCTCCAGCAGGCCTCAAGTCCGTCAGAGTCTAGTCCAACCTGAAGACCCCATCTCTAGCCAAGCCTCAAGACCCCAAGTCTCTAGCGAAGCCTCGACCCCAAATCTCTAGCCAAGCCTCAAGACCCCAAGTCTCTAGCCAAGCCTCAAGACCGCAAGTCTCTAACCAAGCCTCAAGACCCCAAGTCTCCAGCAGGCCTCAAGGCCCTGAGAGTCTAGCCCAACCTGAAGTCCCCAAGTCTCTAGCCAAGCCTCAAGACACTAAGTCTCTAGCAGGCCTCAAGACCCTAAGAGTCTAGCCCAACCTGAAGACCCCAAGTCTCTAGCGAAGCCTCGACCCCAAATCTCTAGCAGGCCTCAAGACCCTGAGAATCTAGCCCAACCTGAAGACCCCAAGTCTCTAGCCAAGCCTCAAAACCCCATGTCTCTAGCAGGCCTCAAGACCCTGAGAGTCTAGCCCAACCTGAAGACCCCATCTCTAGCCAAGCCTCAAGACCCCAAGTCTCTAGCGAAGCCTCGACCCCAAATCTCTAGCCAAGCCTCAAGACCCCAAGTCTCTAGCCAAGCCTCAAGACCGCATGTCTCTAGCCAAGCCTCAAGACCCCAAGTCTCCAGCAGGCCTCAATGCCCTGAGAGTCTAGACCAACCTGAAGGCCCCGTCTCTAGCCAAGCTTCAAGACCAAAAACTCTCTACCCAAGCCTCAAGACCCCAAGTCTCTAGCCAAGCCTAAAGACCTCAAGTCTCTAGCCCAGCCTCACGGCTCCAAGTGACTAGTCAAGCCTCAAGACCCCAAGTCACTAGCCAGCCTCAAGAACCAATATCTAGCCAAGCCGCAAGACCTCATATCTAGCCCAGCTTCAAGACCCCGTCTCTAGCTCAGACTCAAGACCCCGTCTCTAGCCCAGCATCAAGACCCAGTCTTTAGCCAAGCTCAAGACCCCGTCTCTAGCCCAATCTGAAGACCCCAAGTCTCTAGCCAAGCATCAATGCCCCGTCACTAGCGAGCCTCAAGACCCCATATCTAGCCAAGCTCAAGACCCTGTCTCTATCCAAGCCTCAAGACCCCACGTCTCTATCCAAGCCTCACGGCTCCTAGTGTCTAGCCAAGCCTCAAGACCCCAAGTCACTAGCCAGCCTCAGGAACCCATATCTAGCCAAGCCGCAAGACCTCATATCTAGCCCAGCTGCAAGACCCCGTCTCTAGCCCAGCCTCAAGACCCCGTCTCTAGCCCAGCATCGACCCAGTCTCTAGCCAAGCTCAAGACACCAAGTCTCTAGCTCAGTCTCAAGACCCCAAGTCTCTAGCCAAGCTCAAGATCCCGTCTCTAGCCCAGTTTCAAGACCCCAAGTCTCTAGCTAAGCTCAAGACCCTGTCTCTAGCCCAGTCTCAAGACCCCAAGTCTCTAGCCCAGCCTCAAGACCCCAAGTCTCTATCCAAGCCTCAAGACCCCAGGTCTCTAGCCAGGCCTCAAGACCCCAAGTCTCTAGCAGGCCTCAAGACGCTGAGTCTCTAGCCCAACCTGAAGACCCCAAGTCTCTAGCCACGCCTCAAGACCCCAAATCTCTAGCAGGCCTCAAGACGCTGAATCTCTAACACAACCTGAAGACCCCAAGTCTCTAGCCAAGCCTCAAGACTTCAAGTCTCTAGCCCAGTCTCACGACTCCAAGTCTCAAGTCAAGCCTCAAGACACCGTCACTAGCCAAGCCTCAAGACCTCATATCTAGCCAAGCCTCAAGACCCCGTCTCCAGCCAAGCCTCAAGACCTCGTCTCTAGCCAAGCCTCAAGACCTCAAGTCTCTAGCCCAGTCTCACGACTCCAAGTCTCAAGCCAAGCCTCAAGACACCGTCTCTAGCCAAGCCTCAAGACCTCATATCTAGCCAAGCCTCAAGACCCCGTCTCTAGCCAACCCTCAAGACCCCAAGTCTCTAGCAATGCCTCGACACCAAATCTCTAGCAGGCCTCAAGATCCCAAGTCTTTAGCCCAACCTGAAAACCCCAAGTCTCTAGCCAAGCCTCAAGACCCCAAGCCTCTAGCAGGCCTTAAGACCCTGAGAGTCTAGCCCAACCTGAAGACCCCGTCTCTAGCCAAGCCTCAACACCCCAAGTCTCTATCCAAGCCTCAAGACCCCGAGTCTTTAGCCCAACCTGAAGACCCCAAGTCTCTAGCCAAGCCTCGACCCCAAATCTCTAGCGGGCCTCAAGACCCTGAGAGTCTAGCCCAACCTGAAGTCCCCAAGTCTCTAGCCAAGCCTCAAGACCCTAAGTCTCTAGCAGGCCTCAAGACCCTGAGAGTCTAGCCCAACCTGAAGACCCCAAGTCTCTAGCGAAGCCTCGACCCCAAATCTCTTGCAGGCCTCAAGACCCTGAGAATCTAGCCCAACCTGAAGACCCCAAGTCTCTAGCCAAGCCTCAAAACTACATGTCTCTAGCAGGCCTCAAGACCCTGAGAGTCTAGCCCAACCTGAAGACCCCATCTCTAGCCAAGCCTCAAGACCCCAAGTCTCTAGCGAAGCCTCGACGCCAAATCTCTAGCCAAGCCTCAAGACCCCAAGTCTCTAGCCAAGCCTCAAGACCGCAAGTCTCTAGCCAAGCCTCAAGACCCCAAGTCTCCAGCAGGCCTCAATGCCCTGAGAGTCTAGCCCAACCTGAAGACCCCAACTCTCTAGCCAAGACTGAAGACCCCAAGTCTCTAGCAGGCCTCAATACCCTGTGAGTCTAGCCCAGCCTGAAGGCCCCGTCTCTAGCCAAGCTTCAAGACCAAAAACTCTCTACCCAAGCCTCAAGACCCCAAGTCTCTAGCCAAGTCTCAAGACCCCAAGTCTCTAGCAGGCCTCAAGACACTGAGAGTCTAGCCCAACCTGAAGACCCCAACTCTCTAGCCAAGACTGAAGACCCCAAGTCTCTAGCAGGCCTTAAGACCCTCAGAGTCTAGCCCAACCTGAAGACCCCATCTCTAGCCAAGCCTCAAGACCCCAAGTCTCTAGCGAAGCCTCGACCCCAAATCTCTAGCCAAGCCTCAAGACCCCAAGTCTCTAGCCAAGCCTCAAGACCGCAAGTCTCTAACCAAGCCTCAAGACCCCAAGTCTCCAGCAGGCCTCAAGGCCCTGAGAGTCTAGCCCAACCTGAAGTCCCCAAGTCTCTAGCCAAGCCTCAAGACACTAAGTCTCTAGCAGGCCTCAAGACCCTAAGAGTCTAGCCCAACCTGAAGACCCCAAGTCTCTAGCGAAGCCTCGACCCCAAATCTCTAGCAGGCCTCAAGACCCTGAGAATCTAGCCCAACCTGAAGACCCCAAGTCTCTAGCCAAGCCTCAAAACCCCATGTCTCTAGCAGGCCTCAAGACCCTGAGAGTCTAGCCCAACCTGAAGACCCCATCTCTAGCCAAGCCTCAAGACCCCAAGTCTCTAGCGAAGCCTCGACCCCAAATCTCTAGCCAAGCCTCAAGACCCCAAGTCTCTAGCCAAGCCTCAAGACCGCATGTCTCTAGCCAAGCCTCAAGACCCCAAGTCTCCAGCAGGCCTCAATGCCCTGAGAGTCTAGACCAACCTGAAGGCCCCGTCTCTAGCCAAGCTTCAAGACCAAAAACTCTCTACCCAAGCCTCAAGACCCCAAGTCTCTAGCCAAGCCTCAAGACCCCAAGTCTCTAGCAGGCCTCAAGACCCTGAGAGTCTAGCCCAACCTGAAGACCCCAACTCTCTAGCCAAGACTGAAGACCCCAAGTCTCTAGCAGGCCTCAATACCCTGTGAGTCTAGCCCAACCTGAAGGCCCCGTCTCTAGCCAAGCTTCAAGACCAAAAACTCTCTACCCAAGCCTCAAGACCCCAAGTCTCTAGCCAAGCCTCAAGACCCCAAGTCTCTAGCAGGCCTCAAGACCCTGAGAGTCTAGCCCAACCTGAAGACCCCAACTCTCTAGCCAAGACTGAAGACCCCAAGTCTCTAGCAGGCCTTAAGACCCTGAGAGTCTAGCCCAACCTGAAGACCCCATCTCTAGCCAAGCCTCAAGACCACAAGTCTCTAGCGAAGCCTCGACCCCAAATCTCTAGCCAAGCCTCAAGACCCCAAGTCTCTAGCCAAGCCTCAAGACCGCAAGTCTCTAACCAAGCCTCAAGACCCCAAGTCTCCAGCAGGCCTCAAGGCCCTGAGAGTCTAGCCCAACCTGAAGGCCCCGTCTCTAGCCAAGCCTCAAGACCAAAAAGTCTCTAGCCAAGCCTCAAGACCCCAACTCTCAAGCCAAGCCTCAAGACCCCGTCTCTAGCAGGCCTCAAGACCCTGCGAGTCTAGCCCAACCTGAAGACCCCAAGTCTCTAGCCAAGCCTCAAGACCTCGTCTCTATCCAATCCTCAAGACCCCAAGTCTCTATCCAAGCCTCAAGACACCAAGTCTCTAGCCCAACCTGAAGACCCCAAGTCTCTAGCAAAGCCTCGACACCAAATCTCTAGCAGGCCTCAAGATCCCAAGTCTTTAGCCCAACCTGAAAACCCACCAAGTCTCTAGCCAAGCCTCAAGACCCCAAGCCTCTAGCAGGCCTTAAGACACTGAGAGTCTAGCCCAACCTGAAGACCCCATCTCTAGCAAAGCCACAAGACCCCAAGTCTCTAGCGAAGCCTCGACCCCAAATCTCTAGCAGGCCTCAAGATCCCAATTCTTTAGCCCAACCTGAAGGCCCCAAGTCCCTAGCCAAGCCTCAAGACCCCAAAGTCTCTAGCCAAGCCTCAAGACCCCAAAGTCTCTAGCCAAGCCTCAAGACCCCGTCTCTAGGAGGCCTCAAGACCCTGAGAGTCTAGCCCAACCTGAAGACCCCAACTCTCTAGCCAAGACTGAAGACCCCAAGTCTCTAGCAGGCCTCAATACCCTGTGAGTCTAGCCCATCCTGAAGACCCCAAGTCTCTAGCCAAGCCTCAAGAACCCAAGCCTCTAGCAGGCCTTAAGACCCTGAGAGTCTAGCCCAACCTGAAAACCCCGTCTCTAGCCAAGCCTCAAGACCCCAAGTCTCTAGCGAAGCCTCGACCCCAAATCTCTAGCAGGCCTCAAGATCCCAAGTCTTTAGCCCAACCTGAAGACCCCAAGTCCCTAGCCAAGCCACAAGACCCCAAAGTCTCTTAGCAAGCCTCAAGACCCCAAGTCTCTAGCCAAGCCTCAAGACCCCAAGTCTCTAGCAGGCCTCAAGACCCTGAGAGTCTAGCCCAACCTGAAGACCCCAAGTCTCTAGCCAAGTCTCGACCCCGTCTCTATTCAAGCCTCAAGACCCCGTCCCTAGCCAAGCCTCAAGACACCAAATCTCTCGCCAAGCCTCAAGACCCCAAGTCTCCAGCAGGCCTCAAGTCCGTCAGAGTCTAGTCCAACCTGAAGACCCCATCTCTAGCCAAGCCTCAAGACCCCAAGTCTCTAGCGAAGCCTCGACCCCAAATCTCTAGCCAAGCCTCAAGACCCCAAGTCTCTAGCCAAGCCTCAAGACCGCAAGTCTCTAACCAAGCCTCAAGACCCCAAGTCTCCAGCAGGCCTCAAGGCCCTGAGAGTCTAGCCCAACCTGAAGTCCCCAAGTCTCTAGCCAAGCCTCAAGACACTAAGTCTCTAGCAGGCCTCAAGACCCTAAGAGTCTAGCCCAACCTGAAGACCCCAAGTCTCTAGCGAAGCCTCGACCCCAAATCTCTAGCAGGCCTCAAGACCCTGAGAATCTAGCCCAACCTGAAGACCCCAAGTCTCTAGCCAAGCCTCAAAACCCCATGTCTCTAGCAGGCCTCAAGACCCTGAGAGTCTAGCCCAACCTGAAGACCCCATCTCTAGCCAAGCCTCAAGACCCCAAGTCTCTAGCGAAGCCTCGACCCCAAATCTCTAGCCAAGCCTCAAGACCCCAAGTCTCTAGCCAAGCCTCAAGACCGCATGTCTCTAGCCAAGCCTCAAGACCCCAAGTCTCCAGCAGGCCTCAATGCCCTGAGAGTCTAGACCAACCTGAAGGCCCCGTCTCTAGCCAAGCTTCAAGACCAAAAACTCTCTACCCAAGCCTCAAGACCCCAAGTCTCTAGCAGGCCTCAAGACCCTGAGAGTCTAGCCCAACCTGAAGACCCCAACTCTCTAGCCAAGACTGAAGACCCCAAGTCTCTAGCAGGCCTCAATACCCTGTGAGTCTAGCCCAACCTGAAGGCCCCGTCTCTAGCCAAGCTTCAAGACCAAAAACTCTCTACCCAAGCCTCAAGACCCCAAGTCTCTAGCCAAGCCTCAAGACCCCAAGTCTCTAGCAGGCCTCAAGACCCTGAGAGTCTAGCCCAACCTGAAGACCCCAACTCTCTAGCCAAGACTGAAGACCCCAAGTCTCTAGCAGGCCTTAAGACCCTGAGAGTCTAGCCCAACCTGAAGACCCCATCTCTAGCCAAGCCTCAAGACCACAAGTCTCTAGCGAAGCCTCGACCCCAAATCTCTAGCCAAGCCTCAAGACCCCAAGTCTCTAGCCAAGCCTCAAGACCGCAAGTCTCTAACCAAGCCTCAAGACCCCAAGTCTCCAGCAGGCCTCAAGGCCCTGAGAGTCTAGCCCAACCTGAAGGCCCCGTCTCTAGCCAAGCCTCAAGACCAAAAAGTCTCTAGCCAAGCCTCAAGACCCCAACTCTCAAGCCAAGCCTCAAGACCCCGTCTCTAGCAGGCCTCAAGACCCTGCGAGTCTAGCCCAACCTGAAGACCCCAAGTCTCTAGCCAAGCCTCAAGACCTCGTCTCTATCCAATCCTCAAGACCCCAAGTCTCTATCCAAGCCTCAAGACACCAAGTCTCTAGCCCAACCTGAAGACCCCAAGTCTCTAGCAAAGCCTCGACACCAAATCTCTAGCAGGCCTCAAGATCCCAAGTCTTTAGCCCAACCTGAAAACCCACCAAGTCTCTAGCCAAGCCTCAAGACCCCAAGCCTCTAGCAGGCCTTAAGACACTGAGAGTCTAGCCCAACCTGAAGACCCCATCTCTAGCAAAGCCACAAGACCCCAAGTCTCTAGCGAAGCCTCGACCCCAAAGTCTCTAGCCAAGCCTCAAGACCCCAAAGTCTCTAGCCAAGCCTCAAGACCCCGTCTCTAGGAGGCCTCAAGACCCTGAGAGTCTAGCCCAACCTGAAGACCCCAACTCTCTAGCCAAGACTGAAGACCCCAAGTCTCTAGCAGGCCTCAATACCCTGTGAGTCTAGCCCATCCTGAAGACCCCAAGTCTCTAGCCAAGCCTCAAGAACCCAAGCCTCTAGCAGGCCTTAAGACCCTGAGAGTCTAGCCCAACCTGAAAACCCCGTCTCTAGCCAAGCCTCAAGACCCCAAGTCTCTAGCGAAGCCTCGACCCCAAATCTCTAGCAGGCCTCAAGATCCCAAGTCTTTAGCCCAACCTGAAGACCCCAAGTCCCTAGCCAAGCCACAAGACCCCAAAGTCTCTTAGCAAGCCTCAAGACCCCAAGTCTCTAGCCAAGCCTCAAGACCCCAAGTCTCTAGCAGGCCTCAAGACCCTGAGAGTCTAGCCCAACCTGAAGACCCCAAGTCTCTAGCCAAGTCTCGACCCCGTCTCTATTCAAGCCTCAAGACCCCGTCCCTAGCCAAGCCTCAAGACACCAAATCTCTCGCCAAGCCTCAAGACCCCAAGTCTCCAGCAGGCCTCAAGTCCGTGAGAGTCTAGTCCAACCTGAAGACCGCAAGTCTCTAGCCAAGCCTCAAGACCCCAAGTGTCCAGCTAAGCCTCGACCCCAAATCTCTAGCAGTCCTCAAAATCCCAAGTCTTTAGCCCAACCTGAAGACCCCAAGTCCCTAGCCAAGCCTTAAGACCCCAAGTCTCTAGCCAAGCCTCAAGACCCCAAGACTCTAGCAGGACTCAAGAACCTGAGAGTCTAGCCCAACCTGAAGACCCCGTCTCTAGCCAAGCCTCAAGACCCCAAGTCTCTAGCCAAGGCTCAAGACCCCGAGTCTCTACCCAAGCCTCAAGACACCAAGTCACTAGCCAAGCCTCAAGACGCCAAGTCTCTCGCCAAGCCTCAAGACCCCAAGTCTCCAGCAGGCCTCAAGTCCGTGAGAGTCTAGCCCAACCTGAAGACCCCAAGTCCCTAGCCAAGCCTCGACCCCAAGTCTCTATTCAAGCCTCAAGAACCCGTCTCTATCCAAGCCTCAAGACCCCAAGTCTCTATCCAAGCCTCAAGACGCTGAGTCTCTAGCCCAACCTGAAGACCCCAAGTCTCTAGCCAAGCCTCGACCCCAAATCTCTAGCAGGCCTCAAGACCCTGAGAGTCTAGCCCATCCTGAAGACCCCAAGTCTCTAGCCAAGCCTCAAGAACCCAAGCCTCTAGCAGGCCTTAAGACCCTGAGAGTCTAGCCCAACCTGAAAACCCCGTCTCTAGCCAAGCCTCAAGACCCCACGTCTCTAGCGAAGCCTCGACCCCAAATCTCTAGCAGGCCTCAAGATCCCAAGTCTTTAGCCCAACCTGAAGACCCCAAGTCCCTAGCCAAGCCACGACCCCAAAGTCTCTTAGCAAGCCTCAAGACCCCAAGTCTCTAGCCAAGCCTCAAGACCCCAATTCTCTAGCAGGCCTCAAGACCCTGAGAGTCTAGCCCAACCTGAAGACCCCAAGTCTCTATCCAAGCCTCAAGACGCTGAGTCTCTAGCCCAACCTGAAGATCCCAAGTCTCTAGCGAAGCCTCGACCCCAAATCTCTAGCAGGCCTCAAGATCCCAAGTCTTTAGCCCAACCTGAAGGCCCCAAGTCCCTAGCCAAGCCTCAAGACCCCAAAGTCTCTAGCCAAGCCTCAAGACCCCAAAGTCTCTAGCCAAGCCTCAAGACCCCGTCTCTAGGAGGCCTCAAGACCCTGAGAGTCTAGCCCAACCTGAAGACCCCAACTCTCTAGCCAAGACTGAAGACCCCAAGTCTCTAGCAGGCCTCAATACCCTGTGAGTCTAGCCCATCCTGAAGACCCCAAGTCTCTAGCCAAGCCTCAAGAACCCAAGCCTCTAGCAGGCCTTAAGTCCCTGAGAGTCTAGCCCAACCTGAAAACCCCGTCTCTAGCCAAGCCTCAAGACCCCAAGTCTCTAGCGAAGCCTCGACCCCAAATCTCTAGCAGGCCTCAAGATCCCAAGTCTTTAGCCCAACCTGAAGACCCCAAGTCCCTAGCCAAGCCACAAGACCCCAAAGTCTCTTAGCAAGCCTCAAGACCCCAAGTCTCTAGCCAAGCCTCAAGACCCCAAGTCTCTAGCAGGCCTCAAGACCCTGAGAGTCTAGCCCAACCTGAAGACCCCAAGTCTCTAGCCAAGTCTCGACCCCGTCTCTATTCAAGCCTCAAGACCCCGTCCCTAGCCAAGCCTCAAGACACCAAATCTCTCGCCAAGCCTCAAGACCCCAAGTCTCCAGCAGGCCTCAAGTCCGTGAGAGTCTAGTCCAACCTGAAGACCCCATCTCTAGCCAAGCCTCAAGACCCCAAGTCTCTAGCGAAGCCTCGACCCCAAATCTCTAGCCAAGCCTCAAGACCCCAAGTCTCTAGCCAAGCCTCAAGACCCCAAGTCTCTAGCAGGCCTCAAGACCCTGAGAGTCTAGCCCAACCTGAAGACCCCAAGTCTCTAGCCAAGTCTCGACCCCGTCTCTATTCAAGCCTCAAGACCCCGTCCCTAGCCAAGCCTCAAGACACCAAATCTCTCGCCAAGCCTCAAGACCCCAAGTCTCCAGCAGGCCTCAAGTCCGTGAGAGTCTAGTCCAACCTGAAGACCGCAAGTCTCTAGCCAAGCCTCAAGACCCCAAGTGTCCAGCTAAGCCTCGACCCCAAATCTCTAGCAGTCCTCAAAATCCCAAGTCTTTAGCCCAACCTGAAGACCCCAAGTCCCTAGCCAAGCCTTAAGACCCCAAGTCTCTAGCCAAGCCTCAAGACCCCAAGACTCTAGCAGGACTCAAGAACCTGAGAGTCTAGCCCAACCTGAAGACCCCAAGTCTCTAGCCAAGCCTCAAGACCCCAAGTCTCTAGCCAAGGCTCAAGACCCCGAGTCTCTACCCAAGCCTCAAGACACCAAGTCACTAGCCAAGCCTCAAGACGCCAAGTCTCTCGCCAAGCCTCAAGACCCCAAGTCTCCAGCAGGCCTCAAGTCCGTGAGAGTCTAGCCCAACCTGAAGACCCCAAGTCCCTAGCCAAGCCTCGACCCCAAGTCTCTATTCAAGCCTCAAGAACCCGTCTCTATCCAAGCCTCAAGACCCCAAGTCTCTATCCAAGCCTCAAGACGCTGAGTCTCTAGCCCAACCTGAAGACCCCAAGTCTCTAGCCAAGCCTCGACCCCAAATCTCTAGCAGGCCTCAAGACCCTGAGAGTCTAGCCCATCCTGAAGACCCCAAGTCTCTAGCCAAGCCTCAAGAACCCAAGCCTCTAGCAGGCCTTAAGACCCTGAGAGTCTAGCCCAACCTGAAAACCCCGTCTCTAGCCAAGCCTCAAGACCCCACGTCTCTAGCGAAGCCTCGACCCCAAATCTCTAGCAGGCCTCAAGATCCCAAGTCTTTAGCCCAACCTGAAGACCCCAAGTCCCTAGCCAAGCCACGACCCCAAAGTCTCTTAGCAAGCCTCAAGACCCCAAGTCTCTAGCCAAGCCTCAAGACCCCAATTCTCTAGCAGGCCTCAAGACCCTGAGAGTCTAGCCCAACCTGAAGACCCCAAGTCTCTATCCAAGCCTCAAGACGCTGAGTCTCTAGCCCAACCTGAAGATCCCAAGTCTCTAGCGAAGCCTCGACCCCAAATCTCTAGCAGGCCTCAAGATCCCAAGTCTTTAGCCCAACCTGAAGGCCCCAAGTCCCTAGCCAAGCCTCAAGACCCCAAAGTCTCTAGCCAAGCCTCAAGACCCCAAAGTCTCTAGCCAAGCCTCAAGACCCCGTCTCTAGGAGGCCTCAAGACCCTGAGAGTCTAGCCCAACCTGAAGACCCCAACTCTCTAGCCAAGACTGAAGACCCCAAGTCTCTAGCAGGCCTCAATACCCTGTGAGTCTAGCCCATCCTGAAGACCCCAAGTCTCTAGCCAAGCCTCAAGAACCCAAGCCTCTAGCAGGCCTTAAGTCCCTGAGAGTCTAGCCCAACCTGAAAACCCCGTCTCTAGCCAAGCCTCAAGACCCCAAGTCTCTAGCGAAGCCTCGACCCCAAATCTCTAGCAGGCCTCAAGATCCCAAGTCTTTAGCCCAACCTGAAGACCCCAAGTCCCTAGCCAAGCCACAAGACCCCAAAGTCTCTTAGCAAGCCTCAAGACCCCAAGTCTCTAGCCAAGCCTCAAGACCCCAAGTCTCTAGCAGGCCTCAAGACCCTGAGAGTCTAGCCCAACCTGAAGACCCCAAGTCTCTAGCCAAGTCTCGACCCCGTCTCTATTCAAGCCTCAAGACCCCGTCCCTAGCCAAGCCTCAAGACACCAAATCTCTCGCCAAGCCTCAAGACCCCAAGTCTCCAGCAGGCCTCAAGTCCGTGAGAGTCTAGTCCAACCTGAAGACCGCAAGTCTCTAGCCAAGCCTCAAGACCCCAAGTGTCCAGCTAAGCCTCGACCCCAAATCTCTAGCAGTCCTCAAAATCCCAAGTCTT
Source organism: Hemitrygon akajei (assembly GCF_048418815.1). Classification (NCBI taxonomy): domain Eukaryota; kingdom Metazoa; phylum Chordata; class Chondrichthyes; order Myliobatiformes; family Dasyatidae; genus Hemitrygon; species Hemitrygon akajei. The sequence continues at coordinate 90,488,110 of NC_133136.1, read as the reverse complement.
TAGCCCAACCTGAAGACCCCAAGTCCCTAGCCAAGCCTTAAGACCACAAGTCTCTAGCCAAGCCTCAAGACCCCAAGTCTCCAGCAGGCCACAAATCCCTGAGAGTCTAGCCTATCCTGAAGACCCCAAGTCTCTAGCCAAGCCTCAAGACCCCAAGACTCTAGCAGGACTCAAGAACCTGAGAGTCTAGCCCAACCTGAAGACCCCGTCTCTAGCCAAGCCTCAAGACCCCAAGTCTCTAGCCAAGGCTCAAGACCCCAAGTCTCTACCCAAGCCTCAAGACACCAAGTCACTAGCCAAGCCTCAAGACGCCAAGTCTCTCGCCAAGCAAGACCCCAAGTCTCCAGCAGGCCTCAAGTCCGTGAGAGTCTAGCCCAACCTGAAGACCCCAAGTCTCTAGCCAAGCCTCGACCCCAAGTCTCTATTCAAGCCTCAAGAACCCGTCTCTATCCAAGCCTCAAGACCCCAAGTCTCTATCCAAGCCTCAAGACGCTGAGTCTCTAGCCCAACCTGAAGATCCCAAGTCTCTAGCCAAGCCTCGACCCCAAATCTCTAGCAGGCCTCAAGACCCTGAGAGTCTAGCCCAACCTGAAGGCCCCAAGTCCCTAGCCAAGCCTCAAGACCCCAAAGTCTCTAGCCAAGCCTCAAGACCCCAAAGTCTCTAGCCAAGCCTCAAGACCCCAAGTCTCTAGGAGGCCTCAAGACCCTGAGAGTCTAGCCCAACCTGAAGACCCCAACTCTCTAGCCAAGACTGAAGACCCCAAGTCTCTAGCAGGCCTCAATACCCTGTGAGTCTAGCCCATCCTGAAGACCCCAAGTCTCTAGCCAAGCCTCAAGAACCCAAGCCTCTAGCAGGCCTTAAGACCCTGAGAGTCTAGCCCAACCTGAAAACCCCGTCTCTAGCCAAGCCTCAAGACCCCAAGTCTCTAGCGAAGCCTCGACCCCAAATCTCTAGCAGGCCTCAAGATCCCAAGTCTTTAGCCCAACCTGAAGACCCCAAGTCCCTAGCCAAGCCACAAGACCCCAAAGTCTCTTAGCAAGCCTCAAGACCCCAAGTCTCTAGCCAAGCCTCAAGACCCCAAGTCTCTAGCAGGCCTCAAGACCCTGAGAGTCTAGCCCAACCTGAAGACCCCAAGTCTCTAGCCAAGTCTCGACCCCGTCTCTATTCAAGCCTCAAGACCCCGTCCCTAGCCAAGCCTCAAGACACCAAATCTCTCGCCAAGCCTCAAGACCCCAAGTCTCCAGCAGGCCTCAAGTCCGTGAGAGTCTAGTCCAACCTGAAGACCGCAAGTCTCTAGCCAAGCCTCAAGACCCCAAGTGTCCAGCTAAGCCTCGACCCCAAATCTCTAGCAGTCCTCAAAATCCCAAGTCTTTAGCCCAACCTGAAGACCCCAAGTCCCTAGCCAAGCCTCAAGACCCCAAGTCTCCAGAAGGCCACAAATCCCTGAGAGTCTAGCCTATCCTGAAGACCCCAAGTCTCTAGCCAAGCCTCAAGACCCCAAGTCTCTAGCAGGACTCAAGAACCTGAGAGTCTAGCCCAACCTGAAGACCCCAAGTCTCTAGCAGGACTCAAGAACCTGAGAGTCTAGCCCAACCTGAAGACCCCGTCTCTAGCCAAGCCTCAAGACCCCAAGTCTCTAGCCAAGGCTCAAGACCCCAAGTCTCTACCCAAGCCTCAAGACACCAAGTCACTAGCCAAGCCTCAAGACGCCAAGTCTCTCGCCAAGCCTCAAGACCCCAAGTCTCCAGCAGGCCTCAAGTCCGTGAGAGTCTAGCCCAACCTGAAGACCCCAAGTCTCTAGCCAAGCCTCGACCCCAAGTCTCTATTCAAGCCTCAAGAACCCGTCTCTATCCAAGCCTCAAGACCCCAAGTCTCTATCCAAGCCTCAAGACGCTGAGTCTCTAGCCCAACCTGAAGATCCCAAGTCTCTAGCCAAGCCTCGACCCCAATCTCTAGCAGGCCTCAAGACCCTGAGAGTCTAGCCCAACCTGAAGACCCCAAGTCCCTAGCCAAGCCTCAAGACCCCAAGTCTCTAGCAAAGCCTCTAGACCCCAATTCTCTAGCCAAGCCTCAAGACCCCATGTCTCCAGCAGGCCTCAAGTCCCTGTGAGTCTAGCCCAACCTGAAGACCCCAAGTCTCTAGCCAAGACTCGACCCCAAGTCTCTAGCCAAGCCTCAAAACCTCATATCTAGCCAAGCCTCAAGACCCCGAATCTCTAGCAGGCCTAAAGACCCCGTCTCTAGCCAAGCCTGAAGACCCCGTCTCTATCCAAGCCTCAAGACCTCAAGTCTCTAGCCAAGCCTCGACCCCAAATCTCTAGCAGGCCTCAAGATCCCGTCTCTAGGCAAGCCTGAAGACCCCAAGTCTCTAGCCAAGTCTGAAGACCCCGTCCCTAGCCAAGCTCAAGACCCTGTCTCTATCCAAGCCTCGAGACCCCATGTCTCTATCCAAGCCTCAAGACTCCAAATCTCTAGCAGGCCTCAAGACCCCAAGTCTTTAGCCCAACCTGAAGACCCCAAGTCTCTAGCCAAGCCTCGACCCCGTCTCTAGCCCAGCTTCAAGTCCCCAAGTACTCTAGCCAAGCCTCAAGACCCCATGTCTCCAGCAGGCCTCAAGTCCCTGTGAGTCTAGCCCAACCTGAAGACCCCAAGTCTCTAGCCAAGACTCGACCCCAAGTCTCTAGCCAAGCCTCAAAACCTCATATCTAGCCAAGCCTCAAGACCCCGAATCTCTAGCAGGCCTAAAGACCCCGTCTCTAGCCAAGCCTGAAGACCCCGTCTCTATCCAAGCCTCAAGACCTCAAGTCTCTAGCCAAGCCTCAAGACCCCAAATCTCTAGCAGGCCTCAAGATCCCGTCTCTAGGCAAGCCTGAAGACCCCAAGTCTCTAGCCAAGTCTGAAGACCCCGTCTCTAGCCAAGCTCAAGACCCTGTCTCTATCCAAGCCTCGAGACCCCATGTCTCTATCCAAGCCTCAAGACTCCAAATCTCTAGCAGGCCTCAAGACCCCAAGTCTTTAGCCCAACCTGAAGACCCCAAGTCTCTAGCCAAGCCTCGACCCCGTCTCTAGCCCAGCTTCAAGTCCCCAAGTACTCTAGCCAAGCCTAAAGACCTCAAGTCTCTAGCCCAGCCTCACGGCTCCAAGTGACTAGTCAAGCCTCAAGACCCCAAGTCACTAGCCAGCCTCAAGAACCAATATCTAGCCAAGCCGCAAGACCTCATATCTAGCCCAGCATCAAGACCCAGTCTTTAGCCAAGCTCAAGACCCCGTCTCTAGCCCAATCTGAAGACCCCAAGTCTCTAGCCAAGCATCAATGCCCCGTCTCTAACCCAGCTTCAAGACCCCAAGTACTCCAGCCAAGCCTCAAGACCCCGTCACTAGCAAGCCTCAAGACCCCATATCTAGCCAAGCTCAAGACCCTGTCTCTATCCAAGCCTCAAGACCCCACGTCTCTATCCAAGCCTCACGGCTCCTAGTGTCTAGCCAAGCCTCAAGACCCCAAGTCACTAGCCAGCCTCAAGAACCCATATCTAGCCAAGCTGCAAGACCTCATATCTAGCCCAGCTTCAAGACCCCGTCTCTAGCCCAGCCTCAAGACCCCAAGTCTCTAGCCCAGCCTCAAGACCCAGTCTCTAGCCAAGCTCAAGACCCCGTCTCTAGCCCAGTCTCGACCCCAAGTCTCTAGCCCAGTCTCGACCCCAAGTCTCTAGCCAAGCTCGAGCCCGTCTCTAGCCCAGTCTCAACACCCCGTCACTAGCCAAGCTCAAGACCCTGTCTCTATCCAAGCCTCAAGACTCCAAATCTCTAGCAGGCCTCAAGACCCCAAGTCTTTAGCCCAACCTGAAGAGCCCAGGTCTCCAGCCAAGCCTCAAGACCCCGTCTCTAGCCCAGCTTCAAGTCCCCAAGTACTCTAGCCAAGCCTCAAGACCCCAAGTCTCTAGCCAAGGCTCAAGACCCCAAGTCTCTACCCAAGCCTCAAGACACCAAGTCACTAGCCAAGCCTCAAGACCCCAAGTCTCTCGCCAAGCCTCAAGACCCCAAGTCTCCAGCAGGCGTCAAGACCGTGAGAGTCTAGCCCAACCTGAAGACCCCAAGTCTCTAGCCAAGCCTCGACCCCAAGTCTCTATTCAAGCCTCAAGAACCCGTCTCTATCCAAGCCTCAAGACCCCAAGTCTCTATCCAAGCCTCAAGACGCTGAGTCTCTAGCCCAACCTGAAGACCCCAAGTCTCTAGCCAAGCCTCGACCCCAAATCTCTAGCAGGCCTCAAGACCCTGAGAGTCTAGCCCAACCTGAAGACCCCAAGTCTCTAGCCAAGCCTCAAGACCCCAAGTCTCCAGCCAAGCCTCGACCCCAAATCTCTAGCAGGCCTCAGGATCCCAAGTCTTTAGCCCAAACTGAAGACACCAAGTCCCTAGCCAAGCCTCAAGACCCCAAGTCTCTAGCCAAGCCTCAAGACCCCAAGTCTCTAGCCAAGCCTCAAGACCCCATGTCTCCAGCAGGCCTCAAGTCCCTGTGAGTCTAGCCCAACCTGAAGACCCCAAGTCTCTAGCCAAGACTCGACCCCAAGTCTCTAGCCAAGCCTCAAAACCTCATATCTAGCCAAGCCTCAAGACCCCGAATCTCTAGCAGGCCTAAAGACCCCGTCTCTAGCCAAGCCTGAAGACCCCGTCTCTATCCAAGCCTCAAGACCTCAAGTCTCTAGCCAAGCCTCAAGACCCCAAATCTCTAGCAGGCCTCAAGATCCCGTCTCTAGGCAAGCCTGAAGACCCCAAGTCTCTAGCCAAGTCTGAAGACGCCGTCTCTAGCCAAGCTCAAGACCCTGTCTCTATCCAAGCCTCGAGACCCCATGTCTCTATCCAAGCCTCAAGACTCCAAATCTCCAGCAGGCCTCAAGACCCCAAGTCTTTAGCCCAACCTGAAGACCCCAAGTCTCTAGCCAAGCCTCGACCCCGTCTCTAGCCCAGCTTCAAGTCCCCAAGTACTCTAGCCAAGCCTAAAGACCTCAAGTCTCTAGCCCAGCCTCACGGCTCCAAGTGACTAGTCAAGCCTCAAGACCCCAAGTCACTAGCCAGCCTCAAGAACCAATATCTAGCCAAGCCGCAAGACCTCATATCTAGCCCAGCATCAAGACCCAGTCTTTAGCCAAGCTCAAGACCCCGTCTCTAGCCCAATCTGAAGACCCCAAGTCTCTAGCCAAGCATCAATGCCCCGTCTCTAACCCAGCTTCAAGACCCCAAGTACTCCAGCCAAGCCTCAAGACCCCGTCACTAGCAAGCCTCAAGACCCCATATCTAGCCAAGCTCAAGACCCTGTCTCTATCCAAGCCTCAAGACCCCACGTCTCTATCCAAGCCTCACGGCTCCTAGTGTCTAGCCAAGCCTCAAGACCCCAAGTCACTAGCCAGCCTCAAGAACCCATATCTAGCCAAGCTGCAAGACCTCATATCTAGCCCAGCTTCAAGACCCCGTCTCTAGCCCAGCCTCAAGACCCCAAGTCTCTAGCCCAGCCTCAAGACCCAGTCTCTAGCCAAGCTCAAGACCCCGTCTCTAGCCCAGTCTCGACCCCAAGTCTCTAGCCCAGTCTCGACCCCAAGTCTCTAGCCCAGTCTCGACCCCAAGTCTCTAGCCAAGCGCGAGCCCGTCTCTAGCCCAGTCTCAACACCCCGTCACTAGCCAAGCTCAAGACCCTGTCTCTATCCAAGCCTCAAGACTCCAAATCTCTAGCAGGCCTCAAGACCCCAAGTCTTTAGCCCAACCTGAAGAGCCCAAGTCTCTAGCCAAGCCTCAAGACCCCGTCTCTAGCCCAGCTTCAAGTCCCCAAGTACTCTAGCCAAGCCTCAAGACCTCAAGTCTCTAGCCCAGCCTCAAGAACCCATATCTAGCCAAACCGCAAGACCTCATATCTAGCCCAGCTTCAAGAACCCGTCTCTAGCCCAGCCTCAAGACCCCAAGTCTCTAGCCCAGCATCAAGACCCAGTCTTTAGCCAAGCCTCAAGACCTCAAGTCTCTAGCCCAGTCTCAAGACCCCAAGTCTCTATCCAAGCCTCAAGACCCCAGGTCTCTAGCCAAGCCTCAAGATCCCAAGTCTCTAGCAGGCCTCAAGACGCTGAGTCTCTAGCCCAACCAAAAGACCCCAAGTCTCTAGCCAAGCCTCAAGACCTCAAGTCTCTAGCCCAGTCTTACGACTCCAAGTCTCAAGCCAAGCCTCAAGACACCGTCTCTAGCCAAGCCTCGACACCAAATCTCTAGCAGGCCACAAGACCCCGTCTCTAGGCAAGCCTGAAGACCCCAAGTCTCTAGCCAAGCCTGAAGACCCCAAGTCTCTAGCCAAGCCTCAAGACCCCTAGTCTCTAGCAGGCCTCAAGACCCTTAGTCTCTAGCAGGCCTCAAGACCCTGAGAGTCTAGCCCAACCTGAAGACCCCAAGTCGCTAGCCAAGCCTCAAGACCCCAAGTCTCTATCCAAACCTCAAGACCCCAGGTCTCTAGCCAAGCCTCGACCCCAGGTCTCTAGCCAAGCCTCGACCCCACTTCTCTAGCAGGCCTCAAGACCCCGTCTCAAGGCAAGCCTGAAGACCCCAAGTCACTAGCCAAGCCTGAAGACCCCAAGTCTCTAGCCAAGCCTCAGGACCCCAAATCTCTAGCAGGCCTCAAGACGCTGAATCTCTAACACAACCTGAAGACCCCAAGTCTCTAGCCAAGCCTCAAGACCTCAAGTCTCTAGCCCAGTCTCACGACTCCAAGTCTCAAGCCAAGCCTCAAGACACCGTCTCTAGCCAAGCCTCAAGACCTCATATCTAGCCAAGCCTCAAGACCTCATATCTAGCCAAGCCTCAAGACCCCATCTCTAGCCAAGCCTCAAGACCCCAAGTCTCTAGCCAAGCCTCGACCCCAAATCTCTAGCAGGCCTCAAGACCCTGTCTCTAGGCAAGCCTGAAGACCCCAAGTCTCTAGCCAAGCCTGAAGACCCCTTCTCTAGCCAAGCCTCAAGACCCCTAGTCTCTAGCAGGCCTCAAGACCCCTAGTCTCTAGCAGGCCTCAAGACCTTGAGAGTCTAGCCCAACCTGAAGACCACAAGTCGCTAGCCAAGCCTCAACACTCCAAGTCTCTAGCCCAGCCTCAAGACTCCAAGTCTCTAGCCAAGCCTCAAGACCCCATATCTAGCCAAGCCTCAAGACCCGAAGTCACTAGCCAGCCTCAGGAACCCATATCTAGCCAAGCCGCAAGACCTCATATCTAGCCCAGCTGCAAGACCCCGTCTCTAGCCCAGCCTCAAGACCCCGTCTCTAGCCCAACCTGAAGACCCCAAGTCTCTAGCCAAGCCTCAAGACCCCGTCTCTAGCCCAGCTTCAAGTCCCCAAGTACTCTAGCCAAGCCTCAAGACTCCAAATCTCTAGCAGGCCTCAAGACCCCAAGTCTTTAGCCCAACCTGAAGACCCCAAGTCTCTAGCCAAGCCTCGACCCCGTCTCTAGCCCAGCTTCAAGTCCCCAGGTACTCTAGCCAAGCCTAAAGACCTCAAGTCTCTAGCCCAGCCTCACAGCTCCAAGTGACTAGTCAAGCCTCAAGACCCCAAGTCACTAGCCAGCCTCAAGAACCAATATCTAGCCAAGCCGCAAGACCTCATATCTAGCCCAGCATCAAGACCCAGTCTTTAGCCAAGCTCAAGACCCCGTCTCTAGCCCAATCTGAAGACCCCAAGTCTCTAGCCAAGCATCAATGCCCCGTCTCTAACCCAGCTTCAAGACCCCAAGTACTCCAGCCAAGCCTCAAGACCCCGTCACTAGCAAGCCTCAAGACCCCATATCTAGCCAAGCTCAAGACCCTGTCTCTATCCAAGCCTCAAGACCCCACGTCTCTATCCAAGCCTCACGGCTCCTAGTGTCTAGCCAAGCCTCAAGACCCCAAGTCACTAGCCAGCCTCAAGAACCCATATCTAGCCAAGCTGCAAGACCTCATATCTAGCCCAGCTTCAAGACCCCGTCTCTAGCCCAGCCTCAAGACCCCAAGTCTCTAGCCCAGCCTCAAGACCCAGTCTCTAGCCAAGCTCAAGACCCCGTCTCTAGCCCAGTCTCGACCCCAAGTCTCTAGCCCAGTCTCGACCCCAAGTCTCTAGCCAAGCTCGAGCCCGTCTCTAGCCCAGTCTCAACACCCCGTCACTAGCCAAGCTCAAGACCCTGTCTCTATCCAAGCCTCAAGACTCCAAATCTCTAGCAGGCCTCAAGACCCCAAGTCTTTAGCCCAACCTGAAGAGCCCAAGTCTCTAGCCAAGCCTCAAGACCCCGTCTCTATCCCAGCTTCAAGTCCCCAAGTACTCTCGCCAAGCCTCAAGACCCCAAGTCTCTAGCCAAGGCTCAAGACCCCAAGTCTCTACCCAAGCCTCAAGACACCAAGTCACTAGCCAAGCCTCAAGACCCCAAGTCTCTCGCCAAGCCTCAAGACCCCAAGTCTCCAGCAGGCCTCAAGTCCGTGAGAGTCCAGCCCAACCTGAAGACCCCAAGTCTCTAGCCAAGCCTCGACCCCAAGTCTCTATTCAAGCCTCAAGAACCCGTCTCTATCCAAGCCTCAAGACCCCAAGTCTCTATCCAAGCCTCAAGACGCTGAGTCTCTAGCCCAACCTGAAGACCCCAAGTCTCTAGCCAAGCTTCGACCCCAAATCTCTAGCAGGCCTCAAGACCCTGAGAGTCTAGCCCAACCTGAAGACCCCAAGTCTCTAGCCAAGCCTCAAGACCCCAAGTCTCCAGCCAAGCCTCGACCCCAAATCTCTAGCAGGCCTCAGGATCCCAAGTCTTTAGCCCAAACTGAAGACACCAAGTCCCTAGCCAAGCCTCAAGACCCCAAGTCTCTAGCCAAGCCTCAAGACCCCAATTCTCTAGCCAAGCCTCAAGACCCCATGTCTCCAGCAGGCCTCAAGTCCCTGTGAGTCTAGCCCAACCTGAAGACCCCAAGTCTCTAGCCAAGACTCGACCCCAAGTCTCTAGCCAAGCCTCAAAACCTCATATCTAGCCAAGCCTCAAGACCCCGAATCTCTAGCAGGCCTAAAGACCCCGTCTCTAGCCAAGCCTGAAGACCCCGTCTCTATCCAAGCCTCAAGACCTCAAGTCTCTAGCCAAGCCTCAAGACCCCAAATCTCTAGCAGGCCTCAAGATCCCGTCTCTAGGCAAGCCTGAAGACCCCAAGTCTCTAGCCAAGTCTGAAGACCCCGTCTCTAGCCAAGCTCAAGACCCTGTCTCTATCCAAGCCTCGAGACCCCATGTCTCTATCCAAGCCTCAAGACTCCAAATCTCTAGCAGGCCTCAAGACCCCAAGTCTTTAGCCCAACCTGAAGACCCCAAGTCTCTAGCCAAGCCTCGACCCCGTCTCTAGCCCAGCTTCAAGTCCCCAAGTACTCTAGCCAAGCCTAAAGACCTCAAGTCTCTAGCCCAGCCTCACGGCTCCAAGTGACTAGTCAAGCCTCAAGACCCCAAGTCACTAGCCAGCCTCAAGAACCAATATCTAGCCAAGCCGCAAGACCTCATATCTAGCCCAGCATCAAGACCCAGTCTTTAGCCAAGCTCAAGACCCCGTCCCTAGCCCAATCTGAAGACCCCAAGTCTCTAGCCAAGCATCAATGCCCCGTCTCTAACCCAGCTTCAAGACCCCAAGTACTCCAGCCAAGCCTCAAGACCCCGTCACTAGCAAGCCTCAAGACCCCATATCTAGCCAAGCTCAAGACCCTGTCTCTATCCAAGCCTCAAGACCCCACGTCTCTATCCAAGCCTCACGGCTCCTAGTGTCTAGCCAAGCCTCAAGACCCCAAGTCACTAGCCAGCCTCAAGAACCCATATCTAGCCAAGCTGCAAGACCTCATATCTAGCCCAGCTTCAAGACCCCGTCTCTAGCCCAGCCTCAAGACCCCAAGTCTCTAGCCCAGCCTCAAGACCCAGTCTCTAGCCAAGCTCAAGACCCCGTCTCTAGCCCAGTCTCGACCCCAAGTCTCTAGCCGAGTCTCGACCCCAAGTCTCTAGCCAAGCTCGAGCCCGTCTCTAGCCCAGTCTCAACACCCCGTCACTAGCCAAGCTCAAGACCCTGTCTCTATCCAAGCCTCAAGACTCCAAATCTCTAGCAGGCCTCAAGACCCCAAGTCTTTAGCCCAACCTGAAGAGCCCAAGTCTCTAGCCAAGCCTCAAGACCCCGTCTCTAGCCCAGCTTCAAGTCCCCAAGTACTCTAGCCAAGCCTCAAGACCTCAAGTCTCTAGCCCAGCCTCAAGAACCCATATCTAGCCAAACCGCAAGACCTCATATCTAGCCCAGCTTCAAGAACCCGTCTCTAGCCCAGCCTCAAGACCCCAAGTCTCTAGCCCAGCATCAAGACCCAGTCTTTAGCCAAGCCTCAAGACCTCAAGTCTCTAGCCCAGTCTCAAGACCCCAAGTCTCTATCCAAGCCTCAAGACCCCAGGTCTCTAGCCAAGCCTCAAGATCCC